>NC_140294.1:686138-708638 GCF_964030765.1 Micromesistius poutassou
ACACAGTGGAATGGTGACATTCCCGTGTGTCAGTGGCTGGACTAAATAGTCCTTCCCAAGGTTAGTTGTCTGCTTTATCTTTGAAATAAACACGTCAGGCATAACTACACCACTTAGTCAACCTAACATCATAATTTATTTGAAAGCTGTTGTATTTCTGTCCGCCCCCCCCCCCCCCCCCCCCCCCTCAATATATATCGATAAGAGACTGGACCACCAGATCTAGCAGCTGGGTTTGTTACAGAAACACGGTTCCATACTTATTTACAATCTTTGAGTGTTTTTCATTGTTGTGTCGACATTGGAGTATTAATCAATGAAGAACAGTGGAAGGTCATATTAAGTGTTAAACAGAAGTATTTAAATACAGCATGGTAATTCCTAGTTTTTTTTGGTCATTAAAATTATCAATAGTTATCGATATCGATCAATATGATCAAGTTATATCGAGATATGTCTTTCAGCCATATCGCCCAGGCCTACACACGACGTAACGCAAAGAAACGTTCATTTTTTGCGTTTATCATGTGATGCAACTTAGTTAGGCTTTCTCACTTGAAGCCCTTAGGCACCAAGGATAAAGGTAGGTAACTGAATAGGGGTCGAGGCTATAGGAAGCCTCCTTGAAGTGGGGACTCAGTGCACCAGGTTAACCCCAGCGGGGGGTTAGAACCGCGTTGGCCGCTATAGGTGAATAAGGACAATACACAGAGGGAGGGAAAGGAGGTCAGCCCACTCACACCGAGAATGGAATGATTTGGGTACACTCTGGTCTCTACACACACACACACACACACACACACACACACACACACACACAAACCAGTGCCAAGCCTGCACTCGGAAAGTGTGTTTTTTTTCAGAAAAAAACAAATGGCACAAAACTAAGGAAAATGTCTAGGTCACCAAACTTAACTCACACTCACGATAAAACCCAAGTGAGTGAGACCGCAAGGGAAAACTCACAGGATTCACAAACTGTTATTATTTTGTGTCAAGTCTTGCAAGATGGAATGGCTTCACATACTGGGTGCCCCGGACGTTACAGAATAAGACCCACATAACAAGCATGACGCAAGACTAAACCAACCCCAAAAAAACACTTCCCTGAGTCAAAAATGATTGATGAGGGAATAATCTGCCACTTCTTCCACTGCCAAGCAAACAGCCCGACTTCATAATAAAAAAAGAACAGTGTTGTGAGTAGAAGGAGAAGCACACAGGCCTATAGGGGAGGAACACAGCAGTCCACTGCCTTCTCTCATCATCCTTTTCCCAGTAAAGACTGAACCCGCAGCAGGCCTCATTCATACGTCTAGTAAGGGCGGCGAGAACGCGGCGGCACCGCTTATAGCTGATTGACCCGGACACATGATAGGTAGCAGTGTGGTTCAAGCCAGTTAAGGCCAAAGTATACTACTCCGTAATCCGTAATTTGACTCCGTAACTACGGAGACCCCTCGAGCGTTCGCAGTTCTCCGTCGGGATGTCGGGATACGCGACGCAATTCGCCGCCTGATCGATTTTATATGCTGCCTACTAACCATGTAAATATTGAAAAAGCTTTTCAAATCGTATTTGGTGTTTTATTAGTCCTTAAAGTGCAAAGTCAATAAGGTGCAAAGTCAAACTGGAAATGATTTTGTTAGAGGACCAATCACAGCCCTTGCCGTCTCCGTCTCCGTTGCCTCGACGGAGAGTTAAAAAATATTGGATGCGCATGTAGAGCTACGGAGAGGGTCTGCGACAGGCTCTCCGTGTCTACGTACAGCGCTTTACGGAGGACTATAAATCCACCTTCAGTCCTCAAATGGCGCATTGTAGAATGCAGATAAAACCTCAAAGACAGCCTTTTAACACTGAGCTCCGTACAGGGGACAGGTTTTAAAACAGACCCACATGAGAGAGAGAGAGAGCTCCTGTGTTCAGTACGATACAATGGGAATCCACAAACAATAGGGTGCAAGATGCAGGGAGATTCAATGGCAACGGGGCCCTGTAGCCATGCTAAACGCAGTAGAAATACAGGCTCCTTATCTCTGTAGAAATCCTTAGTCTCTCCTGCTCCCCTCTCACCTACTGGGTGGTTAACTTAACAGTCTGAGTCTGAAGAATCATGCAGAGCAGCTGCATTCTGTCTCGACCTAATTGACTTCACTTATTTTGATGTGAAGACTCATCACACGTCAACCTGCAAATTCAGCGACAAACTATCTTTTGAACAGAAGAACAAAAATGCAGTATTAGAGTGGTCTATGTCTCTTAAATTAAGTATTTGGCTTAATGCACACACTTATTGTATGTTGCACGTCCTGGCACTTAATGTACACACTTATTTTGCGTTGTACCTCCTGGCACTCAATGTACACACTGATTGTATGTTGTACATCCTGGCACTCAATGCACACACTTATTGTACGTTGTGCATCCTGGCACTAAATGTACACGCCTATGTATGTTGTACGTCCTGGCACTAAATGTACACACTTATTGTGTGTTGCACGTCCTGGCACTCGATGTACACACTTATTGTGTGTCGTGCATCCTGGCACTTAAAAATAGTGCTTAGCATTGTGCAGCATCTTATCCTAGTTATCGTTGTTGTATACGGGGAATGGGTCAACCTAGCGATTGTAATTGCTTGGCACTTGGCTCTACGAACATCCTTACTGTACCGACCACGATATATATCGCTGTTTCTCTTTCTTCTGCCAAATGGACTCATTGTGAGTCGCTTCGGAAAAAAGCGTCTGCTAAACGCCCTCAATGTAAATGTCGATTTAGTGCCCTAACCATGTAGGCGACACTCCCCGAGTTTCGATTCCCACCTGCATGAGATCCGACACCATGAGCGTTTCCTCTCTTCGTCACCCCACCGTCCTGACCCTCTACTTCCATGAGCAGAGCAGCACAGAGACAACGCAAGGGTCCCTCACATGGGACACGACATGCACCAGCCATTGGCTGTTACGCCGCTGTGTTGCGCGGCGTTGTGACAAATCTCTCCAGTAACACGGATCACGTGACCTACTGAACACAGTGACACAGTGCGTGTGTGTCTGTGTGTGCGTGTGCGTGGGTGCGGAGCGACTCTAAGGTTTAATCCCTTCCTCATTAGGCAGGGCAAGCCGGTCGCCAGTCCTCGTGGCCAAGCGTCTTAAAGAGGCGGCTTAAATAGGGCGGTAAGAGTCAAGCGTCCGAGGAGGCCAGCATGGTGTCTCTCTCTCTCGCCGACCAGAGAGCTGTGTCCTACATTCACTCATTCTATTATACCCACCCACTACTCCCCCCACAACCCCTCTGTATAGATCTATGGTTGGATAGGGTTTCACCGTTTGTTTTAATAGTTTCCTCCTCATGTCTGTCTGTCGTTATGACCAATCACCCTCCTGAATGTCCCTGGAAGGGGGGGATTGTTTTTTCAACCCTAATCATCAGAGGGATGAGGGTTACGGTGAGGGTTAGGGTTAGGGTGAGGGTTAGGATGAGGTTAAGGGGCTTTCGTATTATGTATCCTCCTGTGAAGCCCTCTGAGACCGGAACTGTGTTTTAGGGTGATGTAAAGCATTCAAATAAAATGGACATGACGTTTTTGCGGGACACACTATTTTATCTTACACCATTTTATTACAGTTCATTCTCAAGAGTTTTACAAATGCTTTCCTCTGCCCAAGTGTATTTGTTGTGGGGGGCATAGTGTGTGTGTGTGTGTGTGTGTGTGTGCGTGCGCGTGCGTGTACATGTGCATGTGTGTGCGTGTGTGTGTGCGTGTGTGTGTTCACTTCACACGGTATTCTTGTGACTGATTCTCTTGATCATCATCATCATAATTTTTCTCAAGAGTTCATCAAGTGAGCGTTAACAGAATCCTTCATTCTGATATGAATACACTTTGGAGCGACGCTTGAACAAACGGATGGTGCGAAAGTTGAATGGCCTGTCGAGTCAAGCTGTAGGACCACGTAGACACTTTGACGCAGTCGTGAACCTTAATGGTTCTGCATCGGGTTTTAGTGAGCGGACCAATCGCAGCCCTTGCGGCTGCGTCGCCTCGGTGGAAGGTTATAATTCTTGGGAGCCGTGCGTCAGGCCCTTGAGGTGGACGTGAGGAGGGCCCGCAAGGACGTAAGGGGTCCGTAACCCCCTTGCGTTGCGTGAACGTGGGACCATAATCAGCCCTTAAGGTGTTTCAGGGACGGTTCAGTTAAACGTCTCGGATTTATATAACAAACAAAGCTTCAGTTATTCTTTCATAATGACTTAATATTATTACTATTATGTATTAATGCCTTTAATGCCTTACCCTTATGATAAAGTAAACAGAGTGAATAAAAAAAAGTGTATAAATACCATACCCTTATGATAAAGGGGATTATTTTTGTTCATGTAATTGTTGCATTTGGCTGGAGGAAATAAATAAAATGTGATTGATTGATATCATCACAATTTAAATATACTGTAGTCCTTTGTATTCATTTCTACGTGGATATTGTTTGTTCATTGCTGGCAGTCATTTTTGCGTCGTATTTATGTAAGTACCATGTACATATGTGTACGCATTTGTAATTGTTTGTGTGGCTGCATCTGGTCTTGTTCTGCTTATTCGTTATAAGGTATACAGGCCTGTCTTGTGTAAATTCGATTTTGATCCCAGTGAGACTTCCTGTTTAAATAAAGGTAAGAAAATGTAATTGCCATGTAACTGTGTGAGGATGCCTCTAGGGTTGACTCCTCCAAGTCAACTAGAGGACGGATTAGTAGCCAGGCCCTTGCGTTAGTCGAGCAATCACATTTTTTGCTATGACAAGCATGTGCTTTCAATAGTGAGGAAGCAACCAAACTAATCAAGCAAACTAATGTTGTTCTGTGTCTTCATCTTTTTATTATCATTCTTCTATCTCCCCCTATAGTTTTTGAGGGATCAACACCAAACTAGTTTTATAGACCAAACAAACATCAACACCTGGGAGTTGTCAAATGAAATACACATATGGAAACAAGAAGTAAGCAGGTAAGAAAATGTGGTACAAATACTCCTTAATCATGCCCTACCTTAAGATATGTATTTGTATTTAGTAAAAAAAAAAAAAAAAAAGGAAATTGCAATTGCATTATATTTTTAATTATTATATATTTTTTTATTATTTTATGCAAATGATATTATGCAAATGAGACACCATTAACCAATCATGTCCGCTTCAGAGCAGCCCAGGAATTTCTAACTTGGTAAAGAGTTCAAGTACACGCCCCTTTGTCTTCGGTAGCTCAAATAATTACATCACAGTGTCGTTTAAAATCAGCACTGATGCGGAATAAATATTAACCAAACGATGGCTCTATAGAGAGGAGTGCTGCTCCCTGAACGTCTCCTTGGCGGATATACACACACAGAGGACTCATACTTCTAGCGGGGTGTATCTGCCAACGACGCGTTCAGATAGCAGCACTCCTCTTTATAGAGCCATCGCTCGGTCAATAGTTCCAACAAGAGGCCAAATACAAACGACCCTGTTCCTAAGCGCAGCGGAACTGGAGCTCAATCAAACGGGATACAACTCGCGTTTCTAAATGTCCCAAATGGATGAATGAATTTTGAATGAATGACTGAATGCATGGAAAAAAGGAGGGGTACTCATGTTGATATTATAATAATAATAATAATAACAGAGGAGGGGAGGCTGCTCGCTGATGGTTGCATCAAGGCTAATCCAGGGAAACGGTTGTGATGATGGTGAAGCTGATAAGTATGTGTGGAGCTGAGGACCCCACTGCTGCAGGGAGAGGTTTAGGAGATGCAGGTCACACACACACACACACACACACACACACACACACACGCACACACACACACGAACGCACGCACGCACACACACATGCACACACAGGGGAGCATGAAAAGCCACAGCTGTCAGTGTGCCGACTAGGTCAGGTCCAAACCTGATCCTGGCAAAGCTCTCTAGATCCAACACACACACACACACACACACACACACACACACACACACACACGTTTCTCCAGGTCCGGTGTTTCTGTGAGTCTAGTGTAAGTAGTGTAAACAGCATATTTTGGCATATTCTGTGTGTGCACATGACCATATAAGGTCGGTAGATATTGTGGAAAACCGATTCCGGGGTGAATTAAAGGAGGGAAAATGAAAGGACGGAACCAGGAAGAAACCATTCACAACGTCTTCTGAATGGAAGCTCGGCCCAATTCTCTGTTTCAAAAGCTATCTTTAATTAAGCTTGCAATCACATTCAGATAAACGCATATAACTGAATATATAACATACTTATGAAGTTATCATAGCTTCATAAAAATATCTTGGATTATATGTCAGCCGTTAATATCAGGCATTAGCAGCTGATGTTAGTGTGTCAGAGGTTGTCCAGCAATCTTATTGTACGACGGACATTTGAGCATCGCTGCACAGGACCGGACTGCCTGAGTGAAACGGATATCTGACCCGGGTTGTATACGTGACCATGCAAGCCTGCGGTTTGGTTCTTCCAAAGAGGGGCAATTACAGACAGTAGTGCATTCTCAGAGAAGATTGGATTACGGTGCTACTTTGTACTTTGTGGTTGTTTGTACACAAGGTTGATGAGGGGCGAGACCCAGGAGTTTCGCTGTTGCTCTGGGGCCAAACTGACCCTCTACACATATGAGGGTCCTGATTGGATGCTGACGAGAGTCGATGGATGTCTACACGTTGGCCATAAGGTCTAAAGACATAGAAAACAAACCAATTTCTTTTATTTATTTCAAAAACCTTTTTTATTTTAAGATTTATTTTTGCATTTTGTCTGCTTTTAATATAGAGAGGAAGGTGTGGAAGACAGAGGGGAGGACATGCAGTAAATGACCACAGGCCAGATTCGATCCTGGGTCTCTGCATTCAGGACTGTGCCTATATGGTACGCGCTTTAGCCCAGTGCACCACCGGGGTGCCCCATCAAGAACCATTTCAAGGCCAGCCAGGGCCATGTGCGGCTGTAAGGTTTAGATTGTGAACGTTGACCATCATTCACTTTATAGTTCATTGTCCAACATTTCATTCAAATGTGTTATAATGTGTTAGTAGCCCATGGCCATGATATGAACGTTAAACCAAATTAATTTCGGGTTTAGTTGTGCATGCTTTGGATCTGAGAGCAAAATGCCATAGCCTTATCCTGACCCAAACGTTCAGCTAAAAAAACACAATAGAAAATTAAATGATTTATTGATAAATATAATCCTATTCCCAAAGAAACGAGCTTGTCACCGGACATAATGGTACGAGCAGGCTGCATCAATAGTTCAAAGCCTTGTTATTTATCACTTCCTCCTGGAAGAGCATACATCCCTCACTGTAGGAGCGTGTGCCTCATGACGTAAGCAGCCAACGGATGACGGTGTGATAAATATGCTTTTCACAACACCGTTACATGGCTTCAGTTTCCACTATGCATGCAACACACGTATCAAGCCCTAAAACAGACCCAGGAGATCACCCTGTTATATAACGCGTCATCACTGTTTTGGTTGCATCTACACCGCCCCATCGTTCACATGCATGTGGACATGTCGGGCGGCAACATTTTCCAGCAGCATTCTTGACTATGTAGGCCAAAGCCAACGTCTCAGCTTGCAGACCGAAAATAATAGAGCTTTTGTTCAGCCAGAGAGAATGCATAGTGTTGCCTTTGAGGGTCCCCGCGTCACGCATAAATTACACTAATGATTGCTGCGTTTTGGCCAGTGAAGGTGGAGTAGGTCAACTGGCTAACAGGGATGTTTACCGGATGATCTGTCCTTGATATCACACACACACACACACACACACACACACACACACACACACACACACACACACACACACACACACATAAAAACAGATACTCATTTTGGGAACGTAGGATGGCTCAAGTGTATTCTTTTTGCGCAGTGCGAGTTTGTCTAGGATTTGACAGAACCAGACTAACTTACCTCCCGAGCGATTTGGTTCAAGGCATCGTCCTCTGCAGTCAGCTTCTCCCGGTTAGGGATCCGCCTCCTCCCGTTCACCTGAGTCCCCATGTTGCGCCTCTGTCAACCCCCTCGGCTAGATTTACAAAAAACAAAACACGATTTCGGGGGGGAATTTCGCCAGCCAAATGTCCCCTGGGTTGGATATCTCCTTTTTCACGTGTTGTAAAAAAAAACAAGGAAAAAGGCACACAAAACGTGGTCTATTCAGTTGCGACACGATACCGCGCAACGTTTTAGGATTTGATCCACCGTGCCGTCGTTCCCGTCCATCGGGTCTCCCACGCCCGCAGTGGCCAATCAAAAGGTCCCAATGGACCCTGACCCATCAGACATGCCTCGATGCCTGTTGCTGACGAGCACATTGGACGCTTGATGCTCCGACAACGGGGATCCTACGTCAGAAAACGACTCGTCAGCGACTTAATCCGCCCTCCTTCCACCAAACCACATGCAACGTTTGTATTTGATATCGGAGATGCAAGAGCGTGTCCACGGCCGTCTCCCTTCCAGATAGAGCATCCCTTCGACCCCCCCACGGGCCTCTTGAGTCCTGAACGTCGCTCAAAAAAAAAGAGGGAGGAAACTTTTATTGCGAATTGATCCCTGATGACGTCGGCCAGAAGATGTATTCACGTTTCGGGGCACGGCCCTCTGCAGAGCACGCAGAATGGCATCCTCTGCCACCCGGGACCGAGCACCGTGCAGCCCGCAGCCAAGACTACACTCGACCGCTTGTCCCAGTCCTGAGATATGTTTCCATTTCGTTTCCATTTCGTTTCCTGCAGTCAGGCCGATGTGTGGTGCGGGGCTGCAGGGCTGTGTCCTATTCGCAGACTGTAGTCGATTGAAAAAGACACCCGCGTTTAATAACTGTCTGATTATAATGAAATTTAATTCATACAAAGAGTGAGTTTCTATTAGAGGAATTGAATAGACAATATAATACATATGAATACAATACATAGATATTATTATAATACAATTGTAGCCTACTTGTACTTGTAGGCCTTGTGTAGTTGTACAGTTCCCTCTAGTGGTGAAGTAACGCAATATACATTTTAGCAAAGGGATCATTTTGTCATTCATTATATGTGATATCCACATTTAAAAGCAGTAGTTCACTCATTTTGCATTTTTTTGGGGGAATTTGATTCAGGTCCACTCCACCATCAGTCACATGTTTGCAAGAAGTGCAAACTCAATTAAGGTCAAATTTTCCAACAATTCAATGGTAGGCTACGATATGCATATATATTATATATTGTCCGTGATGTGCAATTGTGTTCCATTTCAATTGTTGGTTTTCTTAAAATTATAATGCTTATTACGCAGGTAGATTTGCCTTTTAGAAGCCTCCTTCCTTTGGTCACACCCCCCTGACGTCACAGCAACCTGACGTGGAGCTGGTGCGTTTGAGAACACAACACCAACTCGATTGGTAGCCTATGATGACCTCTGAACTCTAGCTCTATGCCCAGACTCCACATGCAGAAGCTACGGGAGAGTGCTGATGTCCTTGTCAAGGTAAGCCTACAAGGAATTTGTTAATAACATCTGTAAATTATAAATGATACCAGACAGCAAGATACAAAAAAAGGTTGTTGCAGTTGTTTTGTGTGCTGTTCAATGTCTAAAATTATGACGTCAACGGGTGCAAATTAAATTTAAATCGCTACATCAAGGTTTATCAGATAACAACGCCTCATGAAACCACACAAAGATAGGCCTATAAAGAATAAAATGCTCATATGTTTTAGTTTGTGTTTAAATATTAATTGTAATTTATTTGCTTCCATGTATTTTTATTGTTTGGCAGTGTGTTTATGTATTCACAATATTTCCCACTCAACAGTTAGTCTCTTTAGTGCACTTAATATTTGACTGGATTAGAATATGGTTTATGGTTTTGCATGACTATGTATTCTATCTGTTATAGTTTATCTATTGACTTATTACTTGGCCACCATGCATATTGCACAAACACATTTAAAGAAGGAAATCAATTTAATCTTTCTGTACTTTGTTTATTTGAGATACAGAGAGCAGTAGGCTACAGTACAGTTGGAAAATAAAGTCAAGAACAGCCTTTTCTTTGCAATGCACTTTTACTACAATTTTTATAACCTATTTATGCATGAAGCTTTTCTCATAATATTTCCAAAGACCTTTGTTTTACAGACGTGCATGTTTGAATGATAGCATCCTTTAATATACATCATGGTGTGAATCATAACCACAAAAATACGATGATAACCTTTTATATAATATTGTTCTATTTGTGTTGCATTTCCTTAAGGTGTTTCTGCAAAAGGAATAACAAAGTTACAAATACTTTAGAAAATTATTAAATATAAATAGTGTTTTAGAATGCTGAATATAACCAATTATCTATAGTGATAGTTGAGTCAATTACAGATTTCAATCACCTCATTGGTGATTGAAATCTATTTGCTGAAGAACAAGAGAAGAATTCAAACTTAGTGTCAAACAAACTTTTGAACCTTTAAAGCATGATCTTACAAAGAAGCTTCATTCATAAAAAATTGAAATGTTGTGTCAGAGGAAAAAAAATCTGATGGGCAGACAAAATACACGAGCGAGGGGTGGAGAAAAATGTAGGAAAAAAGGTTGAATGGAAATTATTTGGTCATATAATAAAGTTTTGTAACAATTTTGCCGTGCCCAAATATGGTTGATTTGGCTGACATTACAAACAATTTCCAAAAAGCTAACACAATTTATTTGAGAATCCTCATCCTTCACCCCTGAGATCCTCCCCCCTTCTTGTCTTCCCTCTATTGAACTGAAATAAAATGAGTTTCTTTCCTCATGAAAGTCCTCTTTGTGTGTGTGTGTTGGGGGGCCCCTCAATGCATGGTGGGGGGTCTCCACATGGATCCTGACCCGTTGCTGCTTCCTGTTGGATCAGAAGACGGTTTCAGATGATTTTTATAAAGGTCCAACATAGTCAAAGTCTCAACACAGAATAACTTTACCGCTAGACTTTTCCTTTAGGTATTTGTTATGAACTTCTTTATTATTGATATAGCTTAGTATTGTGGGAAGAACCCTAATAGTTTGTTAACTCTTAGCTGTAGCATGCTGACTGGGCTAATTGTGCTAGCTGCCTCTGTATCTATCTTCATTATCTCCATCGCATACTATTATGAAACATAATGGTATAAAATGTATAGCCTCACAATACCATGATCTCATGAATACATTTCTTAGATTTACCTTTTGTTATACAAAGGCTTTGTAACTTTGAAAATCACTTTTTGAATAAACTTGATGTGAATTCAGTTTATGAATAAAACTTCACATGAATTCAGTTCATGAATAAAACCTCATGTGAGTTGGGGGATTTCAGGCTTACTTGCTGATGGGTCTTGGGTGGACCTTTTCCTTTGCTGGGAGCCGGAGATCTGAGAGAATGAGAAGATGCTCAGTGAATGTGTGTGTGATGTGCACGTGTCGTGTGCCACAAACCCGTTCAATGCATGTGAAATCATGTCACTTATACATTCTATATAAAATGAAACATAATGTGTATCATCAAACATGAAGGCTACAAGTCTATCATCCTATTAAACTTAATCCACAAAATATTAGTCACTCAATTTAGTACACAAAAAGTAAATCAAACGCACCTTTGACCCCCTACCCAAAACCAGTGACCAATGGGGCAGAAAAACGGAACTGAACCAATCAGAGGAATCAACATGGAATGGTGTGCTGTTGAGCACTGTAGTGTCCAGACCATAGACATCCAAAGGCCATGCAAGAATGACTGTAGTCCTGACTTATTTGGTAGGGCTAGAACTGGACACAGGGGGGCGCCAGACCACAACAACACTAACCTCTATATACTCAAATGACCTTGACAAATGAAAATATCTGATAATCAGTCCACAAACCCAGACAAGAAACGTGTGTGTCATTGTGTAAACACCATTGTTCCTGAATTTTCAGAGTTGAATCAAAGTTAAGTTATCAAATCATATCAAGAATTATTTGGGGTAGAAGCACCCAAGGCGGTCAATCGCCCCAAAACCTTTTGAAACAACTTATTGAAAAATCTGGTCTCTCTGGAGAAATACGATGGACAGTCGGATGGTTCTGATTGGATTCTTCCACCCACCTTCTTTTTCTTGTCCAGCCCCACAGTGCTGAGGGCGGCGATCTTGCCCTCTATGTCTGAGACCTGTCAGAAAGACACTGTAAGTAAGGCAGCATCACCCCAAGCCCCCCCCCCCGCCCAATCTGCCCATGAGCAAGACTTTTGCAATTTTGGCGCTATGAACACATTTTACTTTTAAGACTGTTGAAACCTTTCACACACTTTTTCAATTATTATTAAAAGTCTCAAATACATAATAATTGCGCACGGCTCCATAATCTACTTTTGGTCGTTTGGACGAGCGGAAGCAGGTCTCACGCACCTCACTCTCCGTGCTCTGGACACGCGCGGCGGTCTTGGCCACCACGTCCTCCAGCTCGGACAGGTCAGAGTCCGTGGCGCCACCGCCGCCAAAGCGGTTTTTGGCGTTTTGCTCCAACTGCTTCAACTTGGTCTCCAACTCAAAGGACTTCCCGGCAGCCATGTAAACCTGCATGAGAGGTTTATAACACAATATAGAGTCCTGTGACGGTCCATCACCTCCAACTTACTTCTGTAGCGGTCTGTTAACAAGTGAGGGCTGGGTATCGCTCTGAGGGATAGATTCCTTAAATCCCATTAGGACTATTTGCGGCATATCACATGTCATTATAATTGAATCAGTGTAAAGAGTAAACTTAAGAGTTAGGTATGGCTCCGGTTATGTATGGCTCTGGGATTTAAAGTCACTACCTGTTGGTAGACAGTGGACACTTCACTGATTATAGCTGCCTTTCAAAACATTGTTGTCCTTTCTCGTTGTTTTGGAATATTCTTCAGAGGGTGCACATTTTATGTTGAATATGAATCATCCATTAACAGAATCATTTGTGTATTTTGCATGTTAAAATAGCCTGAATAATGTCTCCTTTCTATCAATTCCAGTTATTGATTTAGGTTATTTCACCCACTAGAAGGACTACACCATTGCTCTGAAGTGCCCATGGCTGTGTAACAACTCAGATATAAATACCCAGCCCGACCGATAAGCTATCGTTGGGCTATGCAGCTGGGGACAGCAGCAAAAAGACAAACAACACACTTGTCACATGCTCTAAACAATGCAGGGAGGCGTGGCTTAAACAAAACCCGACATGCAGTTTCGTCTCTTTTCATTGTGTCCATTTTTTTTTAATTCTTACATTTTCCTCAAGTTCTCTGTAAGCATCGTCTGCCTGCTTTAGGCCGGTCCCAACTAAGGGGTACAGTGTTTCGTTTGGCTCTTTCGCGAGGCCGTACTCGACCATCGCGTTTTCTGTCGCGTTTATGGTTCTCAGGACCTCAGTGGTGAGGTCACAGAGGCCGGCCGCCGTGGATCTCTGGAAGCCATGTAGAGGGGACAGACGTTAGCAGCTGGAAAACTCTCCCGCCCAGACATCTGCACGCTATCGCTAGGTAGGCTTACGGTAGCTACCTGCCTGGCTTCACTTGAATGGGGTGCTGGTGTCGGGGCGGGAGTGTCTCACTTAAGACCTGCACTTTGTCGCTTTTCACCATCGGGCATCCCTTTTGCTCCACCAGTACACCCAGAGGCTTTTTTTGTTATCTCTTTAAAAGTCGATTTTGTGTCTGTGGAAGGAAAATCTACCAAGGCAGCTTCATCACAGAGTGTTTACCTTTTTTTTTAATAAGAATAGCAGAATCATTTTTTAAAAGAGAATCCCTCATAAGCACTGGTTATGGTCTACATTAAAGGTCTATTGGTCTTCTGTAGACCATTACAGAAAACCATGGTGAAGTCCGGTAGGTAGCTACTGATCTATTGCATCCACACATAGCCTGCATAGCGTAGCACACGGCATTTAGAATAAAGCCGATATGTCAGAGCTGCCTTTAGCATTGAGGCAAGCAGTTAGAGGTTGCAGTGTCACAAGCCAAATTATTTGAAGAGAATTTACACGCAGTACAACATCAGAGCATTTATTCGTCACTTGGCTTAAATCTTGAACCTGTAAGTTGTCCACAGAGAGATCTTAAATTGGATCTCGGTTTCATCAAACCAAGTGGAATGAATTAACCTTGTGTTTCCTCTAAAAGCCTGTGATTGTCAAGTTTTGAGTTGGCATGCAAGACATTACAGATTACAGATCTATGATAATGTTATTTACAGCGTCTATCAATGATGGATCTATCTATGAGTCAAATCTATGTTTTGATCTGTCTTCAAGCAAAGCCATGCAGTGGAAGCCATGCTCAGTTCAGATGCTGCATTCATACCCATTAGGAACTTCGAGGTTTCTGCTCATATGGAATGGGGAGTCACAAGTGGCTAAATTGAGGCGATTGAACACGTGACATACATTCATCCATCCTCTCATCTGGTACATCATAAACCTCCAGGCTCCTATTTGGTATCATTGCACTGCGAGAACCCACGCAGCCACAACCTGTGAACGATAGACACCACATCGAGCCAGATTCATCCTAAATCACCTTTGACCTTCTGGCCAGTACCGTACCTTCTGACCCTCGGTTGGCATCTCATCGCTGGAAGAGCTGAGCTCGGGGTCTTTCAGAACTCGAGGAGTGCTGGTCTTGGCCGGGGTCCCTTTGGCCATGAAGGACGGGAGCTTCTTGCCTGCCTCCTCCTCCCCCGAGGAGAGCCCCTTATCGCTGAGGTTCCCCGCCAGCTGGCGCAGCTTCCTCCGGAGCTTCTCCTCCTCGGTGCCCCCTGGGGCCTTCTGGCCGTCCTGCCGGGAGAGACTGCAGCCCTCAGAACAGATCTCATGTACCGCTTGGAATAGCAATCCGGAAACTGGATATCGAATTGAGTTAGACTCAGAAACAGAGCGCAGATTGAAGGGTGGGTGTGTGGCTGAGGCCTACTGCTACCCGGAGGAAACTTGGTTTCTTTGGCAGGAGGTTCTGGTCATGATTGACCTCTAAGCCAATCAGAACCTAGATTTCACCTGATCAATTATGAACTGATTCAAAGTAGCATGACCGCAAATTTGCCGTATTAGAGTGATGAGGCTCTTATATATAACGCTTTTAGGAACTCTGCATGGAGGCCAACCTCGTCGTCCGCATGTTCTGTGCAGTGAATCTGAGACTGCTTCACAGTCTCTGGCCTCACCTCCTCGTCTGGAGAAACCATCTTCTCCTCCAGTCGGTTCAGGAGACTCTCGATCGCCGACATCCTCTTGCTCAGCTCATTGATCTGCAAAGTTCATTCAATCCACATATCAGAGAGAATTTTTTAACTTGGGTGCTAGTTGCTTGTTATAGTTGTATTGCTAGTGGGGAATCTATAGGGTGTTATACAGCCATTAATATCAATGTTATTATGTGTTACAGGTAGTATACTGTTGGTGGAACGGTGCAGTAGTAGTAGTAGTAGTAGTAGTAGTATCAGTTTAAATTACTAGGGTGGTCCCAGCCTGTAGTAGTAGTAGTAGTAGTAGTAATAGTAGTAGTATCAATAACTAGTGTGGTCCCAGCTTACTGTAGTAGTAGTAGTAGTAGTAGCATCAATGTTAATAACTAGGGTGGTCCCAGTCTGTAGGAGTAGTAGTAGTAGCACTAGTAGTGTACTGGTAGTTGTAGTAGGAGTAGTAGTAGTATCAGCGTAAATAACTAGGGTGGTCCCAGCTTATTGTAGTAGTAGTACTAGTAGTAGTAGTAGTAGTAGTATCAATGTTAATAACTAGGGTGGTTCCAGTCTGTAGGAGTAGTAGTAGTAGTAGTGTACTGGTAGTTGTAGTAATAGTAGGAGTAGTAGTAGTATCAGCGTAAATAACTAGGGTGGTCCCAGCCTACCGGGGGCGGTTGGCCGAGGTTCTCCTGGGAGGAGGCCTTGCTGTTGCGTCTGCGGAAGGGTGCGGCGGGCTGGTACGGCCCCGCATAGCGCGGCATGTCCTCCTCGTCCGAGGTGTCCACGTACTGCTGGCGCGCCACAGAGGAGCTGATCTTGGACAGGGAGCGGGCGCGCTCCAACCGATGCTCGCCGTAGTCCTCTGGGACACGGGGACAAGGTCAGCACAAGGTCCACACAGCGCTCTCGTCAGCTGACCTTTCGTGCCTCCAATGATCGAATCAATGATCATTTGCAAAGGGTTTGCGAGCAGTGAATAGGTGGGCCCTCAGGCACCACTTTTATTTTGATGAACAAATCCTCTGCACTATTTGTACTCGACTAACTAACGGAAACTTGCTAGCTCAGTGCAGGGATGGAACAAAAACAACCATGCACGAAACAATTCAGGACTTTTGTTCTAAACCTCAGCCTCTGTTCGATACTAGTCCAGTGTTGGATACTAGTCGGGTATTAAATACTCGTCAGGTGTTTGATGCTGGTCAGGTATTGGCGTTTTGCATGTACCGGGGCGCATTGCGTAGCGGTCCAGACTCCTCCTGCGGTTCATGCGGTAGTTGTGCATCTCATTCTGGTATTCCAGGTCGTTTCTGTAGCCTCCCCGCTCGTCTTGGTATTGCTAAAAGGTTGAGATGCAGAGTATCAGTAGTGGTAAAATAAAAAAATGATTCAGGTAATCCGTCATAGAATATACCTATTCATAGGTTGTTGGTAAACTATATTTCTGTATTTTCACAAATAGAAGTTAAGCAGAGCAGAGCACAATTTTTTTTAACAAAACCAAATAGTTCATATTTTATAAGGGGATATGTATAAGAGAAAGTAAATAAGATGATCATCTTTGATCAAAAGTATTATTTTTTTCAGATTTTGTTTCAGGGCAAACGGATCGTGGTAATCTGCGCCATCTGATTTCGAACTGTAGATGGCAGCAAACTCAACTCAAGTAAGCTACCCCATAGTCACTCTTTAAAGACAAGGAAGGATAAAAAGGTGAAGACGACCTGCATAGACTGCCTGCGGGATACGGGGTATGGTGGGTAGTAGTCCTCCGGTTCAAAGTCCATGGGATGCACAGAGAGCAAACGCTTGTTCTTGCGCATCTGAAAAGCAGTTGATCTAGTTATTTATATTATATCATATCCAATTGTATGATACCGTATTATACTATAATATATTGTCACGGTAGTTATATTATATATATAGCTAGTTCAGCAAGACACCCTTTGAAAACTGTTTGTTTTGCATCAGTACATTTTATGACACTGAAACAAATCACTGAACATACTTTTGAGGAATTCATTAAAATACATTTATGTCTTATTTTTTATTACATTTATAAAATAAATGTATCCATTATCTCACTTCATTAAAAGGTAAGCTATGTCAAGTCAAAAAACAACAGCAGTACAGAATCCCGGATAAGATTCCCCCTTTAACGTTTGAACAATCAGTGTATCATGGTTTAGTCCTTTGAAGAAGTGGTTACCATTTTGTAGCGCTGTGCCTCTGCCTCTGCATGGTCCTCCTCCACTCCGTTGTACGGGTCTGGAATCAAACATGGTTTATAAATCGGATGTGCATCAGGTCAACGTCAGAGTGGGTCAGTAAACGGTTATCCTAAAGGCTTGATACTCACGGCGTGGGCCTACGTCAGGCATGCTCTGGGTGTCGTCGTCACGACCGCCTGAGAAACGGGAGTGACATTTCACCGGTTATTTATTGATATTTCAATTCATGATACAGATTGTGATTGGTTGATTTACATGCCAATGGTGTGTGGGCCATTTGGTTTTAAATAACGGGAAACCTCTGCCTTTGAACAGTTCTGTCAATGCATTACTAATCCAACATTAACACAGCAGTGAAATACAATTATCGACCAGATGTTTTCTTGACGACATGAAAAAACAAAAACGCTCAGAGCGCTGTGGAAGAATATTAAAATGTCAGCTGAATAAGTTGATAAAAAGCCACAATTGTATTAAAGATGAACATAATGTCTAATCACTGTTGGTAACTGGTATAAGTGGAATAAACCACTCAAGCATGATGAGGATCCTCTGCTTCGCCTCCTTTTCCCACACGTCGTGGTGTATATTCCTTAATTAAATATGATTTAAATGTATAGATCTAAATATTTTTCTGTCTGTTTGACCTCTTCTCAAACTATTGTATGGTTGTGAATTCCCGAGTGACATCATGCATCATCGTTCCCTGGCCTAGAGGCCATTCCACACTGCTGCTTTTATTCCTTTTTTGGGTTGGATTGTCACATGCAGGTCACATTAGACAGCTGATCCTGGGTGTTGCGGTTTTTACGAGCCGATCGCTGTGTCTGATCACCACCCACCAGCTGATCGATAGTCATGGACACAGAAGTGTGTCAGAGTGTCATTTAGGAATGATGGGGGGGTTAGTTCATTGTGGCAATTGGGTCATGAAGTGGTTCTTGCAGATGAAGAACACAGATTTAAACACTGAAACATGTTTGGGGTGTTGGAGCTTTTATGCTGAAAGAACCACTGAATTTTGGCTTTTATTTTGGAGACATGGCATTCTGTTCGTTTTGGGTACATAAGAACTGGTTGCTTTGGTTGACGTAAGATACACATTTACTGAATTTAATTGTTTTGTATGGAGTAGATCAGACGGTAGCATGATAAGGCTTTTCCTATCACTCTACCACTAGGTGATGCCCATGTGCCTAGTAAGAGTTTCTACATAATGTGTGTCTTAAAAAATACATTTTAAATGTATTCAAAAGAAAATAAACTGTACCTTTATCTGTGCTTTGAGTGTCTCTACCAGATCGTAATGGCCTGGCCAAAGCTGTTTCACTTGGCTGTGAGTCACTGCATGTAAACTCATTATCGATCGAGACGTATTGATCCCCCGTTGCGATTTCCATGGCCCCTTTGAGACTTTGAAGCCAGAGAGAACGCATGCAGCCTTATGATGAAGAGGGCTGGTAACTCTGCCAGCTGACAATCTGCTGACCACATTATGACTAATGGCTATGTTTGGATTTAGTGAAACAAAAACTTGATTTTGAACATCTCAATTTTAGACCAGCGGAGTCGTTTAAGAGTACATTGAACATACGAACGTTGAGCTTAGAGCGTTTGGCAGCAGGCACGACCCAAACGTTCACAGGTGCGGCTTGAGTCTCCTCCCGCCTTCACTCACCGTCGCCGTTCAGCCTCTTGTAGAGTGACCTCATCACCTTGGCACTGCCGAAGCGCTTGAAGCGGTTGCGCACGTTGTCGTGGTACCACCCCAGGGTGCCGATCTTCAGAACCCTGTAGGACATCACAGCTGACACACTTCAGTCCTCCTCTGCCACACACTGGTGTGTCCACACCTGTCCTCTATGTCTACACACTGGTGTGTACACACCGGTCCTCCTCGTCTAGCCCCTGGTGGGTCCATACCATTTAAACAGGAGGGCCCGGGACATCAGAATAACACCAGACACCGTACCACCACAACTCTCCCGTTGTGGAACGGCGCAGAGAACTGATAATCTGATAATCTGATAATCAGTCCACACTGACTGTATAAACAGTCTGCTACACTTGATCTATTCTGGAGTTAAGTTCAAATCCTTTCAACTGCCATGTTTATTTGGGGTTGCCAATGGATTCGTAAAGAAAATAGAAAAATACAAATAAAATAGTGTTTTCTTCAGGAATAACCTTTTTCGTTCGGCACATCCCATCATTAATAACATAATAATAATAATAACAATAATCCCCAAGGAGCATTAAAGTCAAAGAGAGGGCGAGTTGACTTTTCACGCGGTTTAAACAGTAATAAAAAGCTGTATCTCTCTTCAGAGCATGCCACACGTGCCGATGTTTCACCATCCACAGAACACGCTGCTGGTCCCTAACCCCAGTACAGTACTCTCTCTCACCTGGTCATGCGGCAGTTGTCGCACACCCAGCCATGCTCCTTCTTGTTGTAGCGGCTGCACCCCTTGCACGTGTACAGCTGGCAGTCCAGACACTGGCGCTTGTTGTTGATGAGGAACTTGAAGGGCTGCAGGCAGCGGATGCAGTGGGAGTCACTCAGGTTGGTCTGCGAGCCCAGCAGCTCCCGCTTGGTGTCCTCCTTCTCGATCTTAGTCTTCAGCGTCCTGGGGGAGGGACGGGGGACGGCCAGAGAGGCATAGAGACACACAGAGAGAGAGAGAGAGACACACATAGAGACAGAGACACACAGAGACAGAGAGAGAGAGAGAGAGAGAGAGAGAGAGACACACATAGAGACAGAGACACACAGAGACACAGAGAGAGAGAGAGAGACACACATAGAGACAGAGACACACAGAGACAGAGAGAGAGAGACACACACAAAGAGAAAGAGACACAGAGACATATACACACAGAGACAGAGAGACAGGGACACACAGAGAGACACACACAGACACAGACACACAGAGAAAGAGACAAACAGAGTTAAAAACAGAGAGAGAGAGAGACATACAGAGACAGAGGGAGAGAGAGTGTGGTCAACAAAAAGCTTGGACTGCAGCTGATGTCCGGAAAGGAGGAAAACAACGACCTGTTGTTCCTATGAGATCATCAAGCCTTCGGTACCTAGCTTACTAATGCTGCTATGGTTCTCTAAAGGCCAAACTGTGGTGTTCAAACTGTTGCTTGGGATACCCTAAGTGGGTGGCAGGATACAGAAGAACAGAAACGATACATGTCTGCTTCGTTGGATCACCAGAATGTTTGATGACGTCTGGAAGGGAAATTCTCATTGGCTGATGGTTTATTCACTGAGTCTCAAATATGAATCCAAAATCGGATGGCTTCAAAGTTCACAGATGCTGTTTCACTGTGTTGTGTTGTGTTGTGTTGTGTGGAGAAAGTTCTGACCTCGTCTCCTATCTTGTCCTTTTAACCATTTACAACTGAATGTTAATGTTTCACACCAGAAAAACGTTAGGGAGTAGTTCTGTCAGTTATAGGGTATCAAGAAATTGTATGGGGTGGGGGGAGGGGGGGACACTTCATAGAAACCACAGGATAATTCCCTCATGACACCACTGATGACAGTGTTCACAGCCTATAGACGGTCACAGCAGGACACTTTACCCTTTCCTCTCCCCCCTGCCCCCCCCCCCCCCCCCCCCTCCCCCATATCAGGGGTTGTATCACATGGTGTCAGGGCTTCACGTGGGGAAGTGCACAATTTCAACTGCAAATCCCCTGTAGCCCCAACGCAACCGCTACCCCCACACACACACATACTCACAAGATCAGCTAGCTAACAGCGGCAGTAGAGCGCGGTGGGTTTCTCTGCACTACATCCTGGACCGGGGTGGGGGGTTAAGGGGAGGTCAAGGGTCGAGGTTCCATCGAGATAGCTACAGGCTGTCCAGGCCAGACGGAGACACTGGCTCTTCTTCAGACCGACGTAGTGGTCGTAGTGCAGTCAGGGCCTGCGGGGGGGTGGTGTGGTAACAACTGCCTCTATGGGGGCGGGGGGGGGTTTGGTTGGAGAAGCTTTGCGACTTAACACCTCCGTCGCCGAGGGAGCTTGGCGTCGACCGCGAAAGACGCCAGGCACGCGCCGTCGCCGGTTCAGCGGTTGAGACGGCTAGTGCGCTAACTCTCTTCTTCTGCCTCCTTCTCGACAACGCAACTGAATAATATGTTCGTGTGTCAGTGTGTCTGTGTGTGTGTGTGTGTGTGTGTGTGTGTGCGTGTGTGTGTCTGTCTGCGTACAACAAGGTTTGAGGTAAGATTACCCTCCCCAGGCTATGGGGCCAAACACCATCTCATCATCACCATCTTCGCTTCCCTCATAACGAATCGCCTCCTTCTCTCTAGGGCCTCTCCAGACCCGCTAGATCTGATTCATGGAAATGCAGCCACATGTCCACAAAGAAAGTGTCCAAAAAATGTCACGTATTAACAACCTGTTGCCGTTTTATTCGGCGGGTTCTTACAAAAAAACCTATGTCTGGCCGCTGGCACGACGACTGAGCTTGAGAGCGTGTGATCGTTCAAATAGTGCGGCCTCATTCGGGGCACATTTTGAAAGTCGATCTTTCACAAGCTCAGGCGCGCAATCCAAGGGCGCAATATCAACTCAACACCGCCGTGCACCACGCTTCTTCCTGCTGCACGTAAACGTACAAGTGGCAGTGGGTCAGCCTGTCCACATACAGATGTTTTTTTTTTTCCCCCAGTTCGGTGGACGGAGGCCCTCCCGTAATACTGTGTCGCTCCACGTTGGCCTACAAGGGTGTGGGGAGACGATAGACAGAGAGCTCCTTGTGGCGTTGGTGGGCCAGTGTCTACGTCCTCTCTGTGTGTGTGTGTGTGTGTGTGTGTGTGTGGGAGGGTTGGTGTGTAGGGGTGTGTGTTTGGTGATGAGGAGGCCTTGTGACCGAGCCATGATCATCATGATGGCCCAGCTGAACAACAACGGCTTTCACGCCGCACACACACACACACACACACACACACACGCGCACGCACACACACACACACA
>NC_140294.1:718447-769926 GCF_964030765.1 Micromesistius poutassou
TCCATCAGTCTGCTGCCATGGGCTCCTAGTTTCCATTCATGAAGTGCTCTGATAATGGAGGCAAGATTGTGTTGACCCCTTGAAGGTCCAGGAATATCACAAACAGCTGGTTTGGACTGGAACTCGACACCTCTTCCTCCTCTTCCTCCTCCTCCTCTCCCTCCTCTCCCTCGTCCTTTACAGCCGAACTATTCCGGTCCCAATCTCAGCAGCTCGCATATTCACCCAGGGTAAAAATAAGCCAAACACTAAGTAAGGCTTTAGTACCACATGGAAAGATTGGGACCGCTCAGCCATCGGGACAAACAGAGTGGTCGCCTTTTGATGAGGTCCTGCTGTAATCAGCACGGAAGCGGGGCATGAAATCAAAGGCACATAGACAGAAGGATTACATTATAACACTTTATTCACTTTCAAGAATTACGTCTTAATCTCTTAATTATTGTCATAACAGCAGTGTCTGAAATTATCAAGTGCATTTTGCATTTCAAGTTTTCAGTTCCACAAATACATTTAATAAATAATTCGTTTTTTTTGTTTGTTTTTTTCTTTTCTTTTTTTCTTGTGAATGACGTGTGAAAAACATTCAAGTTCAAACAGTACTTTTTTTAGGTCCGATATCGCCTTTTGAGAAATATCAAAGTGATACGGAACAACATGAACGAAGAGGAAGATACAAAAGTATAAAAAAAAATATGCAGGGTCAACTCGACATATTTTATGTCGGACATGTAAATAAACGTCGTAATAAATTGCACGTGTTCAATCTCCCGTGAGTTTCAGTGGTTCACCTTCCTCCTTCAGCAGCGTCGTCATCCTCATCCTCATCCTCATCCTTTTTTTTTTGTGGTTCAAAAATATCTTGACCCTCTCCCCGCTCCCGCACTTCAAACATCCCCAAACTCATTCCCCCCAAAAAACAGTCCACAGTAAAGTCCTCACCCCGCCTTACTCCCCAACCCCACCTTCCTCCTCCTCCTCCTCCTCCTCCTCCTCCTCATCATCCTCGCTCCTAAAGTCCATGTGAGCCAGCAGCACCTGCACCTCCTCCGTGTCCACCACCAGATGCTCCATCTTCTCAAACCCTGGCTCGGGCCTCTCCAACGGGGGCCCCCTGGCCGTGTCCCGGGCCTGCTTGATGAGCTCCTTGGCCCCCGTCAGGAACTCTGCCGCCCCGCTCTTCTCGGCGCTCTGCGTCAGCGTGTCCCTCAGCCGCCCGCCCGCCTCCAGCTGCAGCTTGTACCCGTCCACCAGCGACCGCAGCGTGGCCACCTTCTCCCCTTCCTCCTGGGCCACGCGCTCCAGCAGCAGGCCCTTGCGCTCCTCCAGCACGGCGTACAGCAGGTCGAAGCTCTCGCCCAGGCGCCGCTTCTGCAGCTCGGCGTTCTCCCGCACCGCCGCGCACGACTCCTCCATCTGGGCCTTGACGGCCTCGGCCACGGCGTTGGCGGCGCCCAGCGCCTCCACCGCCGCCCGCAGCTCGGCCTTCTGGCTCTGGTAGACGGCGTGCAGCGGGGACACCTCGCAGTCCTTGTGCTGGCCGAACACCTTGCACATGGAGCAGGTGGGTGTCTGGCAGGTCAGGCAGTAGATGTTGATGCGCTCGTCGGGGTGCTCCGTGCACGCCGGCTCCTTGGAGTCCCTGTCCTTCAGCGGGGGGTCCAGCGTGCCGTCGCCCTCGCCGCCGCCGCCGCCGCCGCCCTCGCCCTTCTGCTCCTGCTGCTGCTTGTACAGGTCGATGATGTTCTCCACCAGCAGGTTGCGCTGCAGGCCGTACACGCCGTGGCGGTCCAGGGACACCTCGAAGCGGCAGGTGGGGCAGCGGAAGACGCCGCCCGAGTAGTGGTAGGGGTTGCGGGAGTCGTAGAGGTCGCTGGCGCAGCCGCGGCACAGGTTGTGCTGGCAGGGCAGGATGACCACGGGCTTGGTGAACATCTCCAGGCAGATGGGGCAGCTCAGCTGCTTCTCCAGGCTCTCCATGGGGCTGGGGGGGCGCACCACGCGGCCCGTCTGGATGTCCATCGCTGCGAACACTTTTTTCGAAAGGCAAACGAAAGAGAGAGCGGTCAGGAAAACAATCCTGGAGTTTTGAGAGTTTTTTTTTCTTTTTCACCCCTCCGGTCGGCTTGCAGCTCTGTGCTCTGTGTTCGGGTGGGGTGCCGCGGTGGGTGTTGTGTGTTGTAGCTGCTGTTGGTACCCGGGGTGCTATTCTGATCTAGCGGGTCGTGGGAGAACGGCCGGCACTTTATACCGGCGGAGCCACGTCACCCGACACCGCCCACCAGGACCATGTGAGGCATGACCCCCAGTTCCCCCACCCCTCACCCCGCCCGCCCGCCCGCCAGCCCGCCGCTTGGTTGCATGCTGAGAAAATAGACCACACCACCCCCCCCCCCCCCCACACACACACACACACACACACACACATTCACAAACACACATACACACATTCACACCTCACCCCTTGCTTTGGCACAAGCTATACTTGGCCTCTCTCTACCCCCCCCCCCCCCCCACCCCGCCACACCCCCCCCCCCCCCCCCCCCCCCCCCCACCCTGACCCCCACCCTGACCACTCTGTCCTCTCCCTCAGGGAGGTGTGGTCAGGGATCCAAACAACTTACCTTGTGACGGAAGGAGGAGGTGGAGGAGGAGGCTGGGTGTTTACAGGTCTTTCCAAGAACCTAATTTCTCCCTCACACACACAAGTGACCGTCAAAACACACACACCCTCTGATGCTCACCCCTGTGACGTACGTTGGGAAGGGAGGAGGCGAGGCGACGAGGAGGAGGTGGAGGGAGCAAGGTAAGGGAGGAGGTGGACGAGAGGGCAAGCTTTTTTACGGGGTTTTCCAAGAACCTAATTTCTCCCTCACACACAAGGGGTCAAAACACACACACACACACACAGGCATGCACATGGGATGTACGGAGAAGTTTCATTGGTATATGGAGTGTTGTGAATGTGTTTTTGGACGTGTATTTGGATGACGTGGCCTGTTGAGACGTGAATGTGTTTTTAAAGGCCCAAGGCACACGCCGCTGTCAATAGACGTCAAATTATGTTTTGGAATTGTAACCATAATAATAATATAATAATAATAATAATAGTTTTTTTCATAGCGCTTTTCAAAGCGCTCAAAGATGCTTTGCAAAAAAAGGAATACATACAGACTGTACAGACGCTCAAAAGAAAAGGAAAATAAACATCACGACCATAATAGACAACACATTAAGAGAAAACAAGACAGCTGGTTCCATTCTGAAGCGTGCTAAAAGATACAGCCCGGCTACGTTTGCACATTTAGACAACACGATTTGTTTTTGTCATTCGGGTTTCGCTGCAAATATGAACCACAGTCCACTGTGCTCCGTGTGTTTGGGGCCTTCAGACTTTGTTGACGTCTTAGGCACACGCAATGAACACACATGTTTCATGTTGATGTTCTGGACTGTTATCACATTCACGTGTGGAACCAGAAGTCACAGCCTGCCAATCACGATGTCGAGTTTGTGTAACGTTTATATCATGGAGAGGAAGAAAACACAGCATTGTGGCACTTTCCTACGTGTGTTGTGTTGTTGTGTACAGCCTGTGTGCACAGGAGAGTGTGTTGTATTTTTGTGTACAGTCTGTGTGCACAGGAGGGTGTGTTGTGTTTTTGTGTACAGTCTGTGTGCACAGGAGGGTGTGGTGTGTTGTTATGTGTTGTGTGGTTCTGTACTGCCCGTGTGTGTGTGTAAAGGAGTGTGTGTTGTGTGGTTCTGTACTGCCCGTGTGTGTGTGTAAAGGAGTGTGTGTTGTGTGGTTCTGTACTGCCCGTGTGTGTGTGTGTGTGTGTGTGTAAAGGAGTGTGTGTTGTGTGGTTCTGTACTGCCTGTGTGTGTGTGTAAAGGAGTGTGTGTTGTGTGGTTGTGTACTGCACATGTGCACAGGAGTGTGTGCTCATATGTCCATAAGTTTAAGGGCGGGCAGGGGGTCATCTGATAGTTGTAAACACAACAGTAATGTGTGTCTGAACACGTTGGCTTGTGCAACCGAATTCAGGCAGACATGCTCTCATCCCCCCCCCCCCCCCCGTGTGTGTGCGTGTGTGCGTGTGGAATCAACAACATGCCAACCGTTGTGAAGGCAATGCAGCCATGTTACCTAACTAGATAACTAGCCACATTACCTAGCTAGTAAGCTTCGCCGCCTTACTACTTAACCTGTCTAGTTTCATGGTAATCTACATCATAGGACTAGTTAGCTACACTAGCCAACTAATAATCTACACTGCTGCTCAGCAAACTGATGTCATGGTTTTCAACGAATGATCTCTCAGTACCAAGAACACGTAATTCATATGTGCTTACATTTACGACAACGTATATTTTAAGCCATGGTTTGTTTATTTACTTTTTTAATATTATGCACACAAGAAGCATTAAGTAAAGGATAAAGTACAGTAAATAAACAATAATTACTCGCTGTACATTATCCCACTTATTACATGAGTGGGTACTTCTTACCAAAGAAATCAATGATCGGACAAAATATAACAAACAAAAATAGATTTTATTTATTTATTTATTTATTTTTATTTATTGTTGGTCTGTTACAGTTCAAATAGTGTCCATAGCAACGGTCTGTTGTCCTAGCAGCGGTCTGTTATGCAGAAGTACCACCCCTGCATGCCGTTGTTGACCAATTTGAAGCAAGTATTTAACATAGCTGTGTATTAAATAAACATGTGTAATAAACATTGCCAGTGATGTGGTCTTTACAAAGAAGTTTGATGTTTCAATCTTCTATTTACTCTCTACTTAACTGTACTGTACTCTACTCTATCCACTCGACCCTACTATCCACTGTCTAGCCAATGTGCCAACCATTCCTTAAACTGTTAGGAGGTTGAGTTTAGCAGCACTAAGCCTAACACTCAGCACTAACCCTAACACTCAGCGCTAACCCTAACACCTATATATATATATATATATATATATATAATAATAACCCTAGATAGATGGTCATGGATTCAGGAACAGCACTTCCAATGGATCAGGTCAATCCAAATGCAGCCTGACCCCTGGTCACACGTGAAGACACATACCACGTGCTGACCGGGAGCATCTGGACGCTATTTACAACACAACATCTTACATGTTGTCATGTGCACCCTATAAGTGAAAGTGTTATGTGGGAAGAGGGGCGTGCATGCGTGTATGTGTCACGTGTGTGTGTGTGCGTGTGTCTTGTTCCAGACATGTTATGATGGAACATTGGACTAGGTTGGTATTTCATTGGTTGAAAGGTGATACGCCCCACAGATCTGCCTCATGTTCTGGAAACAGAGTGAAGGGTTGTGAGGATGATCCAAACCGTGCTCGTCTCCCCACTCACTTTCCAACCCTAAAGTAGCCTCACATATGTTCTAGAACGCAGGAGTTTAGTTATTTGAGAGGCCGTTTGTGGTTATGCTGACTTTTTAATGGATAGCTACACATCTATGGAGGACCTGCAGGAAATCATTAATAATGAAGAAATGAAGGAATAACTCAAATATACACACTTACCCATTCTTTGCCGTTTTTGGCTTTTCTGATTCCCTTTGTGGGCAGAAATACAGAAAGAGAAAAATTGGTAATGCATAAATGTGGAAATAAAAAAACAAGTAAAACGTTGATATTAAACACAAGATCACAATTTAACAATATTGATCGATATAACACATGCATGTGCTGATATTCTATCTTTCTCTTTTTTTTATAATGAACTTATTTATCATATCATATTGAATGCGAATCATATTGTGCGCATATTAACGTGATTTGGTTTTCAACACTGATGGACGGTATTTTGAAAATTCGGCCGCTAGATGGCGGCATTCACTTAACTGAAAATAATTACCTCTAGTTGGCATGGTCATTAGACACAGCAAGAAGTAATTGATTGAAGGCCAACATATACTGATGTCTTTATTGATCCCGGCGGAACTAATCTGTTACAGTTGTTCAGCTCAAGCCAGAAACATAGAATTAAACAGAATACAATAATAAACACAACATACATATACATTTTCTAATTATAGATCAAATACCCATATAACCAATACCAGAATGTAAGCTTGTGTATGAAGTGAATATGTGTAACTGAAGCTTAGTAAAGTAAGCAACTCTAAAATAAAGTAAAGTCTCAGGTATATTGCAGGCATGTGTTGCACGTAACCTGGATATGATAAATAGTAAAAGAGCAGAGTTGAAGGAACTGAGAGGGTTCAGAGTGAGGCTTTGTTTATGCGAACCACACCAAAACTAGACACTTTCCCCTGTTTTAGCTTTTACCATACATTTGGAGTAGCCTATTTAATAAATCATAACTGTTACACTATTTAACATATTCCTTTTTAAATACTTTTGTGATATTGTCATTGTTAAGGGCTTTAAAACAGTGATAAAATAATACATCTAAACATTGAAAAGTAGAAAATGTGAACGGACAGTGAAATGGCTCAAACAAACGGGAACTTCTGACGATGGGATCTTCTGGAATGTGGAATTCTGCATTTCGCCCCCCCCTCCCCACCACACCGTTCAGAACCAAGATAGCTGCTTGGTGAATAGAGCCCATTAGAATCTAATCAGAATTGAAACCAGATGCTCATATTCCCTCCCCTAGCGCTATTACAATTACTACTCTAGGCTCGCTCTAGCGCCTCGCAAGCTAATGAGCTTCTTGTGTGGTCATGGAGACCTCCTGCTGAAGCCTGTCAGCACGCCGGACAACAGGTTGTCTGCGTCGCTCGCACCTCGGTCCCAGCCATGTGTGAACCCTCAAAGCAAATGGTCACCCCGCTGCCCCCTAGCTCCCTACACTCTAGCCCCTAGCCCGTAACCCCCTAGCCCCCTAACCCCTCATCGGCGATCACTCTGAGTGGAGTACGGTGGTCCTCCTGGGGTATCCTTCTTGTGGGTCCTCAGATGTGCTAAAGATGCCAATTCTGGAGCCCCAAACTTTATTGCAGTGTGTGGCATGGATGTGAGGTGCCAGGGGGTAGGGTATGGGGGGGGGGGGCTGTTTGGTGGTGAACCTCTCCTTCCTTTGCTGCTGCTGCTTGACTTTTGCAGTCTGTCGGGAGTTGGTCCTCGTGGAAAGTGGCACCTTCTTGCAGGCAGGTTTCTCCAGGTGGGTCTGTGTCGTGCAGTGTAACTCCCAGTTTAAACTGTTAATGTTGAATTTTTTGAGGTTTGTCCTAATGTAGTCGCTTGTAGCGCTTTTTTCTGGCCTCCAGGTGCACGGTGGCCAATTGAAAAGCTGAGAGTAGAGGACCTGCTTTGGGAGGAGAGTATCAGGCATTCGTATGACGTATGACGTGGTCCTGTCCACACCCTAGCCCATACCCCCTAGCTCCTAGCCCCTAGCCTGTACCCCCTAGCTAATTCATCCTATCCTCTAGCCCAAACCTCCTAGCCTCTGCCCTCTAGCCCCTACCTCCTAGCCTCTGCCCTCTAGCCCCTACCTCCTAGCCTCTGCCCTCTAAGTCCTACCTCCTAGCCTCTGCCCTCTAGCCCCTACCTCCTAGCCTCTGCCCTCTAAGTCCTACCTCCTAGCCTCTGCCCTCTAGGTCCTACCCCTAGCCTCTACCTCCTAGCCCCTACTACACCCTAGCCTGTAACCCCTAGCCACTTTGTCCTATCCTCTACCACCTAGCCCCTACCTCCTGGCCTCTACCTCTAGCCCCTACCTCCTAGCTTCAATCATTAGCCTTTACCTCAGAGCTTCTACTTCCTACCCCCTAGCCTCCACCTCCTACCCCCTAGCCTCCATCTCCTACCCCCTTTCCCCTACCCCATAGTCTCTGCCTCTGAGCCTATACTCCCTAGCTACTCCCCCTAGCCCCTACCCCCGACGTCTAAACAACCGCTGAGCATGGGCGTCGCAGGAGCGTTTTTGCCCGGCGTGGACAATAAAACAATAAAGATAAACACCTCATGGTTTCCTTCACTATAGCGCCAGTTGGATCCATATCAGCACCCTTCATTTCTCTCTCATTTTTCTCTCTCGCTCTCTCTCTCTCTCTCTCTCTCTCTCGCTCGCGCTCTCTCTCTCTCTCTCTCGCTCGCTCTCTCTCTCTCTCTCTCTCTCTCTCTCTCTCTCTCTCTCAGGAATGACCCCTGTGTGAAATATTTGTGGAGGAGTAGGGTACTGATGTCGGCTACGGGTGCAGGTCATGAGTGGGATATTAGTGATGTCATGGGTACAGTAGGGTACGTTAGGGTATGAATGAATTAATTTATTTATTTATTTATTTATTTATTGGTGGTGACCAAAGGGTAGGGGCTTATATCAAGCCCCACCTTCTCACATTTTTAAGAGTAACAAAGTAATAAATTCTATAATATAATATCCATTACATTTTCTCCATAAGATGGAAAATATCATAAATAAGGGTACAGGCTATGAGTAGGGCACAAGCTATGAGTAGGGTACAGGCTATGACTAGGGTACATTAGGGTATACCTTATGACTAGGGTACAGTAGGGTATAGGCTATGACTAGGGTACAGTAGGGTATACCTTATGACTAGGGTACAGTAGGGTACAAGCTGTGAGTAGGGTACAATAGGGTACAGTAGGGTACAGGTATTTCTTAGAGGGTTTGCTTTTATTTTCTGCTTTGGTTACACTTTTTATATTCATTATTTTTGCAAAAGGGTTTATCATTTATAAAAAATGTGTTTCTTACAAAGAAAAATTAAGAAAGAATGCTGTCTTTCATTTCTAATTTCATGTCCGCACCATTAAATGATTTATAAATTTGTCTTCATAATACGAAAGGGCATGCTATGATGTGCTATGATGTGTGTTTTGTACCTGGTCCAGAAACACATCGTAGTGGTTGATGGGTGACCTGTGAGTACGGCAGGGCAACACACACACAGACGCACCGGCCGTGTGTGTTTTTGGGGCAGAGGAAACGGAATGCCAAGGGGAAGGACATTGTGCATTGTGAACTTCCTGTGAGTGAGTGAGAGGCTGTTTATAAACTGTTGGCTTTCCCACGGCCTCTCTAACAGGGTGTCTCAGGGCATATCTAGTGATCAGTTTACGTTTAACAATAAATCATTGTTATATATCGGCCTTCTTACAGTGGTATACTTGAACGGTTAAAGCGTGGGAAAGTACAGAGTTGTATTCGGTCTTTGGTATTCAGGTTTTTTTTACACTGATGGTTGCGATATTTCATTTAAGATTCCTAATAATTAGCTATTTTCTGAATAAACCTTTGTAAACCCAGAGAGAGATTACGTTAATAACCATCGCCACCTTTGTAAATCCAGTCTAAAATAAAAAAAAATGATGAAAGAATCAATCTATATTATAGTGTCCATGAGCTGATTGAGAGGAGCCTAGTTAATCAACCTTTGATGAACCAGCCTGTGTTGTTTATGTCCGGTACACCTCCTACACAACGACCTGACGGATACCCCTCTCTCATCTACCTAACAAGCTCCCCTCCCTTCTCCACCTGGCACCACTTTAGCGGTTGGGATTTTTATTTTGCCAAAGGAATGTTACTGGGGAGGGAATGGGACGAAACCACTGCTTTAATCGCCCCATCTCCAGGGTGAGGGATGGATGTGGGCGGAGGCCCCTGGAGGTCATGTGGAACCAGCTCATTTATATCAATAGATGCCAAAGGTGAGGCGGCAAAGCCGGACAGATTTATAGAGTGTGCTGCGCTCTTACTCTGAAGGATTGGTTACAGATGACGCTCGGGTCAATTGAAAGCAACTGGTGGTCGGGGTTGAAGTGACCCTTGCACTTGCGTAACCTTTTTAAAAAAAAACATGTATATACCTGAATATAAATATGAATATATGAATATAAACGTATGCGTTATGATGCAGACTTCCACTCTTTTCTTGTAGGATCACGAAATGATCACATTTACAGGTAGACACGCACACACTGATTCATATTTCCCAAACAAATCAAGTATATTTTTGGTCATATAAACGTCACAGATTGTCAATATGGGAAAAGTAGGGGTCTCATTTCTGTCGGCCTACATGTTTGGTTTGGCTGAGGACGATCCACATGTAGACATTTCGTACATGCTTGTTTGTCCTGCTTCGACGCCGTCTCACGCGGTGCCAAACATCAACACATGAATCCACTTGTCAGAGCGAGAGTCTGCTGAAGCTGCCGTTACACAAACTGTTAACCACTGGCTGCGTGTGTGTGTGTGTGTGTATGTGCGTGCGTACATTCATTCCAACGATCGGCGTTCCCGAGTCGGGGGAAAAAGCGCCTGTGAAACCTGGCGTTGTGGACGTGTGACCCTCTCTTGACCCTCTTCGTGATGGGTTTGGACCCCCGGTTAAAGGAAGAAAAAAAAAAACGGAGATCAAAGAGCTGGTCCACGGGTGGAGGAAGTCTTCCTGGTAGTCCTAGGCCTAAAATAGCTCTGCTCCTAGAAGAGCGCGGTGGCTTCTGCCAGGGAGTGTTCTTCAGGAAAACTGTTACGCCACCGGTCTGTTTGTTGCTCTCAGTATCTCCTTCCGTCCTGTGCGGGTGGTGTTATTGTTGTTGTTGTTGTTATTGTTGTTGTTGTTGTGATGTTTTTTTACCATGCATTATTCACAGCATGAGATCAACCACGTGATTCAGAAGTAATAATTGTAATATTGTATAATAATCGGATCGAATTATTGGAAGTCTTCTTTTGCCCTTTCTCCAAGGAACACTTCAAATCAAATCCCATCCGGATAGAATGAGAAAAACACTAACTGGTGTTTGATTGCTTTAAAGAAAGACTGCTGATTAACACGCACCGTCTGATCTGTGCATGGGAAACGACTGCAGCAGTTACCACAGTTTCAGAGAGAGGCAAGCTTGTAGACTCGACCACAAACACATTCCACCACATCATGCCAGCAATGTGTATAACAACAGCACCTTCCTGTCCAAACAGGAAAAGGGGCCTGTTTGGCTGTGGCTTAGTGGAGGAGTGGACCCTCTCTGCCAGAGTAACAGCAGAGACCATGAGCTGTGTTTCGAAATCGTTCCCTATTCCCTCACTCACTATTCCCTATATAGTGTTTATGATATAGTGAACTATATAGGAAACGAACAAACGAGAATTCGGACACCACGCTGAACATTTATAAGCGTCCATTTTTTCGTTTTCGAGGTTATTCGGCTTCTTCTTCTACTCTGGAAAAACACGACCGCATTGCATTGTGGTATACGGGAGTAACATGTAGGGAATGTAATGTATGTTCGCTCAAATTTTGGGTATTTTATTGTCGACTATATAGTGAACGAAATGAACCACTGAGAATTCGAACACCACTACAAAACGGCGAGCACCCTATATAGTGCACTATATCCGTGATAGGGAACGATTTCGAACACAGCTCTTGTGTCTGGCAAACAACAGAGTAGTCGGAATATGCTTTCTGCTAGGCTAAAGGTATTAGCATCGGAACTCAAGCGGCTATGAGGCTATGGGGATAATAGGGTTGTCATCCCATTATATTTTTCATTTTATTACCAGTGATATTATTATCTCTCTTTGGGCTTTTTTTTTTTTAAATAATGGTAAAAAAAAAATATGTTAAAATGTGTTTCTGTAAATTGATGATCTGTCAATTATAATAGACTGTGACTGCGTTGACTTGTTTTACGTTTTCTAAACGTCTGTGTGTGTTAAGCTATAGATTAAGCTTGTTCAACTGTAAATTTAACAATACATTCCTTGCACCTATTTTTGTTTTAAAGAGGATTATGAGGATTAGGATTTGCAAATACTGGGCTTTAAAATGCTTAACCCTTAAAGAGATAAACATATTGAATGTTAATCTGATCAACCGATGTGTACTTTATATATATATGAACCAAAAGCCCACCCAAGTGTATTCATTTCCTGTGAAAAGCCTTCAGAGAAATTTGGAGCACTATTATCTCACAGGGATAGGCTGTGAGACTGACGTATTTTCCAAATGGGCATGAAATTACCCAACAGGCTTTGTTACTGTGGTGTTGTGGTGACCCGGTCAAGAGCTTGGTCAGACTTTAGTAACAGACAGTGTGTGCGTGTGTGTGTGTGTGTGTGTGTGTGTGTGTGTGTGTGTGTGTGTGAGATTCACATTCGGGTCTATTTTTCTGTCTGTAGATAATGTGAGATGCTCTCACATTAGTTCTTCTTTTTTATTATCTTTTCATATGAAGGTGTTTTCTTTCATTCATCATACTCACATCAATTATTATCATTATTTATCTTGACTTAATCTCCTTTTATCCCCTACGATGTTTGATGTCACCGTCAGAATAATTTATTTCCCTTTCTTTCTCTCTTTGTGTCTGTCTTTCTTTCTTTTCTCTCTTTCTCTCTTTCTTTCTCCCCATTCATTCTTGTCCTGAGGTTCTGTACGGTTCCTCCATGGACGAGGGGCGAGTGATGCAGCAGACCAACACAGGGATGGTTCATTAGCATGGACAGTGTTGCGGTTGACCCCTTGACCTTTGACCTTTCGGGGTTACATTTATTGCTCGTGAACCTTGCCCAGAGGAACGTCTCCTTCAGAGCCGTTTGAATCGGACCGTTTGATCAAATAAGTGCATGTGACCCGCGTGTACCCCCCCCCCGCCCCCCGTGCGATAAACCACTTCCTGTGGTCTAGCCAATGGGAAGTCTGGGTTCTGAGAGCTCCTCTAGGAAGTCTTTTGTAAGCGTAGCCGTGGAACAGCTTTAATGAGAGGACTTAGCAGGATGTTGGAGTCAATGCCATGTCCAGCCCCCCCCCCCCCCCCCCCCCCCCCGTTCCCAGTCAGTATGCTTGTCGTTTTGGAATGATTTACTGGTGGAAAACAATGATTTGCTTTCAGCTTAATCCCCCCAGTAGCATGTATTAAGTAGCCCTCTCTTATGAGTGCAATTTAGGTCTGTTTCTATAAATAAAAACGAAATATATATAGTTTGAAAAAATCGTCGTTTCCAGAGTAAACTTACTCAACTTTTAATAATAAGCACTTCCTCTTTCTTTTATTCTTACCACTTCAGACGCCGCCCATATGACTCGAGTTCTCAAGCACAGCAGAAAAACACAGACATGAACCCTTTGCCAAACACAACATTTGTGATACTCATACACAACACAAGTAAGTATCTGGCACCGTTAATCTGTCATCAGTCAAAGACCATGTCTGAATGAAAACAGGAAATTAAGACCTATATATACATGCATGCATCTATATAGTCAAGTAGTTTTGCAGCAATATTTATGCTATGATGTAGGTGTGAATTCTGTGGTGTGTGTAAAATGAGAGTGAGGTGTTGAGAGAGAGAGAGAGCTTAGACTGAATCTACGAGAGAGAGAGAGCAAGTGGTTTGGAGAGGGAGCGAGGGAGGGGGGAGGGAGGATGGGAAGGGAGGGAGGGAGTGAGGGAGAGGGAGAGCGCATAAAAGAACGAATTGTTACCGCGCGAGTCAAGCCAGAAAACTAATCAGCGAGATGAGAGGAGAGAGGGACTGTGTAACATTAGACCACTTGGATTGGTTGTTATTTGGAGTTGTTTATTTCGGATTGAGTCTCTAGTGGTTGGTCAAAAGGGGGAAATGAGTGTCTTTGTGATATTGTGGAGAAAGCCAGATATAAGACATGAATGAAGGAGAGGATGCATGATAGACAGACCTGTCCTTGTGTGCTCTTCATTTGAGTCAGTGCAGGCTGAGAGCGAGCGTGAGAGAGAGAGAGAGAGAGGTAGAGAGAGAATGAGGTTCAGAGATTAGATAAAGCTGCACACACACACACACACACACACACACACACACACATAGTTCTGTAATAACACTGTGGACGCTGTCACCTCTGGTAAAATCTGTTTGTGTGAGTAGCCATAACGGGGATCAATGCAACGCACTTTATGTCTAAGGTTGTAACCTCACCCCTCCCTTTAGTTTTGCTTTCAATGCCGTACTTTGCTGAAGCTTTATTTTTTATTAAAAGGATTCTTCATTGTTTGTATGGGGGATGGCCCCCTGCTGCTAAGTAGCTGCTAGTAGAGAGAGAGAGAGAGAGAGAGAGAGAGAGAGAGAGAGAGAGAGAGAGAGAGAGAGAAGAGAGAGAGAGAGAGAGAGAGAGAGAGAGAGAGAGAGAGAGAGAGAGAGAGAGAGAGAGAGAGAGAGAGAGAGAGAGAGAGAGAGAGCGCGCTTAGACTGAATCTACAAGAGAGAAAAGGAGAAAGTGAGAGAGAGAGAGAGACGAGTATCTCTTTTCTAGATAACCCCGGTCTTGGCTGCCTTCAGTCCCGGATCGACTCAATCCGAGGTGTGGACATAAATCCATCAGGGAGAACGAGGTGGGAGTTGTTCGTGGCAACAGCGGCGTAACATTTCTCCACGTAGACGCGATGACGGCAGGGCTAATAGAGATCCTAACCTCTCATGCAGACGCCGAACCCAGATCACGACCGCCAAGGGCTCACCGTTGATCCCTCACCGCCAAATCCGTTGGCGCGTTCTCTAGACGAAGCCGATGAAAGTACGTCATGACTGTGTCACTCAGGACCGTCTCATAGCTGACTCCGGCTTACATTAATCACCTGGATGACACAGACGTCGTTAGAGTCAGGCTCCGGGTTGGCTTCTAACCGGCGGGTTAGAAGTCAACCCACAACCCAGAGCAAATGTTCAGCCACGTAAAAAAAAAAAAAAAAGCTTTGCCTCGGGCTGCATGTGTGTGGGCCGTGTCAAAATGCAGCCAGCCCCCGACGATCAGCAACCGCACAGTTACCGTGTAGTAGCATGAACGCACACGCGAGCACAAGACGTCAAAACACATCATCTGCATGTCAAGACATAACTCCGGGGCCTTCCATTGCCTCATCCCAGCGAGGCATTAGGACCTCCCAAGAATGTACATCATGGCGGTGGAAGGGGACGGGAAAATGGGTCTGTTTTGACACTTTCAGCGCTGTGTTGATGCTCTACTGTCTCAGGCACAGAGACGCTCGTTCCTAAAAGGGTTTTCATTTGAGGGAAGGACGTACCACTCGATGCTGGCGGGGCGGGGGGGGGGGAGAATTTGACACAAAAGTGTAATTTTCACATTCTTCCACTGCAGACGTTTTTTTCTAGACGTTCTTGAAATACTGTTGAATAGTTCGAGCTGCCACACGAGCCCTGTGTGGCCTGTGTTGTCCGAAGAACACGATGCAATGTTATTTATATTCTGGGGACCCCCTCTGGAAAGGATTGAGGACCCTATAGGAGACCCCCCGCCGCTACCCCATATTGAGTCTGGACGGGCCCAGTGCCTCTAAGATAATGAGTGCCTCAGGACCTCTGACCATTCAACAGTCGGAGGGACACGGAGTCAGACAGCCATCCCCGCTCTCACCGCGCTCACATCGCCGGGGCAGGAAGGCGTTTGGTATTTACCGAGGGCCTTGTTTGAGTTTGACCAGGGCAAACTTCAATGGGGCGAGTGTTACCGCAGCCATGTGAAAGGTCAGGGGTCGGGCGACTGAAAAGAGATTTGAGGGCAAAGTCTTTTGAGGAACTGCGACTTTGCTTACCGCTGCTGCTGCTGCTGCTGCTGCTGAAAAGAGCTTTCAAATCCCTTTTCTTTTCCCACCCCCCCCCCAGACTATAAAATGACTTGAGGTCAAAGGTTAAGTGCGGGTGGTGTTCATTGTTGTTTCAGTCGGGTCGGGAACTTTCCATGATACACACTAAATCATGTTGATTAGTGCTTAGTGTGAAGGCACACACACACACACACACACACACACACACACACACACACACACACACACACACACACACACACAGAGACACACCACAAGGGCACACACACACACACACACACACACACACTACAAGGGGGCACACACACACACACACACACACCACAAGGGCACACACACACACACACACACACACACACACACACACACATATACACACACACACACACACACACAAGGGCACACACACATACACACACACTACAAGGGCACACACACACATACACCACAAGGGCACACACACACATACACCACAAGGGCACACACACACACACACATACACCACAAGGGCACACACACACACACACACACACACAAACACAAAAGGGCACACACACACACACACACACATACAAACACAAAAGGACACACACACACACATATACACACACACACACACACACACACAAAAGGGCACAAACACACACACACACGGGCACACACACACAAAAGGACACACACAGCTCTATCCTTCAAACCGAGACCTGCAGCCTTCCCTTCTTTCCAAAACGTCTGTGCCTGTAAAGTATGTTTGCTCTCCATTGAGTTATCTGGTCCCTAATCCTCAGCCTACCTATAGGGCATCCCTATATCATTACATCATGGTCACTTTAATGACCTGGGATTACCCTTTAATAAAGGTATGCAGAAACACAGACACACACGCGCACACACACACACAGACACACACAGACACACAGACACACACATATTTGAACATTTGAACCTCAACTCTCACTTTCTTATTTAGTACTCCCTTGTGGAGACTCAGCCGCCCTGAGGAGGTCACTGTCCTGTGTGTGTGTGTGTGTGTGTGTGTGTGTGTGTGTGTGTGTGTGTGTGTGTGTGTGTGTGTGTGTGTGTGTGTGTGTGTGTGTGTGTGTGGGGTGCGTGTGTTACACACGTAATTCAAGTTAATGAGGACCCCAGGGTCTTCTGTTTGACACACATACACATGCTCACATGCTTATGTTCACTGGTAACCTATCCATATTTATGTGTGTGTGCACAACTTTGCTGTAATGGCCAGACACACAAGTGCTGTTATGGCTGAAATGGATATTAAATGGAGACGTGGATAGATGCTCGTAATACAATCCTGGCGACAAAATGCAGCGACACGTAATGACACAAATGTGTGTGTGTGTGTGTGCGCTTGAGTACGTGTGTGTGTGTGTGTGTGTGTGTGTGTGCGCGTGTGTGTGTATGTTTTTGTGTGTGTGTGTGTGTGTGTGTGTGCGTGTGTGTATATCTGTGTGTTTCTTTGTGTGTGTGGTGTGTATGTTTTTGTGTGTGTGTGTGTGTGTGCATGTGTGTGTGTGTGTGTGTATATCTGTGTGTGTGTGTGTGTGTGTGCGTGTTTCTTTGTGTGTGTGTGTGTGTGTGTGTGTGTGTGCGTATGTGAGTGTGCACCTAGGTGTCACACATACAAACACCTACGCGTTTGTACGTGTGAGTGTGCGCGTCTTTGCCTATGTGCGTGCGTATCTACTTGCGTGTGTATTGCGTATGCGCATGTGCGCGTGCACGCGTGTGTGTGTGTGTGTTGCCTCAGTATGCATATGCATCAGAATCCCCCCCCCCTCGATGTCCAGTTCCGGGCCTTACCGCTCCCCCTCTGGAGGAGGGAGGCTTGCTGATGGATGTCCCGGGCGCCGGGCCTTCTTCCTAAACACACTTCATTAAAATAGAGCTGTTAGTGGGGACCGCGAGGAGTTAGCAGGCGTGGACCCTGACAGATCGGGGGACCTTGGGGAGCCACACAGAGCGGGGGGCGGTTATTAATGACGGGGTCTGAGATAAGAGATGAGTGAGCGGACAGCATTAACACCCTGAGAGGGGTAGGGCCCGGTGCTAATGGACGGCTATGGCTCAGCCTGGGGGCCGAGCTACATGGTGCTGCTGGACTCGCGCTATAAAGGAGCTATAGAGCTGTACACGCTATACAGGCGCTATACTCCTCTATAGCACCTGTATAGTGCCTGTATTGTGACTGTATAGTGCCTGTATAGCACGTGTATATAATAGATATACAACCTTTACAGGTGCTCTATAGCTATACAGCTTCTGTGTAGCTTATACGGGAGCTCTACAGCTAAACATGCTATGAGGGGGCTGTATAGCTAAACAAGCTACACAGGAGTTATACAGCAGCTAAACTGTAGCTATATGCGCTAGACCTGAGCTTTACAGGAACTTAATAGCTAAAGCGGAGCTATTCATGCTGTTTGTGCTTTACAGGAGATATACAGGAGCTATACTGTAGCTATACAGTACGATACAAAGGCTATGTTGTGTTGTCGTGGAGTAGTGTAGGGGGACAGCACGACAAAGTAACCCATTTCAGCTCCAAACATTAAAAAATAAATAACAATCCGCATTTCAATGTACGATGGTTTGTTTGAGCCAAATCTTTGTTATAGATTCTTAACTATGAGTCATGGGTTTAATATTCCAACCACAGTTTTATAATTATTATTAAGAAGCAGACCATCTATGTCATAAAACAACCTTAAAGTTAAGTGTGATGAATTTCACTCTTGACCCATGCACTCGCACATATACGTCAAGCCCATATCTAAGGACAAATAAATTACTTAAGTTTTATGGTATTTCAGTTACATTGAGAATGTACGGCAATATAAATAACTAACCTTGGGGTCTTTCTCCCTCATAATAAAACAGGATCATTAATCCTAATAAATGCACCCGTGATATCTTCCTCCATAAAACCATTAGTAAAGTTAATCTGATTTATTCATATTTAATGTCTAAAACGTTCCTACGATGTGAATTGTTCTTTCCGAGTAAATAGTTATGGCCATTTGCCTTAAAGCAGGCATTTAAGAAAAAAAAGCAATCATTAAAACAAGGCGACTCAAGAAAGGAGAAATTAGATGATTTCAGAATTGAGTCTCTTTCAGTTTCAGCTCACCTTGGTTCTCCTCAGGACAGGACATGGGTGTGGGCCAGCGTATATGTGTGTGCTCCACTTATTTTAAGAAGGTGGTGTTATTTCTTACTTGAAATGTTTAGACTTAATCTCCATAAGTGATGTTTTTGCCATGCTTGGTGTTTTGGAGTGCCTCGCCATTCAGTGATGTGTGCGAGGAAGAACCTAAATATTTATGGCCATACCGTCGTCCTCTTCGGAGGGATTTCCACAACAACCCAAACAGACCTCACATAGTGCAGCGCTTATGCACCGGGAACGTTTTCAGAGGAGACAAGTCTTACATGAATGATTTTACTGGCTTTTTACTGCTTCAATACAGATTGGTTTGTGTTTTTCCACAAAGACAGCATGGTGTCATGCATTTTTCTTTGAAACACAATTGGTTATTTTCTGTAAATCTTGCAGCATTACGTTAATAGGTTTACATTGATTGAAGTTTATGGCACTATGACGCTTGGATTCCCAATAAGACAACTCACAAACAAAACATAAACATGTGTTGGCTGATAGAAATTTGAATCTTGAAGTTGACACTGATGCAAATACACAGACGTTGTAAAAACGGTCAAACATAACTGAAGTAAATGAATGGCAACAGATAGAGAGATGGATATATGGATGGATGGGTGGATACATGATGATAGATCCATGGAAGCCAACATCCTTTGTGGCTTCCATGGCCAAAATCAGTTAACAATAACATAACATGTACTTAAGTTATCTCCAACCTCATATTTTGTCAACCGCATTCGCAAGATTGTCATGTATCTTCTGACTGCTACTTTGCAGTGCGTACAACCTTGGCCTCTGGAACATATTCACTTAGACAGCCAAATCGCCAGCTAACAAGGAAGGACGTTTGCCTCCGGGCCAGACACTGTATCGAGCTGGTCGTCCTTGTAAGCAATCCATCCACTGAAGCCCTGCAGCATAAGCCCCGCCCACTAGCCCACCACAGCCCCCCCCCCCCCGCGCCCCCGCTAGCTTATTTTGCCAGAACAGAGCTCATTTGCACACTGCTTGATGTGTCAAATGTTCCACTGGCAAATCCAGAATCTGCAAATACCTGCTTGATGATGATACTTTAATGTCCATGATTCTTTATAGAGATAATTATTTCAAGTGAGCAGAACCGCACGCACACAGAGTAGAGGTGTTGTTTTATTAACTAGCGTGGCACGGTTCTTGAGGCATCTCTCTAAGTGGTGCCTCTGATTGGGTTGTTTATATGTCTACAATCGCTTGGATATTCTTTCCATCCCCATATGTAACAGAATACTGATGGGCCGCCAGGAAAATGCTACGGTCCATGTGGTCTTTTGGTTAGTGGCTGATTGGGTATGTTGACATTGTGTAAGTCAATGGTAGCCGTTTACAGAGGAAAATAACCACGTTTTGAATCCATCTTCCCAGAATACCCATGACCACGATGTCATATATACCTATCTATATATATATATACATACATCTATATATATACATATACATTTGGGATGAGGGAAAAACTTTTGCCCCACACTAGTTCAGCTTCAACGAATGAATGGCTAAAGTGCGATTTTTTCTTCCACTGAAGTAATTTAAAATGAAACGTAGCGCAATACACACTGAATCGCAATAAACGGAATATCTTATTTGCACTTCTTAAAACGTCCTATTGTGAAATCCCTGCCGATCCTCGTCCCCTCTAGCTGTAAGTTAGCGGCATGCTATTGCGAGGGTTCTTTCACAAAAAGAATCCCTGATTTCTAACGCATTCCAGAAAAACGTGGAGCAAATCTCACCAGCTAATCAACCGGCTATATTTCATTTTCTTCGTACGGTCTGGGAGGCCGCTGTGCTTTTGATGTTGCGTTTAACTGCTTCTATTGACTATGGATTTGGGCTTTCATCTCTCTAAAGCATCTGGTTGTTATACAGTTGACCTACAAATGGGTTCACGGTTCATGAATTGATTTAATAGAAATAGATTTCCCGAACAAGCAGCCCTAATGTAATAACTTCCAGAGCATCTGTTTCAATTTGTCGATGTGATCAATATCGGGCAGTGTGACGTGAGTCACATTGTTTACGATCGGTTGATGATATTTTTGGAGTTTATTTGGCTTAATTGATCTAATATGCGACCATTTGATACGGCAGGAGAACTGAGAGTGTGAGCTGAGGTCTCAGCGGACCCTGAGACAGTCTGAACTACGGCGCTTTCTGGAAAGACCTCAGAGAAAACAGAAAGATGGATGAATGGCTAGAAGGCTTTGCATAGACAGGAGAGAACTATGGAGATAACTGTGAGAAGATATAGGTAAGGGGGGGAGGAGGGAGAGAGGTAAGGGAATATAGGAAGAGTGAGGTATTGGGAGAGAGGTAGTGGGAGAGAGTGAGGGAGAGGAAGTTGGAGAAAGGGAGAGAGAGGTAGTGGGAGAGAGAGATAGTGGGAGAGAGAGAGAGAGGTGGGGGGAGAGAGATAGTGAGGGAGAGGTGGGGGGAGAGAGGGAGGGAGAGAGAGGTAGGGGAGAGAGGAAGAGCGAGAGAGGCAGTGGGAGAGAGGGAGAGGGACAGGGGGAGGGAGGAAGAGACAGGTAGTGTGAGAGAGAGAGAGATATAGGGCTAGAGAGTGTGAGAGCGTTAGGGGGAGAGAGACAGGGTTAGGGGGTTAGGGGAGAGATGAAGAGAGAGGTAATGAGAGCCAGAGAGACAGGAGCAGAGAGGAACAGAAGGGGAAGGGGGAGAGAGAGAGAGAGAGAGAGATAGGGGTAGGGAGGTGAGAGTGGTAGGAGAGGTAGTGTGAGAGAGAAGGAGAGAGAGAGAGAGAGTTAGGGGAGAGAGAGAGAGGGAGAGAGAGGGACAGAACGAAGACGGAAGAAAGAAGAAAAATCACACCAGAACGCATAATTGACCGCTACAATGGAAAGACGAGAAGGAATGTTCCGCGGGGAGCAGGGAGAGGAGGAGGAGGAGGAGGAGGAGGAGGAGGAGGAGCGCCCCCTTCAGCGTTTGTTTGTGATATTTGACGGACAGGCGGAGGCAATGTCATCGTCTCCGTCTGGGGTTTCTCTCCCTCACGTGTCCTCAGGGTTTGGGGGTCAGGGTGGGACGGGGGGGTGGCTGTCTGTCAGTGCCCTGCTGCTATTCAGCAGTAGGGGGGAGAGAGTGGCGGTGGCGGCGGTGGCGGGGTGGGGGTGGGGTGGGGGGGTCCATTTGTCTATCTGCATTACGCGGTCACCGAAAAAAGGGGAGCGATATGGCCTGGCGCGTTTGTACGGGTTTGACAGGAGGTGACAAAGAGGGGCCTGTCCTCAGGGGCCCGCGTCATTTTGAGATTACACACACACACATATACATATACATAAGCATACGCCAACACACACACACACACACACACACATATACACAGACCTACACCACACACACACACACACATATACACAGACCTACACCACCACCACACACACATATACATAGGCATACACCACACACACACACACACACACACACACACACACACACACACATATACACAGACCTACACCACACACACACACACACACACACACACACATATACATAGGCATACACCACACACACACACACACACACACACACACACACACACATATACACAGACCTACATCACCACACACACACACACACACACACACACACACACACATATACACAGACCTACACCACACACACACACACACATATACATAGGCATACACCCCCACACACACACACACACACACACACACACCTACACCACCACACACGCACACACACATATATACATAGGCATACACCCACAAACATACACATACACATGCTGTACATATACACACACCAACACCAACACACACACACACACACACACACACTGTTAGATGCACACATACACTTGCACACACACACTTTAATATACACAAACATAAATAACAATTATTGTTAGTATATAGTACACGTGAACACTCCAAAAATAAACACGGTCACACTTTTTGCCGGGATTTATTTGTTTTTATTAGCGTGACGACCATCACGCTCACTCCGAAAACAATATCCCGAGTTTGAGATGTCAATCTCGGGATATTGCGCAATATCCCGAGATAGCGAACCAATCAAACTGCGGCACCTTAGGAGGTTCACGTGTACTAATTACTGATATACTCGTATACAAACACACAGACAAACTATTACTATTCACTATACACACTATTTCTAAACTATAAAAACGCACACTCCATAGTTCCCACATGCCCGTGTCCACAGAGAGTTTATATTATGGGTGTATATATATCTTGGCTTGGGTCTCCTTGTCTTTTGGGGCCCCTTATGCAACAGCATAGTCTGCATATAGCAAGAAACGGCCCTGTTCAGAACCCCCGATGGACCGCAATGCTACTGTGTGTGTGTGTGTGTGTGTGTGTGTGTTTGGGGGGGGAGGGGGTGTGCGCGTGTGTGTGTGTGTCCGTGTGTGTCCAGCTGCATTACCAACAATGGGAGCTAATTCTGTAAAGTTCCCAAAACAAACTTTCTGGACTAATGGGGGCTTTTTGTAAAGTTAGGAAAGAGTTAGGAGTGTGTGTGTGTGTGTGTGTGTGTGTGTGTGTGTTGGGCTGCCAACACAGGACCGTCAATGATGGATAAGATCAAGAATCCCTGTTATGAAGATTGTATTGAATCACTTCAAGATGAGTCACTCGGTAAAGGGTCCCAGCTGTCTTTCCTTGAAGCAATTTAAGAGGATCAACAGCTTCACACTGGAGGACGACCAAAATCATTAAATGTGGAGAAAGAAAATCACAAAAAACTCACAAAGAAATGTGAACTTGTTGAAATGTTGAATTCTGAGCGCTGAATTCCTCGTGCTGCTTTCAAGCTAGCGAGTGCCCCCCCCCAACCGACAGATAGGAAAAATCTCTTCTAGATCTCACCCAGGAGCCGCTGTCCCAGTGACCGCTACAATGGCGCGCCGTTAGCATTGCAGCGGCGTTGTGCGTCATTTGTGTGCCGTTTTTGTGATCATGCTCCCCCAGCCGTAAGGTATGGCGAGCTCCTGCGTGGAGCTCGGTGATGGATGGTGGGGGGGCCCCCCCCGCGAGCGCGATGGGCCCCGAACTGTCGTATAAATCAACCACAAAAGAGGTGCAACGGAGCGCAGCACCCACACCGGGCGCCGCCTTTTGTCGGCGGGACGTGTCTGCGTCGGGAACCTGGCGCGTTAGCGTCGGCGCGCTTTGTTCGCTCACAATGCCCCGCCCCCTTTTAGATGGCATCATCAATCATACTAAAATACCAGACTTAAACAAGAGGAAGAAAAGGCCAAGTAAGGTATAGACTCGACAGTCTCCCCTTTTGTGTAGACGTTGGTCGGACCCCAAAAAAAACGGGGGTCGTTTTTTTTCCGAGAGAAAGAGTTGCGCTTGGTTTGCGCTTAAACGCTACAAAGAAAAAGGGGCGAACAATCGACGGCTTGTTTGGGAGCCGCGGAGACATCTGGTGACGGGAGGTTCTTGAACGCAGGTGACCGTGGTGAGGTTTAGTCTACGGGTTCTCCTGGGGGGGTTTTTTTGGAAGTTGGAGGGGCGTGGGGGTCCGCGTCACAGGGTTTGTGGAATGTGCCACGTCGGAGCTCCCTATGCTTCACACCTGCTGTCAGTAAACACGACCACCACCACCCCACCCCCACCCCCCCTCCTGGATGCAAAGGTCAAATTAGAGCCTGCTGCCAATTGTCTCGCGTCGTCCTTTTCAAAGGAAACCCCTTTTTTTTCTCGGTGTTTTCAAAGCAAGAGTTGGGTGGCCGTTTTTTGTCCGGAGTTCTGCATGAAGCGATTAGGAGTCACTCGTTCCTTGTGTGGCGTCCCAGTGAGCGTTTGAAGGACGAGGTTCTCATGAAAGGGGAACGCGGCCCGTTTGATGTGTTGCACGCAGAAAAAAAAGCGTCTTTTAAATGTTGGAAATGTTTTGGGGGGGGAAAAAGTTAATTGTCATTGATAGTTCTCAAGGCTGAAGTCGCCTGACCTTGTACCCAGTCTCCGGCCCGATTATCTTCCTCGTCCGGGATGGATTCAGGATATTCAGGATATTCTCATCGTTAAAATGAACCGTTATGCCCCTTCGTGTCAGCCCTTCTTCTCCCATTTTAACGCGATTATACCTGCAAAAGTATGTTGGAGGCCTTCCAGTAAACAACACAAAGGAATCGTGCCAACGTTATCAATGCTCCGGATTCAAAGTGCACTGGACTGTGATTACACATAAACGCCCTCAGTATTTTAGGATTCAAATAACGTGCAAACAAATGGTCGTGATTTGAGCTCCTTACCCCCTCCTCGAAGAGCCTGTTTTGAATCCCCTGCAGTGGCATGGTATCAGTTGTGTTTTTGGGCCACTTTTGTTCTTCAGGAAGCGTCCAGGGCCAGCCAGAGAGGAGCCTGGTGGTGGTAGCTCTAGGGCCAACGGGGGGAGCGTGGAGGGGGGCTCAGTAACAACAGTGTCCAGTGATTCAGGAGCACGCCATGGCAGAGCTGCTTCCTACTTTACATAAGCTTACGTCGATGGTTGGTTGAGGTTTGTTTTGTGTCGTCGTCAGCGTGAACGACCAGATAACTGTACAGTTATCAGAATGTCATTTCATAGATATGCTTTCTTTGTTGATTTATTGTCACCTATTGCACAGAATATTTTCCAAACTATTTGAAACACTTCTGTTTGTCAGGTAGTTCACATCCTCATCTAATATTAGAACTTCCTCCAGTTAAAATGTATTTTATTTCTGTACTTTTAAACCAACCATATCATATTAACTCAGCCCCCAACCCCCCCCACCCCCCCCCCCCCCCATATAAAAAATACACATAAGTGTTGTTTTTTTGTGTAACTTTTCACAATCTGATTGAATCAGTACATCGTATTCCATCCACCTCCTATTTTATGTGCTGATCACCGATTATATTTGAAAATGCAACATATTACTGTAAATTACTGAAGTAAGAATGGCATTTATTGTGATGCTTTTCCATGCATCGGCCCACGTACAGGCTACAAACTGTACAGCAGTCGATTGTGGACCTGTGGAGGCGTGGGTCCTCAACTACCGCAGCTAAAAAAGAAACACAGAACGACTGGCTTCAGGCCAACAACATGTAGGTCAAAGGTCACCGGTGAGCCTCCAAACCCGTGGAATGCAGAGTTTCATTTGTTGAAATTCTAGAATGTGGCCAAAGCCGCGGTTTCACTTTCTGTGCACGAGGTATGTTTTTTTTTTTTTTTGGCCGTTTCGCTTCCGGCGATGTCGAAACTCTGACACTCTATCTGCTGCTTTCTGCTGTTGTTGCCCGAGAGCCCCATCAGACACCTGGGGAGGGCAAGGGGGTCAGGTGTCTCATGACCTACCAGGTTGTTAAACTCTAATGACGGTTGTACGGCTCCGAGGCGATGCTTTTGACACTTTTCTAATTCATGGTTGCAACTCTGCTGCTCTTCTAGTCCTCTATTATTCCAGCTTACTATTCGTCCACTCATTATTGTCTTCTAGTCTTCTAGCTTTAAGCCGTCTAGTCATCTACTCTTATTTTTCAAAAAATTATGGAAGTACGTTTGACAGCTTCAGAAAGTTTATGACTCGTATATAACCACTAAATAACAGTGTTCTTTTTACTCTTGATGTTTATGCACTATATTGTATAATCTGACTTATTGGATTAAGTTTTATTCATGTATTTTTAAGTTGAGTAAATATTGCCCTTTGCTCAACTTTAAGGTCTGTTCAAATAGCTTCAGAGAGGAAAAAATAACTAATCCTTGGTATAGAGTTGCATCAGTCTTTATCCCGCAGACACTAAAATAATTCTACAGTGGCTACAGTGACCGCCGCAGTGAAGGTTTCAAATTCTCAAACGTCTGACCTTCCAGTTGCTTTCGCGCTCCTTTACTTGTGAACAGTTGACTGAATAACAACGGGGGGCAATAACATACCGCTGTTACAGGACTGGGCGCCGATCCAAGGGGGAAAAAGGGTTAGGCGAGGGAACGCGTGCGTGTGTGGGGATGAGTTATGGTGATGATGCGAGCGTCATCGCTAGGCGCCCGTGGCGAAGACCAACGCAGGGCAAGAGGCCTTGACTTTGGAAAAGCACTTCATTCTGCCGAGCTGTAACTCAAACAGTCCCTTTTTTTTAATATTCCCCCACAAAATCAGTTGATAAATGAAAGCTGCAGAATATTTCCATGTACGCCCGGAGAACAAACTGGCAGAAACGTTGGTGTTGATTCATTCTGTTGTGTTAACCGTTGAAGTGCTGATTAATATGAGCGGAGACTATGCTATCCACGTTTTTGGTGAAAACTGAGACGCCTTTCGTTATAAGCCACGCTGCATACTTCAGCCTCCGTGGATGTAAACACGGTCCGAAGAGAAAGACCGCAGAGCTTACTCCTTCATCTTGCGGTTTGTCTTGGCAAACGCTCCTATCGTGGGTCCATTTTGATTTCGGCAGCGACATCTGTGAGGCGGTGTGGGGGGGGGTGGGGGGTGGGGGTTGTTTCTGCTTGGCTGTTCGGGGTGTCGACAGCGCAGGGAATAAACGGAGGGCTCTGCAGGCGATGGGGATTATTATTCCAGCAGAGTTAAAAACCCCACGTGTGATTCCAGCCCCTCCCCCGGTCCGAAACAGCGGTTTCTCGGCGCCAAATGAGTGGCAGTATGTCGTTTCCCTCCGGTCCGACCCCAACGCTTGCAGCATGACATAATCATTTACGTATTTACACACAACAAACGGGGAATGTGTGCAGCCTGACCTCTGCAGAGCCCCGTGGAGATGAAATGGTTTTAAGGCGGTAGCGCAATAGAACGTGAACTAAAAAAGAAAACGAATAAAACATTGTCGTTTTGACAGACGCTCTGATTCGAAAACGCACCCCGCTCTGTCTCGCCGCGATGTGGAGACGCATTCCTCTCGTCTCCGGCAGCGTATCAGATAAGGAGTCCTGAAGTGTTTCACTGGAGCGTGCCTCCTTCCCGTGGAGCCGGACCACAAGGACCGCACTGGTCTGCTGATCAAACCATCGCAGCGTCTCCCCTAAACACTGAAAGTACTTTGTACAAAGTTTATTTTTGCAAAGACCAAAGAAGTGCTATATGGCTGTGGTTCACAATCGTGGCACGCACGTTTACTGAATTGCAGTGAGGCAGAACCCAGTGCCACCGAGTGATTTTGACTAAATCAATTAGTAATTGATGTTTCAGTGAACCCAGGAGAAACAGTTATGAAGATTATTTAACCCAGATCACCCAGAGTTGTCTTTTAAAGACCTGTATTGTCCTTAAGGCACAGCGCTGTCCTTTAAGGACCAGCATTGACTTTTAAGGACCTGTGTTGACCTTTAAGGACCATGTTTTTATTAAGGACAAGAGTTGACCTTTAAGAACAGAAATATTTTAATAGTATTAAAATACCATATTGTCCTTCTAGGACCTTTATTGCCCTTAAGGACCTGTATTGTCCTTAAGGCACAGCGGTGTCCTTTAAGGACCTGCGAGAACCTTTTTGTCCTGTAAGGACCGGTGTGTCCCTCTAAGGAATAAACGCCTCACAGAGCAACATGTCACTTCCCAGTAAAGCCATCCATTCTCTACTCACCAACATCTAGGTCTCAAATCTTTTTATTTTGTGGTCGCGCTGCATTCATGAAGCATTGTTCTGAACCACGCATACAATCGTCTGGTTGCTTAGATGCTGAGATAGTGTGCCATGACGCCAGGCTATTGTTCCCCGGTCCGTGGCTCACAGTCAGCCTCCACGCGATGCATCTTACCGATACCAGACCAGAACAGCAGAGAGCAGAGCGACTAGATGTTGTATCCGCATCCCTTCGAGTTCCTTTTTGGATCAAAATGATGATCACTTTTTCAGAGGATAGAGAAGGAGGCCGTCTGCCGAGTTGTCTTCAATTTAGTTTTTCACAGGCACGCACATACACACACACACACACACACACACACACACACACACACACAGACACACACACAGACCCACAGACACACAGACATACAGACATAGCCACAGACAGACACATACCCACAGAGAGACACACAGACATGCTTACAGACAGACAGACATGCCTACAGACACACAAACAAACACACACACACACACACACACACACAGAGTAGAATAGCATGTGAGCAGGTGCGTCTAACTCCAAGCATCGGATAGTAGTTAATTGTGTGTGTGTGTGTGTGTGTGTGTGTGTGTGTGTGTGTGTGTGTGTGTGTGTGTGTGTGTGTGTGTGTGTGTGTGTGTGTGTGTGAGGCTGTACTCTGCTATTGTGTTCCTGTGTTGTTGCCTCATTTGAATAGAATCAAGGAAGTCGCGCCCAGGTAAAGTCATCTAACACATGCTCCGTAATAGATGTTGTCTGTTGTGTTGTGTTGTGGTGTGTGTGTGTGTGTGTGTGTGTGTGTAGATGTGTGCGGGTGTGCGTAGGTGTGACCCATGTATTGTCGTAAAATGCCGTAAAATTGTCGTAAAAAAACTAAATTCCTTTGGAAAATTGTGAATAATTTAAATAGTTGTAACACATCTATACATTTATATGTACATTTATTAAACATATACTTTTTTTTCTTCCAAGTCAATGTCCTGGCCCCTGACTCCGCCCCCTTTGTCTGCTGACTCCACCCCATCACTCCCTGACTCCACCCCTGTGACAATGGCTCCGCCCCCTTGGCCCTCTTGACAGCTAGCTGCTGCCTCGGTGGTAGACAAGGCTCGGGCCCCAGTTAATGCCCTCACTCTGGCTAGGGGCCCACTTCATTTTCCCTCACACACACACGCACACACACATGCACACACACGCACACACACACGCACGCACACACACGGCAGGGCTAGAGGGCCCCATTCAAAGGTAGGGTCCGCAATTTGAAGGAACCAGTCAGAGGAATAGCTTTTGAAAGTATTCCAAAGAAAAAGAATCCCACGAATCCCTTGAGGCCTCCTTCCAAAGCCATTTATTGACCGCTGTCGGGATGTAAAGAGAATTTCAGCAATTATGACTAAAAAGGCTTTTAAGATGAATTGCCTACCCTACCTTTAACGGCCTTGCACTGCTTTCAACAGCAGCACACACACGCACACACACACACACACACATATTACAATACATTTATTTAGCTGACGCTTTTGTCCAAGGGACTTACTTAATAAGTGCACACAAACGTGCATGCACACACACACACACACACACACACACACACACACACACACACACACACACACACACACACACACACACACGTCCTCTGCCCTACTAAGCTAGATTCCAGAACACAATTCCTTTTCCCCTGCAAACCTGTTTTGTAATCTCTGCTGGCCTAGATGTTAATTAAATATTTTTTGCCGGTGAAAGCTGTCATTGTTGTCCCCTTGTGGTTTACCGTGTTCTCACTTCTGTACCCGGGAACCGAACGGGAGCCAGCGCCCTGATCCGATGGGTCTCATTATGGAGCCCGATAAAGCCCCCCTTTTTTTTTTTTTTTGGGGGGGACTCCGATATTTTTCAATTAGAGCGTCGGGAAGACTGCTTAGGGGGCTTTGCTGCATTCCTTTTTGTAGCCCGGCAAACATCAATCAGCTTAGCGGGGCTTTGCAATTATTGGACCAGAGGTTAAGTCCCGCCCACCAGTATGAGAGATCATTTATTCTCTTCGTCTCTGCTCCTCTCTTACACAACCCACAGCCGACGGAGGAGATGGCGACACACACATAAACACACACACGCACGCACACACACACACACACACACACACACCTTTGAGAAGCAGACACCCAAAACTGGGGAAATATAACATGGAGGTCAGTATGTGGCAAGTGTGGTGAATTCCTGTTTAGAGTATCATGACTTTTTTGTTGATTTGTTTGTTTGGATAGGTACACAAGGTAGGGTAAGCAGGTGTGTGTGTGTGTGTGTGTGGTCTGGTTCCCCACCATCAGAAATCCACCCTTGCCAAGTTACCTTCTGGGATAAAATGTCTTATTCTGTCCTATTTTCCTGCTCTCAGATTAGATGTTGATATCTCCCCTCCTGTCGTTGTTTTGGAGTTGTTTGGACTTCTTCCCGGACAAAAATGTGTACATTTGTACACACACACACACACCCACACACACACACCAACAAACAACATCTATAGATCTACATTTACATGCGACACATGAGTTTACGTGAAGCCAGCCAAAACACACACACACACACACACACGAGTAGGAAGAAGAAGATGCGATGGTGAAGGACTGTTTGTTCTACTGCGTGGCTCTGTTCGCAACCAGGCTCTCAGCATGCAGAGACACACAACAGCTGCTCTTACGACCCCATAAACACACCCACACACACACACTCACACACACACACACACACTCTCTCTCTCGCTCTCTCTCTCTCTCTCTCTCTCTCTCTCAACCCATAGCCCCCTCCCAACATAGACACACACAAGATGTGTAGGGTCAATCCTTGCCGCCCCCCATCCTCCCCCCCCCCCCATTGATGAGGCGATGGGAATGGGAGATGAGAGAATAGCACAAGGATTGGTCACAGGCCTGTCCCCTTTCGCTCTCTCGCTCTCTATCATCTCTCTCACTGTCTCTACTCGTCTCTCAGCCTCTCTCTCTTTGTCTCTCTTTCACTCGGTCTCTTCTTGTCTCTCAGTCTCTCTCTCTCTCTTTGTCTCTCTTACTTTCTCTCATTGTCTCTTTGCCTCTCTCTCTCTCTGTCTCTCTCTCTCTAATTGTCTCTATAGGCCTCTCTCTCTCTCTCTCTCTCTCTCTCTCTCTGTCTCTCATTGTCTGTCTGCCTCTCTCTCTCTCTCATTGTCTCTTGGCCTCTCTCTATCTATCGCTCTCTCTTCCTCACTGTCTCTGAACCGAACGTGAAAAAGATCACACAATGTTATCTCATCAGCTCCCTAGCGTTGAATTCTGTGAAACTGGGGGTTGTGACAGAATGGATGTGAAGTTTCTGTAGTTTGATGGAGTGGGTCTTACCAAAGCTTCAAGGATTATCAGTTACACCAAAAGGACCAGATGAAGGATAAATGATGTTTGCCTACACCAAAAGCATGACATTTCTCTGTTTATTTCTTAGTGGTTTTACTCACAAGCTCAGCATGTGCTAACTTTAAAACTTCAAGGGTTTAAGCTTAAATATTTGTAATGTGTGAGGACTTAAGGACGTAAATACCAAGACTGCAGGCCATGGATGTGGGGACTTGAGTACAGATGGGGTGAACTTGTTCATACAAAGGCTATCTTTTTTTGTAAACAATATTCACCTAACAGTGCGCTGCTCATGCTACCAATGCACCGCTCTTGCTAGCAATGTTCCAAGCAGGTTTTCGGTAAAGATATTGAAATTGCAATCAATCCTTGATATGCAATCATCTCCCTCTGATTGCATGGTGAGATAATTGTCATATCGTAGATCATTTCCCCCATAGAATGATTTTGGCAAGAAAAGAGGCCATTTATATTCATAGCAATCAGGTCCGTCTAGTTTTGGTGAGGCTCCATGAGGTCATTCAAGTCTCCCATTCAACATACATAATGAGGGAATATACATGCAGATTATTCACCTCCTGCAAAACGCTGCGAACCATCTCCAGCGCTCATTCTTTGAATGGAAAACCCTGAAAATGTTTGAGTTACTGTGAGATTACGCTGAGATTTCTCTTTCATTTTCAACAATTGGCCAAAGAGGTTAGAGGTCCAGTGGCCTGTCTGTCTGTCTACCTGTCTGTCTGTCTGTCTTTCTTTCTTTCTGTCTATAAGCCTGTCTATTAGCATGTCTATAAGCCTACTAGTTTAAATGCCACATTTTATATCAGTTTAGGGGTTAAAAGTGTATTTTAAATTTTTTATTTAGTGTCTACATAATAAATAATAACACATATATGTCAGGTAACTATTTTATGATAAATCAAGAAGACAGTTTGAAGACACTTAAGAGTATAGAGGCCTCCTTTAAAACATACATCTCTTTCATGCTCCATGTTGTTACCACTCTTTCCATTGAAACCTGCCTGTTGGAACATGTTACACGTGGAAAGCGTGCTCAGCCACAGTATGTCTGACTTAACCTTTGAGCCTCTTCAGGGTTAAAAGCAGCCTATGGCATAGAGGGGTATGCTGTAGTACCACAGCATACATGTGTTTCCCTATAACTCCCCCCCCAACCCAGACATTAATTCAATGACCGGCCTCTTATCCCAGTGTAATGTCTCTCCGGTTAAACCAGGAACACATGTGCCTCTTTTACTCGCATGGCCCTGAATCCAGGCTGCTTTGGTTTGCGAGTAACCTGCTGGGTTTCACAGTCAGCACTAAATCAAAAAACAAATACGGGCATCGTCCACGCACGCAAAAGATCCGCAAGATCCACGGCTCGTGTGCTAAGGTGATTCACTATTCTTACACCAAACACAGGTTATGTTTTTTGAGCTTATTTATTATTTTACACAAGACATTGTTTACAACAACTACGATAAGATAGCAAAACTGGCAACCTGAAACGTACACAAATCTTTTGTACAACATTTGGGTTTTTTGGAAATACAACCGTGTCGAACGGCAACGTTTTGAAAATTAGGATTGTTCTGTAACGTATTTTTTTTTTTTACCTTACAGCATGATAAAACACCTTCATTGCTTAAAAGCTTTTCAATATCACAGCAGAACATGTCACGCGCCGCAATGGGACAACCGCATCACAACACGTCACAAGCAAAAATCGATACTCATATATTCACAGAATACAATATATTAACAAAGTCCGGAAGGGCGCGCGAGCTATACGCCTTCAACGTCCTCACAACACACAAAGAGTGCAGCTCTCCGCTAGCGCATGTCCACGGTCGCGCGGCTGCTTCAGCGCAGCCGGGTAACAAACAGCCTGTTGCTCCACCTCGACGGCCGCGTTCAGGGAATATGTTCGCCCCCAAATTGTCCGCCCTTGTTTGAGAAATAAGTATGAAATTCTAAGTATGAAATTCCTAACTTCCATGCAAAAGCATGCAGCTTCAGGGACCCTCTGAATGATCCCTGTGTCCCAGAGAGGTGTCGACCCTAGAAACACAGTGGCCGGTGTCCGGGTTCCACTGGGCTGGGTTGGGGCTGGGATCCCTGCTGCGGACCTCTCGGCAAAAAGATCTCCAAACGTAAGGAATCGTAAAAAAACGTGCAGAGTTTGCGAGCTCCTTTTTATCAAGCAGATGTCCGTGTATGTGTGTGTGTGTTTGTGTGTGTGTGTATGTGTGTGTGTGTGTGTGTGTGTGTTTGAGGAGGAAGGGGGGTGTTCAGTTGTGTTAGCTGATCTCCGGGCGTAGCTAGCGCGTGTCTCTCTAGAGTGCTTGGTCGTGTTGTGGGAGCAGCGCGGTCAACGCTGCACCCGTCCAAAGGGACCTTTTCGTGCAACATTTTAGATTTTGGCCACGTGTGTTTGAGGAGAGATTGTACTGTCAAATATATATATATATTAATACATATAAATATGTTTATGGAGATATATATCGGCACCCTCCTCCCTTTGAATTGGTCCCATTTCTGAACACTTACTCTCGTTCCGAACTCGCAAATCCTTTGGTAGAATCGACACGACACACACCCCGACAACAACAAGACGTTTCTCAATAAAGGTTCAAAGGTTCAACGGGACGCTGCTCTCCGCCGCGCCCGGCGCGTACTCGCTCTCGGTGCTGTCGATGAGCTTGGCCAGGCCCGTGCGCGTGGAGTACTTGAAGATGAAGGCCTTCATGAGGTCGTAGCGGTAGTTGCGGTTGATGAAGTTGTACAGCACGGGGTTCACGCAGCAGTGCAGCAGCGACAGGCACTGGGTCAGGTGCAGCGCCACGTACAGGAAGTTCTCCAGGCCGCAGCTGAACGGCAGCACGTTGAGCAGCGTCAGCGTGTCCACCAGCAGCACGCCGTGGTACGGCAGCCAGCACACCAGGAACACCACGATGTAGCTCAGGATGATCTTGCGGCTCACGCGGTGCTCGTGCTCCGAGCCCGGCGGGATGGCCCGCGCCAGCAGCACGTAGAAGAGGGCGATGACGGGGAAGGGGATGGCGAAGCCCAGCACCATGGAGCTCATCTGGATGCCCACCATCCAGTCCCGGGGGCTGTCCAGCGGGTAGACGGGCCGGCAGAAGGTCACGTCCGAGTGGCTGGACTTGACGGCCTTCAGGAAGTAGGTGTCGGGCACGGAGGCGGCAAGGGCCAGGAGCCACACCAGGACGCAGACGGCCCGGCGCAGGACCTTCTTCCTGCGGCCGCCGGGGTGGCCGTCGCCCTGCGTCGCCACGGAGACGTAGCGGTCCACGCTCATGCAGGCGAGGAAGAAGATGCTGCTGAAGAGGTTGACGCTGAACACCAGGTGGGTGATCTTGCACACGGCCTGGCCGAAGGGCCAGTGGCCGTGCTGCAGCAGCGAGCTGATCCACACGGGCAGGGTGGCCACCACGCACAGGTCGGCCACGGCCAGGTTGAGGATGTACAGGTGGGTCTCGTAGCGGTTGCGCTCGCTGCGCACGTTCACCCACACCACCAGGGCGTTGGCGGCCAGGCCCACCAGGAAGACGAAGATGTAGAGGACGGACAGGGAGTAGAGGAAGGAGCTCTGGTTGAAGGCCGTCTGGCACAGGAAGGCCTCCACGTGCGTGACGTTGTCCAGGGGGTCGGCGCCCGACGGCGAGCCCGCCGACGAGGCGCCGGCGCCCGCCGCCGAAGACGAGAAGTTCAGCTCCTCCCACATCTCCATCATCTCCGTCAGGTCGTTGACGCTCAGGCTCATGGTTGGGTCGGCTGATCCCCGGGGGGGGGGGGAGACGGAAGAGACGGGTTGAACCTACGAAGACAAGGTGACAGGATGAGGATCAGTGTCATCGTGACCTGTAGTCACTGTGACTGCTTTATCAATCCATACAGTATATCGGTACTGGTTATCAATTGATCGATCCAACATTGGTGGAAGGGCTGATATGTCTTTATCTCCAGGTGTGTTGCAGTGACTCGAATTCTGATCATTTGCTCGCTTGTGAATAGGTTCATAGTGTTTTGAATAATTGAACACTGTGTACTTTCTTGAGATTCATAAAGGGGGTTGTAATCATGACGTCCCCTGTCATATAACACAATGAAGAAGAAATACTTTAAAAAAAAATTAAATACTTCAAAATATTTCAAAATACTTTCAGCTGAACTATACCTCATAAATGTATAGTTTGATCATTTAACAAATTAAATGAATAAATTGCAATCATATTCTATTCTTTTACCCTATGATATGCTACAATGGTAAAGAAAGAATTGTAAATTCCCTGTGTGTAAAATGTCACTTGATGACGGAATTCCAACACGCTTAATTGAAGTGTCCAGTGTTGCAAATAATCTAAAATAATCCAGAAGGTGACAAATAGACAAATGTCATGTAAAAGTAAAAACAATACATCAGTAGACAGTAGTAGTGGTAGTAAAGTTGAATTAAAAGCACAGATCGAGACACAGATAGCAATGGAAACGCACGCGTCTCGCGAGTCCAGACACGTGAGCGTAATCCTGTCCCATCGACCTAACGTGGTGTTTAAAGGCACCCACGGGCTAGCTTCACGCTAACGCCTGTCATGCAGAACGCTGTTGCCTAGCGCCGTGGCTACCGGCGCAGACACAACCGCAGCCCTTATCACACGCGAGGAAATGTGCCGTCACATATTATGGTCCATGGAGGGTGTAACTGAAGCTACTCATGAGCGGCTAACCCCTTAGATGTGCCTTTTCGTTGGTTTTTTTTGGACATATTTACGCATTTCTGCAATGTGAGTAAATGTTTTGGGGCCGGGTCGACAGATTTAATCAGCAGTAGCAGCGGTAGACCACTCGACATCCCGTGATAGACGGCTTCTCTGTGGAGACCTGCTTCCTCGGGGGAAAACAGAGACACTCGGGCTCCTTTCCGTCCAGGAGTCTGTTTGAAGTGACTATCAACTTTATTGGGTGGAAAAGCGACCCCCTGTTAAAGTTCCAGAGCAGACCAAGTACATGGGGTCAGGGGTCATCTGGGGTCACAGACTCGGATCTGCTACTGTGTGCTGAGGAGAGGTAGCAGGAGACAGATGGCCTGGTGTGTATTAGAGAAAGAATATACAGACAGATAAACTCAGTGTGTGTGTGTTTCAGAGAGAGGTAGAAGGAGCTTACTGTGCTTGAGTGTGCAACTGTGTGCATCATGGTGTGTGTCTGTGTGTGTGCGCGTGTGTGTGTGTGTGTGTGCGTGTGTGTGTGTGTGTGTTTCCTATTTACGAGAGTTGAAAAGTCCACCAAGTCAATACTCAACAGCCTCCTGACATTGGGAATGTTTCAATGGTCTAACCACACTTTTCCTATTATGGTATTTTAAACTAATGCAAGTTGAAATCGGGATTCGGTGAAGGGGTCAGGGACAGAAATGGCATCGGCCAAAATAAACGAATGAAAATAACTATGTATTTCAAGTACATAAACACTAAAAAGTCAGCATTAGTTTTGTAACTCAAAAGCAATTCTGAGCCAAGGAAAACAGGGCGCGTGCGGCAAAATATTTACCAAAGTTGATCGCTAACCCGCTAAAAGCTTGTTGTTTGCTGTTCATGTCTCTTGAAAGCCCTTTAAATACACCAGACATGCTATTTGTTGCATACATGTTCCTGTTAAAGTTAACGTTCCTAGCTCGCTCCGAAATTAACTTGGACCTCAAAACCGACAGAGCCGGCCAGTTCTGTTTACACACACTCAGCGGCAGCCAGATGTTTATGCTAGCTAACATGGTTACCTCGATGGCCTTAAAAGCATGTGGGGGTAACACGAGCAGACAGACAGCTGTGGGGAACTAGCTCCTAAATCAACCGCACATGATAAACAAAAGGATGGAGAGACTGACAGCTAGGGAGGTAGGGTAAGGGGGTGGTGGGGGGGTGAGACAAGGGGAGAGGGGAGTTCACCCCTACTAGCCTCACCCTTTATTGTCAAAGGGTTGGAGGCACAATGTGGCCCGTTGAATGAAGAAGTAAAGGACGTGGGATGTAAAAGGCCGAAAAACCGGACTGAACTAGTTTGCCGCCTTGTCAAGTCACCATTGGTCTCTCCTGAAAAGCCTTGAAAAGATTTAAACAAACATATTTTCAGATTTAGATCCGAAAACCATAGATTGTTTAGTTGTTGTTTCTCACAAAAAAAATATCCAAAAAGAAAATACCCCAAAAAAGCGTAGAATTGCAGAATCAAAAAAATGGAATAACGACGACAATAAAGCCGTGGCTAAAGTCCTAGTGACAGCAGGGGCCCGGCCCTCCATAAATCAGGGCTCTAATTGGACCAATTAGGGGTCCGCCGGTGGCTTGTAAACGCCGGGTGTTTACATGGCCGGCGCACGGGCAGACCCTGGGGCCCGCCGGCAGTCACCTGATCCCTTGGCCCCTGGGAGCCCCCCGGGGTCAGGCAGCAGGCTCGGGGCCACGTTTCACACTGAGACAGGGAGGGGGAGGGGGGGGAGACACCGTATATATACAGTAAAGATAACAATGCGCTGATGGAGGCTCTGCGGCCCACCTGTCTCTCTGTCTGTTTGTCTCCCTATCTGCCCGGCCAACTGTCTGTCTGTCTGTCTGTCTGTCTTCCAGCCTTCCTATCTGCCTTATCGTCTGTCTGTCTGTCTCCCTGCCTGCCTATCTCCCTTACAAACCGTCTGTGTGTCTGTGATTGTGTGTGTGTGTGTGTGTGTTGCCTGTCTGTCACTGTCTATCTTGGCAAAGTAATGCTTTAAATGCCTTGCCCGAGGGCTTTGCCAAGTGTGTGCTGCCGATATGTATTCACACCGTGGCCACGAGCCCCCTCTCTCTCTCTCTCTCCGGGGACAGGTGCTGCGGGACGTGAGGGTTTGACCTTTCACCCCGTTTATATATCCAGTGTGGTGGTTTGGGGTCGACCCCGAATGACGTTGTGTCAGGGTGGCCTTTATCGCACAATGAAATGTATTTATAAACAACACGGAACAGGGTGAACACAGTGGCATGAGTTTCTCCCTCTCTTTGTCTCGCACTGCGTCGTTCCCTCTCTGTCTCGCCCTCTCTCTGTCTCTGTCTCTCTCTCTCTCTCTCTCTCTCTCTCTCTGTGTCACTCTCCCTCGCACTCTCTGTATCTGTCTGTCTCTCTCTCTGCCTCTCTCTGTCTCTCTCTCTCTCTCTCTCTCTCTCTCTCTCTCTCTCTCTCTCTCTCTCTTCTGTGTCACTCTCTTGTTGTGTGTCTGTGTGTGTTTGTCTCTCTGTGTCTTGCTCTCTGTGTGTGTGTGTGTGTGTGTGTGTGTGTGTGTGTGTGTGTGTGTGTGTGTGTGTGTGTGTGTGTGTGTCTCTCTCTCTCTCTCTCTCTCTCTCTCTCTGCCTATTCATTAGACCCAGTAAACTTCAGTATCCCCCCCCACCCCTCGCTCTATAATCACTTGGTGCCACTGAGCCTTGGTTTCCCGATACTCTCGCTCTCTCTCTCTCTCTCTCTCTCTCGCACTCTCTGTCTCTGTCTCTCTGTCTCTCTCCGCCCTCTCTGTCTGTCTGTCTGTCTCTCTCTCTCTCTCTCTCTCTCTCTCCCTCTCTCTCTTCCCTTTATCTCTCTTTCCCTCTCTCAGTTTCTTGAGAATTCTTGTGAAGGAATTCGCTCTTTCCGTGGCTTTTCATAACGACATCATTCACACCAGCTGATGTTTTGCAACACACGCTATTCAGCGCGCCCTATTACTTGTTTATTGCCCATTCAGAAGAAAAAAAGTCGACTTTTCCTTTAAACTCCTGAATAACAAAAAGAGGAGGCGGACGCGACTCGCCCTGGCTGTTAAACATTAGGCTACTACTACGGGCACCACAACGCGTTCTGACAACCTTTTTTCCAAGGGATTAACAAGTATAAACGTCGCCTTTTGGCACCCCCATAACCCCAACTCTAACACTATATTGGCGTCATTTAAGCTGCGAGAAAAAGTTTGCCGCTGCTTCCATACAGTGTTATCTGCGGGCCCCCATTCAATGTAAACTTGTCCGGTGGGTAGACCCCCACTTTTGTCCGACCACCCGCTGTGACCCCCTTAAAGAGACGGTCACTGCCTGCAGGATATAGGAGCCGCGCACACTTGCTGACCTCAGAAGCCTTTAAGTGTAGTTAAATTCTGCAGGCTGGGTGAAGTATTTTCTGCAGACAACTGCGTTTTTAGGCGACGCAAGGCATTCATGCGAGTGCAGCAAAGACACTTTTGACATTCAGATAAAAGTAAAAAAAAAACAACATGTGCATAAACAAGTAGAATAGAAGACACTTACTTGCAGAGGGCAATATATCCTTAACACGGTCGATAAAACGTCTTGTAGAGATCGAGCCGAGGAAAAATAGTTGAGTATCCCAACAGGAGAGCTTATAAAGAGGGGTGTACTCTGCTCGGAGCGGGCTGAGAGACTGTGGGTGTGTGTGTGTGTGTGTGTGTGTGTGTGTGTGTGTGTGGTGGGTGTGTGTGTGTGAGGGAGCTGCGGCGGGTGCACTTGCTGTTTATACTGCGGTGCGCGGAGCAACGCCCACCCTTCAGCCCGCGGGACGTATTGTGGTGTCAGCTTCTGAACAATGGCCATGAAGGATGTGCGAAACATCGGATTTCCAATCTCGTCATAAAGGGCTGGCGGAGCCGCGTGAATGCAGACAATGCGTTCTCAATGCGGTCTGACGTCCGACGGCGACGATGGATGTGCGTAAAATGGACTAGACGCACAATGTGGAGTGTGTGTGTGTGTGGGGGGGGGGGGGGGGGGGACTCATAGCAAGAACCATCCGCAAATATAAAGTTATATCGCCACTATTATTAAACAATTTTTATAATAATTATTCATGATTCTATAATAATAATAATAAGTATTATTATTGTTATTATTATTAATATTATTATTATTATTATTATTATTATTATTAATAATAATAATAATAAACCACCAGCCAACCACTATCCTTACTTCAGTTTGTCCTTCTTGAAAAGGATTTCAGATAAACCAACACAGTTGGTTAGGACAGTTGAAAGCCGGATTATCAATTCATATTTCATTCCATTCTGCAGCCAAGCAATGTCCTACATGGTTAACTACTGGTTTAAGCAGCATAATGATTCCTGAGCCGGTTGGAGCTGGTTATGACACATCACGAACTGCTGTTCGTGATGTGTCTCCAACCGGAGCTGGTCAGGCTATTCGGCAAATGAATAAATGAATAAACTCTCGGCTGCGCATGGCATTCTCGTTGCGCATGCGCGTCTCTGCAGAGGATGTGAAGCAAAAATCCGAACGTTTTCACTCAAGCTTTCAAATTGAATAATTCCGTAAGCAACCACTAGCCTACTTAACCAAATATATTTTTTTTAAATAGGCAAAATATTGCCCAAAATGCGACGTGCATAACGGATGTTTCAGTATCGGGACTGATTTGGGTTGGGTCGTTCTCTGCATCCAGGGAGTGACACTCCCAGGCTGAGATTTCACGCAGTAGGTCTCTTCTCATGAACAAACCCTCGTGATTAATGTACAATGATATTTATTTAAAAGAAAAAACGTTGACCTTAACTAAGCGCCCATGAAGATGTCTTCGACTATTGCCTCTTTGTGTTACAGGCCTACAGGTGGTACATGCCTACAGGCGTCGTAATAAACTATGAGGGGTCATTACTGACAATATAACGGTGTTCTTGCACATTGAAGACTCCCTCCCTTAAATCGAAATGACATATTTCTTGTCTTACCACACACTGTAAAGGAGGATCTGTGATTCTATTGATGCAGTTATTTTCAAATAGCCTCTTCAGGCGTTAAAGGTGCTGTAGATAAGATTCAAGAGTTGTAAAGATAGAGGGAGCAAGAATTAGAAACAGAAGAACCAAGAAATGCCCCCTTCCTCTCTGACCACATTCATACCTACGTTTCTCCACCAATTACAAGTGTTGCATTTCCCACACCTGTGACTGACAGACTGATAAATTCCCTTAACCAATCAGGGAAGAAAGAAGCTTAGCCCTCTCTCACACGCAGCCATCAACCTAAACGTTTGGTTAGTTTCTCCACACACATATACACACACACACGCACACACACACACACACACACACACACACAAAACAGCACCTGAAGAATTCTTCAGAAAAATCCAGCCGCTCCAACTGGCTGTCAGGACAGGGCGTCACGACATCATCCTCTTTTGGGGATTTCACCGTTTTCTTTTACTCTTGACGATTTTCTAGCCGTCAGGGGTTTCCTGTTGCCAGGCAACGGCCGGTTAGGTATCTGTTTTAAAGCCCACACACATCACCACCCACAACCCACCCACCCAACCACCCAGCCACCCGCCCACACCTCCCCCTTCCCTTTTTCTGGTTGTAAATGTTGCCCCAGAATTGCACCCTTGCAGAATTGCAATTGTCCGCCCCCCCCCTCCCACACCTCACCCTCCACCCCCTCCACCCCCCCCTTCCACCCCCACAAACCTCTCCTCCCCCTGGTGCTTTGATTCATGGAGTACGCTGAACAAGCTTCTTCTCCTGAGGCTCTTTGGAGGCTGCTTGAAGGGGCTTGAGGGGGGGGGGGCTCATTCGTATGTGAATGGGACAGTCGCTGAGGTTGATGCGTATTCCCTCCCCACCCCCCCCACCCCCCCACCCCAGCGGCCCGCCAGCTACACCGTCGTGTCTCTGGGGACGGACCAGAGAACACGAGCTGCTCAGTTCTTTTTCTTTTTCTTTTTCTCCGTGAACCGGAGAACGATAGATCTCAAGTCTATTTGTTTTTGTTGCTTTTTTTTTGTTTATAGCACTGATGCTTGTTTTTCATGTCAATAAAGCTCTTTTGATTTGAAGTGGCGGGGGGGAAAGGTCGAGAGAGAGAGAGAGAGAGAGAGAGAGAGAGAGAGAGAAACGAGGAGTGCGGAAGACGTGTTGACAAAATAAAGGGTTAGGGTTAGCTTCCTGTTTAAATTTTTTTTTAAAAAGCCTGCAAATGACTCACCACGGTAACCGTTATCAGGCGGTGGATCGGTACGTATCGTCGTTCTAATCATAATCCTCGGAACCAACGCAGCACAACAACACCTGCGCCCGACACACCTGTCTGTGTGGAGCAGGGCTGCACCGACGTTAGTAATTAGCATGGAGGTGTGAGGCTGCTTTGTTTGTTCCCACGTCAGACTCTCCGACTTCACACACGGCACCCTGAGTTAAACCCTGCTCGTTACCGATACCGACTACACCTTTAACTTTGGCTTAGAGAAAAGATGGTCTGTTTTATATGATGTGTTGGACCAAGAATCCGGTGAGCTGTAACAACTGTGCCAAATTTTTGTACAGTTCATTTTCTCACGTTCATTTAAAAAGCCGTATCCATTGATCCATAATCCATTGATCCATTAGAATTAAGTCCTGGTGTATTTGTGAGGAGTGTGTGTGTGTGTGTGTGGGGGGGGGGGGGGGTGTCCAGAGTGTGGGTCATGATTGAGAACGGGCAGACGGCCCGGGTTGATCCGGTTTGAACCGGCTCTCTGACCGACCGCAGGACGGGGGCTGCTACACACGTGTATAAGGTAGGCTCACGGTACCGCAACATACACAGTGAAAGAGGTTTGACCTCATTTGCTTTGGTCTGTGAAAGGGCAGGTTTGTACAAAATAAATAGTATTTGGAACGTGGATCCGACTTCCTGTATTCCCAAGTAAACCGATTATGAGATAGAGCGATATGGTGGCGGTTCTTCAGGATTTCCTAAGATTGTGTACAAAGACGCTAGCCAGCTGCCTGTTAGCCAGCTGCCTGTTAGCCAGCTGCCTGTAGCCAGCTGCACGATAGGCCTGCCAATACTGAAAAAGTTGTCGTCACACACAAAACAAACTTCAGATGTGTTGGAAGTTGCAATTTCATGAGATGTCAAGGGAAAGCAGAGAACGAACAGATAGTTTTGTAATAAAAATGTCTTTTGTTTCATGGTTTAAAGAAAAGGAATAGCTTCATCAGCCATCCCATTCCTGGAGTCGTTACCATAGAAACCAAACCCCAACCCGTGTTCACTTTTTAAAATCTAAAACAAGCATTTTCTGTCCCCTTGTTTGGCTTCGCTTGACTTGTTTTTTCGAAGCACGATCGACATTGTGGACGTCGATGGTTGTTTAATGAGCACAAATCGCCGCGCCGCGCCCACTCGGTCACGCCTACTTTGGTTTCATCCTCAGCTCAGTGTTCACTGAACCGTTAGGGCCCCCAAACCAGTTCGTAGGCCTCAGTAAAGTCACAGTTATATTATACGTTATCTTTTATAATTGAATGAATTGAAAAGAAGATTCCATTTTAAAAGAGACAGCACAGAGGATATTGCGACGGAGGCACCTTGGTTGGTTTATTCAGATGAAAATCGTGTTACTACATTTTCCGATTCATTCTCAAATCAAAAGCCCATGGGGACCTGACCATGGCCCCATGGGACCTGTCAAGCAAAAGCAGGCAAGACCGTGATCTTGAGATCGTGTTATGCTTAACATGGAACAGTGATTCAAGTCAAATTAACGATGGACTCCCTGCGGCCGAACTCTTTGACTTTGTATCTCTTATACAATAATCGACGGACGGGGTGACGGAGCAGAGCCTCGGCCGGAAACCAGAAACGACAAGGGGCGAGTTACGCCTGGTTTCCTGTTTGGTTTCGGAGGTGTTCTATCGAAAGAAAACACCATTCGCATGAGTGGATGAAGCTTCCAGAAGGGGACTTTAATAAGGGTATTAATACAGACACACATGCACACATATGCCTGTGACAGTGTCAGAGAGAGAGAGTTTGTGTGTGTATGAGTGTGAATGCGAGTGAGTGTGAGTGTTGATGATGGTTGGTTGAAGCAGCCTCACCTGGCCCCAGTCAGACTGATTGGACTCTGATTGCACACCTCAACCACATCAAGCAATCCTTGAGCAAACATGGAGCAATCAATTCAACGACCCTAACGGCACCGCCAAACAAAGAAGCATTGTGGTGATGTTGAATTCGGTTTATTGTAAAGATTGTAGATAATGATACATGACATAGTGCTCCATGTTGCCATGCAGGAGATCTCTCTACATCACAGGTGGGAGTGTCCATCTAATCGTGTGACGGATAGATGAGCAACGTTCGCTACAGTCCACTGAGATAGGCTGGTACACTGATCTATCCAGCGCACATCTAGGTGGACACGCCCACCCGTGATGTCAGAAGCGGCACATTTTCAAAACCGGCTTGTAATGGCTAATCACACTCACACCTGGTGGTATATATGTCCCATTTAAACCAGTCATCGTCCACACATATCCAATGACCATTCTTTCATTATGTATTATTACCTGGCAATGAACCCAGGCAAATAATGAAAAAAAAACAAATCACTGTCATCAAATCAGGGATGCAGAGACAGAAGAAATTATTGTTGTGCAATTCTTCTCCCCTGCGCAATGCCAAACGTACATCAAAACCTTGTGTGTAATATTTCACACAATTAACTTTTGTTTATATTTCCAAACAAGCCAGAAACTATTCACTCAATAAAGAAAATCTGAACAAGAACGTTTACTCAACAATAAAACATGGCCATTAATGAGCCAATCTATGAAGGGAGTTTTTCTCATTTTATTCTGCTCCCCTTCATACATTTTTCCAGGGAAAATGCGTCTCTTGAAACCATCCAGATGGCGAAAGAGATGAAAGCTGTTGATTGACCTCTCATATGCTGACCAAGTTTTCCGGTGCATTCGTTTCACACCTTCTTCTTAACGTTGGGCTGTGTGGTTTTCCAGCTATAGGACGGACATTGCTCCTCATGTACATTGATGGAAGAAAGTATGTTTAACGATCCAGATTATGAATATCCGTGTGACAGCAAGTGACATCAGTGCTTCCTTCTCATTGGTTGACCGAGTCATTCTGACTCCGTTAGGCCAGATTAGAGTCTGATAGACTTTTTGTTTAATGTTAGTCAATGCAAACAATGTTCAGTTTATACCCCATATATACAGTTGAGCTGTGAATATTATGCTTTTGGCTTGTCAAGCAAAACCGTGTTTTGAATCAGTTTAAAGACAAAGCAATCTCTTAAAACAGCAATCTCTTTGCCACAGTTGTGTAACTTGATGTGATGAGTGTTTTGAAGAGTCGAGTTTTAATACACATAGCACTCATGGTCGTGTGTCCTCCGAGGCTATAAAACTCTATTACACCGTTTTGTTTAACGCCCTACAAGCGATATACAGTTTCACACACACTAGTAAAAAATATTCATCAACCTGGATCATTTTCCCAGTCGATTGGGTGTTTGTAGTTAAAGATTGCAAAAGTGGATGAGATGGAGAGGGGGAGAGAGGGAGAGAAAGGACAAATAGAGAGGGACAGGGGGAGGGGGAAATAGAGAGAGAAACAGAGAGACAGAGAGAGACAGAGAGAGAGACAGAAACATAGAGTGCAAGACAGAGAGAGAGAGAAGGGGGGAGAGAGAGTACAATGTGTCAGTGGGTTAGTGCCCTAGGTATAGAGGGGGTGGGCTGAGCCACTTCATTTGTCTCATTAGTCACATTCCTGGCTGATTTATGCTCCTATTCTGGCAATGGCCCTCAGTTTGGGGAAGGGAAGGTGGAGGTTGGTGGTGAGGATGTGGTGGTTTTGGTGGCGATGGTGTTGGTGGTGTGGAGGCGATGGCAGGGGTGGTGGTGGTAGGGAGGGTTGAGGACGTTTAAGGGGGCTATCTGTTAATCACCCCAACGCAGGTGCACATAGACCTGAACACCGTCCATGTCTGAGCTCAATAGTGGACCCAGGAGCTCCCACACCCCAGGTCCCAACCCCCGTAGGGGGCTCCCAGGGCTCCAGGGACCCTCCTTGAGACTTGTGGGCAGGACGAGCCCCCCCCACAGTGGCTTCTCCCCCCCACCTCCCCGGACTTCCCCCAGTTGAGCCTGGGTCAACAACAACAACCACAACAACATCACCAGCAGCCTGACCAGGGGTCACGACCCGGGACGAAGGTTTTTAAAATCCTGCCCCCAGGAGCTTCCGGCAAAAAAAAAAAGGACCTAAAACGGCAACAACTCCATTCAAAGTGTTCTGTCCCACTGAGTAGTGGGTGGGGTCTGGGTGGGGTCGGGTGGGTGGGTGGGTGGATCATGCATGACGGGGTGTGGGCCCTGGATTAGAAGACAAAAGAAAAAAACGTTGACGTGGATTAATTTGAGCTAAGCGGGGTACAGAGCGAGAGCGCAAAGGTTGCCGCCGTCGGAGCTATTGTTGCTAAGTTGTTAGCTTAGACCTCCGGGCTAGCAGCTAATTAGCGGTCATAGATCAGAGGTCAGTTTTCTTGACGAATGATATGGGGGGGCTCTAAGTGACGCAGGCCTGGTGTGTATTTTCCTGCCAGTGTTATGCTAGGAATTAGCTGTTTCAGACCGACAACTGTGATCGGGAGTGAAGTTGGGGTGACCTAGTTACGATCAATAAATGTGCTCACTGAAAGTCGCAGTCTGTAACATTTCAACTAGCTTGTAGCTTGAAATAACCTGGACCTTTCTGTAGTCAATGCTGATGGATAGTGATATCAATAATGTTAGCAATAAAATCACATTCTATAACTGATATATTACATAAATATAATATATCATTCAAACAAAAAAACTTTCTCTAGTTTATGAGAATCTTAAAAAAATGTAGCTGTGAATCCTTCGGTTTTGGAGTGAGCCCTAACCCTAACCATAAGAGTTTCGGTTTTACAGAAAGACCAGAGAAGAAAGAACTTTGGGAAAGTCCTCTGAGTCATCTCAAAACATTCCCAATTCGGTCTCCATGACTCAGCTCTTCCTCCGGCAATTGCCATGGACCGCCCCGCCTTGCTCCACAACAACAGGCAGCAAAGCCAACATGTTTGATTTATTTTTTATAAATATTGTCTTGGTCTAGCTCTAAGATATAGGATATCCACCACTTTGTTAGTGGGCCAGCCAGCCTCCACTGCCCTGACAAGGACACATTGAAGGAAGAAATGCTGTGATTTAATGGAAAATGAATCAGTCACTATGTTTGTTATTTGACGCAACCCATTATTCAACTTTTAAGAGTCCAGTTTTGGCACTGCAGTGAAAAGCAGTTTCAAAAAAGTACACATCAATTTTTGCTTTGGAAACGAGAATCCTCTAAATTCATAAATCACCCACTCGATGATGGTTCTCTCCCCTTTTTCCAATTATCTTTGTATATGCATCCTACCAGCCATTTTGTCCCAGATGTGACGTCTCCATCTGCCTGTGGTACTACTCCCACTCCAGCTTGTTTTGGTTCAACAACCAAGTGGGGGATTATGTCAATTATGTCACTTACTGACAATGTTTTCCTTGAAACAATTCCATTGGAATGCAATTGAGCCTTCAATGGTACTTTTTGTTATCAGAAGTACAGTATTTTATTGTAATCCACATTACAATCCTGTGTAAACACCATTATGAAGATAATTTGGACATGCCTTGCTGCGAAATATGACAATTTTTTTAAGAATAGTAAAAAACGTTTTTTACAAAAAAGGATATAATAATTTGCCTGAACTGGAGAATAGTCTTCGACACCAACCCTGCTTCTCTGTCGTGTATCAACTGATGTGAGCATGAACCCCTCCTTTTGAAAGAGATTCCTCCTCCAAACAGCCAGAGTTCTACTTAAACGGCTATTACGGACCACTTAATGTTTCATCTGTAAGAAATAAACCGCCATGGGTCTGCTTAAACAGCGATAAAGAGAGCGCTGTGTAAACCACTGGTGTGTCAGTTTGAATGACGGGTGCTGAACAGAGAGGGCTGGCCGAACGTGATGCTGAACTCACTCACAGCAAGACAGACCAACATGGACCAAACACTCCCTGGAAACACTCCAGGTTTGTTGTTAATTCAAAGTACTTCATCTGAGATCATCGAATGCCACAATCATTACTAAAGGGGTTTGTACTTTGAATGTTCTCAGGAGTAGAACACAATTGTAACTTTTTTAATGACTTAATTGACATATGGTTAACATTACATTCGGTTTGTAAGCTCATTTCAAAGGGATTTACAGGTTCCACAAATAAATTGCAGAATACATGAGTACTCAAGGTGAGTAATGCATTTTTAGGTGTAGCCAAGTGCAAAATTGGAGATAATAAACAATAAACCAAACAACGAAGTGCAAGTCAATGGATGAGATGTTCTTTGGAAGGTTGCGATGATGATCAGGAGAGATGAGATCTTCCTGGGAGAGGTGAGATGTTCTCAGGAGAGATGAGAGCTTCCTTGGAGTGATGAGATCTTCCCGGGAGAGGTGAGATGTTCTCTGGAGAGGAGAGATGTTCTCAGGAGAGATGAGATGTTCTCAGGAGAGATTGGATCTTCCTGGTAGAGCTGAGATGTTCTCAGGAAAGAAGACGTGTTCTCAGGGGAAGTCAGATGGTATCGGGAACGCCGGTGTCTTCATGTTATTCTTTTGTTAACATAGGGACGCATTCTACAGAGCGTGCTGACCGATGTAGATCGTTCCACCATCGAGGTTCACTTGAGAATTAGTCCGTGAACGAGATCCAAGCTGTGGAGACGCCAGCCGGCCAGCCAGACCTTTAGTAGACACATCTCACCCCCCTCAGAGAGAACGGATGAGCGATGTGACGCAGGGGGGCTGCTATAAGGCTGGATATAAGGACCTGGATGTGGGCTGCAGACTGAAGCTGTAGAGTGGTGTGATGTGTGCTTGCTGAGGTTGGTTGAACCCCAGGCGCCTGCTGCCGGTCCATGCTGCATGCTGCTAAACCAGCCATGAGACGACCACAGACTCACCCAGGAGATGCACTGCCCGGCCTTCATGATGTTTTCCCGGCTGTCAATCATGACAAACGTGTTTCTTTTGGGACATTATTGCGCAGCAGGGGAAAGTCAAAGTTTATTATTCGTGAGACCGATCTGTGAAGGGATAACATTACAAACTTAAAGTTGAATCTATATTATTGAGTCCGGCTTGAGAATTCTTGAGAGCAAGAGATGAGTGGCGAAAGCGCGAGTCTCTGTGACTCTGACAGAACACTCCATAAACCTTGAAAGGTTGGTTTTCCCCAGTCTGTACAGCACTATCCTGTACGGATGTACTGAAGGTCAAAGTGCATACTTGGTCTTCAGGTGAATGCTTTAAGCAGATGTGTTCCATAGGCAAAAGGAGTAAGGCCCCGTAGTAAACATGACTTGTTTCTCTCGCATGCGGACGCCTGGACAAAGAGTTTAGCCTTTTTTTGTGCAGTCTCCGAACTTTTCAGAAAAGCACGCCCGTCGTCCTGGTTTCCAACGCCCCCCCCCCCACCCCCTCCCTAAAAGGAAGTCAAAGAACAACACTGGAAACGCAAACCCTCTGCAGGGGAGGCATTTTGGCAGAACCTACCGAATCCGTGACTTCCTGTCCCCTAGTGGTCCCTCTCTCCAGGTCTCCCGGTGACCCGTGGCCAAGGGCCCGAGGCTCCTATACCCCTGGTGGCCACGCTCCCCATAATGGCCCCCAGGAGTGGAGTGTGTTGTGGGTTGTGGTGTGTCAACACCTGTTTAACAACGCAGTGTTAACGCCCCTTGACGTGGCAGTCCTTCGCTTGGTCTTTACAGCGCTTTTCCACCGGTGCCACAGGAAACCCCGACTTATTTTACCGTCTTATCCTTCAATAAGCTCATATATTCTAGTATATTTGCTCTGTAGCTCAAAGGGTTGGGGTTTTTCAGGGATAAACCCTGAAGGGTATTCAAAGTTCCCCTTGCATAAAAAAAAAAAAAAAAAACCTGGAAAAAAGCTATTACGGCCACATTTTTGTTTTAAAAGTGAAAAATGCCATGATTTCATCCATGGCTTACACACCCCTCTCAATGGGGTTAAAAGTCCACACATCACCACCAGTGAGGTTAAGCAGATAACATTACCCTCGCATGCGAAACAGAAACCTAGCTCAGAGGATTGCACACATTCACACTCAGACTTTCCACACCGAATTCTCCTCGTCCAGATGGGCTCGATCACGGTTACGGTCACAAACGGTCAGATTCTCCTTCATTTTGGATATCATCCATTCCCCCAGTAGTACTGAACTAGTACTACTGGACTACTGTGCCACAACACACACGACAGAGGACAGGACTCTAGTGAAGTTGCGTCAATTGATGCGGCCTCACATTAACATGAAGCCAGCGCTTATATCAAATCCTACGTTTTAAACGCTTTGTGCATTCAAGTCAAGATTTGGTCCAGGATAAATCATCACTATGATGTAACCCATTCTAAAATCAGTTTGTTTGTTATTTTGGCTTTCCTTTCCATGACGTCTAGCAGTATTCACTCCAAGTTTCCTTGGATACGACGGCCTCCTATAGCTAATTAGCTATAGGGAAACTAAAGTATTTTTAGAAGCTCTTCTACACATTTATGGTGTGCGAACCTGCCCTTCAGCGGGGGACTGTGAGGCGTTAATTGTGAAGCGGCGCTGTGTATTTCGAGCACGTCACTGTACCCAAGTTGCCATTTTACCCAGTTCTGTGTTATTATTAACACCAGACCGTTTACATTAGTTCAGCCTGATACTGGGGCCTTCTGTCCTCTTTCTCTCTC
>NC_140294.1:770126-795126 GCF_964030765.1 Micromesistius poutassou
AACCCCCTCCCCCCTCTCCCCCTCTCTCTCTCTCTCTAACTCTCCTCCTCCCCCCCCCATAACCTCAAACTGTGGGCAGACTCAGTGCTGATTGGTCCATGATATCCACAACAAATGCCGAGTGTCTGCACCGCACTGTGCAAAACATTTACGCTTATTCAAAAGTCCAAACAAGGAAATACTAGATGAGGGGAGGGATGAGCATAAATACGTACGGGATGTGATGACCTGACAGCGGTTAGATCTAGTCACCGCAGCGACGTCACGAACTGTCTGTCTGAGGTTCGGATGTTTCGCATCCACGTAGGAGGAGGAAACGAGCCACCCTGACCGAGGTCGTTTCCTAAGCTGGGCGGTGGCCCCCCCGGTGGATGTGTGCCTGTGTGACCTCTGACCTCTAGCCGGCGAGCGGTCGCCCCACCCAGCCTTCTGTGATCGCACAACGCGGGACGCAAACCCCCCCCCCCCCCCGCCCACCCCCGCCCCGGTTATTAAAGTTCATTGAGAAAATGTGTAAGAAAGTACAACGGGTGTGGTGGTGGAGGGGGATTGGGGTGACTGTTGGGGGGTGGGGTGGGGGGGGGTCCAGTGTTGATACAGGGTTGTTATGACACGGCTAACATCCCCCGTTGGTCAAAGCGATACGGGAAAACAAACATCTGTCAGAGGGCCGCATGCACCCCCCGGGATGAGACCACCGCCGCCGCCGCCAGATGTGCGAACGAAAAACGAACGAAACGGGTTTATTGGCTGTTTCGGCAATTGGGTTTGTTTGGTTTATTTGGGCGTGTCGAGGCACGCGGGAGAGACGTCATGGCTGTGTTGCCGTGGCAACGCCGGCCGCCAGGTCAAACCGACCTGAAAGGCGTTTTGTAATGGGTGGAGTGGAAATTGGTGTTAGAGGACGCGTTGAGTGTTTTATACTCGGTGAACTCGGTGAACAATAAAGCGGGAGGAGTCGTCTGAACTCAGTGTCTGTATAACGTCTGTATAACCACTCACACCTGGCGTTATGGCTCACGGACTGTTCATACCCATGGAGCCTTGATGTTCACTGTGGATGTTAAACACATATTCAATTATATATATATATATATATATATATATATATATATATACATATATATATATATATATATATACAGTACATGCAAATCTGTACATAGTGTCAAATGTTATTTCTTTGAGAAGGTGCTTCTGGTAGAGAGCGGGAGAGAGTCTACTACACACACACACGCACACACATACACACATGTCCCCTATCTCCCTCTCTCCTTCTCTCTCTCTCTCCTTCTCTCTCTCTCTCTCTCTCTCTCTCTCTCTCTCTAGCGTCACACTACCGTGGCAACACACAGACCGTGCATTTTATAATTTTCTATTTCCTGCTCAGAGGGTGGGGGGGGGGGGTCTGGTCGGGTGACCTGACCGTGCGATAGTAAGTGCTCGTTACCCAGAAGTCCACTTCCTGCCTTTTAGCGCGCGGAGGAAACAAAAAACATGTCAGTTTACAAAAAACGAGATAAACATTGTGCCTGTGTTTATGTGTGTGTGTGTGTGTGTGTATGCTTGTATGTGTATACGTGTATGTGTGTGTTTGTGTGTGTGTATGCATGTGTGTGTGTATGCGTGTGTGCGTGTGTGTGTGTGTGTGTGTGTGTGTGTGTGTGTGTGTGTGTGTGTGTGTGTGTGTGTGTGTGTGTGTGTGTGTGTGTGTGTGTGTGTGTGTGTGTGTGTGTGTGTGTGTGTGTGTGTGTGTGCGTGCGTGCGTGTGCGTGTGTGTGCATGTGTGTGTATTCGTGTGTGTGTGCGCCTGTGTGTGTCTCGAAAGCCTGCCCTTGCATACAAATGCCTTTCTGACGTCAAATATGCACACAAAAAACACATGTTCAGGTAGGAGTATAAGTGGCCTCTTTGTTTCCAGGGGGAAGATCTTTCCGGAAAGGCCAATTCTCAAACGACCGTCAAAACCCACACAGTTATTCCTTTGTCACTGTTTCATCCAAATGACAAGAAGATGATTGCAGTGGTAAATGTCTTCCCACCATCCCAGTAGTACAGTTAAATGGAGTCGCAGCCCTCATCCCAGACCAGGAGAGGAGAGTGTCTCTGGTGTTCAGTGCTCAACCAGTTGGAGGAGGGGGGAACGTACACTTTGTCCTGGTACTAGTCCGTAATGGAGTCATGGTCCCCTTATTTGATACCAGGAGAAGGATTTCCTTGGTGTTCCGTGCTGGAGTCCAAGACCAGTTGGAGGAGGAGGAACCTATACTTGGTCCAGTACTCCTAGTCTGAGTGTGTGTGTGTGTGTGTGTGTGTGTGTGTGTGTGTGTGTGTGTGTGTGTGTGTGTGTGTGTGTGTGTGTGTGTGTGTGTGTGTGTGTGTGTGTGTGTGTGTGTGTGTGTGTGTGTGTGTGGAGTTACACAAAATAGGCCACATTCAGACTCCAGGATTCCTCATTTTTCCGCTACAACGTGACGTGAGAATAGGAGGGAATCTGTGGCGCACAACCACCGATAACGTTTAGCATTCCTGTGGTTTGTGGGATTTGTAGTCTTTCTCAAGAAAAATATCTCTTCTCATCTCCAACGACAGACTCTAGCTCAACCAGGTTTGGTGGACGTTGATGACCATAACCAACGCTAGTTTTTTTTAATGACGTATGATCTATGCTTTGTATGTGTACCATGATGTCATTTGTCCACCGAAAAAAACATGTTTTGTTTTTTTTATCACGTCACCGCCATGGCCCGCACGACCAGCTGCATTCTACGCATTCCACCGTCAAAGCGTGCTTGTGCTTTGAAACACAAAACGGTCAAACTGCGCGTGACCGCCGTGTGTGTGTGTCGATAAAGATAAGCGCGCCCGCAGTTTGAGCTGAGCTTCATTCGACGGCGCCGGCGAAAAAACTTCTGGATGGGCCGTTTCATGCGGCAGTGTCACGCTTCAGTACGGGGCCTGATAAGAGAAGCCCCCAGCTTGGGGTAGGAAGGGGGGGGCGGGGAGGGGGGGAGCCGGGGGGGGGCTGTTATCTTAACCCTTCACTGCTTTGTTCCTCAGGTGGGGGGGGGGGGGGGAAATAAGAAAATAAGATGGCTGACTTAAACACAAACGGTCTGTGTTTGTGTGCAGGAAAACAGGCGGTGAAAAGCTAATTACACCTGTATCAGATCGCCGGGGGAGGGGGCGTTTTCTGTGTTTTTGCTCAGGGATGGATTTGAGGGGGGAGAGCCGTGTGGTAGGGGGGTCTCCGTAGAGGGGTTTGTTGAGCAAGAAGTTGACCCCCTGTGACCCCCCAGGAGCAGATCCTATTTCAAAGACACACGCTTTGGTGTGCCCCCACCCCCCCCACCCAACCCCACCCCCACCCTTGCCCTTTGACCCCTGGCTGAACTTGAGCACTTCATTTGAGCCGGGACGGATGAATCAAGGGCCTGTCCGCCCCCCCCACCCCCCGGCCGGCCTTGTCTTCCCGTAACGCCGTCCGTCAACACGGATTCCGAAGTTAATTGGAATTCCGCTGGGAATGTCGGCGCGCCGAGGTGGAAGAAGGGAGTGTGTGATGGGAACGGACCCGGAGAGGCAGGGGAGGTTCTGGGGGAGGTATAGGGGATATCCAACACCAGCTATGGTATGATGGCTTGGCTTGAGTGATCTTTGGTAAACCCTGGACGAAAGGAGGATCTGTGGAGTCTTGTGGAGTAATACCAGCGCATTGTTGGCAAGAGTTTGCCTTTTTGGTTTTGGATTTCCATTTTGTTGACAAAAAAATGAAGATAAACACTGACCTCAAAATGCTCGTTGTGGAAGCAAGCGATCCACTAAACCCCAATCCAACCAATCAGAGCGCAAAAAAAACAATCCATCAGCCTCCAATCAGATCTGGCAGGTTCCAGGTCACGCGGGGTCAGACCCGGCGATGTGCTGTCAGGGAGGGCGTTTCCACCGCTCTCTCCTAAAGCGTTGTGCTCTGTTGTTGTTGTTGTCGTTGTTGTTCTGTTGTGGGACGCGATCCCAGGCTCCCCACCTGGAGCCCCCCCCCCCCCCCCCGCCCGCCGATCCGGCTCAGATCTCCCCGGTACGCCGGCGGGAAGTGGAAGTCCGGGCTTCCAACAGGAAACGGGCCCCTGGGAGCCACTCAGGGAGGACAATCGGCGGCCTTGGTCACTCATAGTCTCCTCCACCTGCGCCAGCACTCCACGCTCTGTTCAGAGACATGCTCGCTCGCTCTCTCTCTCTCTCGCTCTCTCTCTCTCTCTCTCTCTCTCTCTCTCTCTCTCTCTATCACTCATGGGAAATATTCAATATTATGAATCTCATTCACACAACGGTTTCCTTCCATGTGTGTGTGTGTGTGTGTGTGTGTGTGCGCGCGCTCGCATGTGTGCATATGCATGCGCGCTTGCATGTGTCCATGTGCTTGCAATATGTGTGTGTGTGTGTGTGTGTGTGTGCGTGTGTGAGTACATGCACGGGTGTGCATGCACGAGTGTATGTGCATGCAATGTGTGTGTGTGTGTGCATGTGTGTGTGTGCGCGTGTGTGCGTGTGTGTGCGCAGACATTCTTCAATATTGGGAAGTTGACTTAAGCTTTAGGTGAGTTCTGTTTATTTAGTACTCAGTTCTCTGGCACTGAACGAGCTTAAACAAAGGCCATCGATTGGCCAGATGCTCGACTGGCCCCAGAACTCCCTCAGGGTCCCCGGGGTCCGTGGAGGCATCTGGAGGGTGGAGATCAACGAGTTCATCCAGTGCTCAGGGGTTGTAATTCCTGCCTTAATAATAATAATAATAATAACAATAATAATTGATTTAATTTATACAGCACTTTTTTTTTTACATAGTGCATCACCCACTTGGGTGATGCATGGCAGCCAGCCGGCGCCAGGACGCTCACCGCACACCAGCTTGGGGTGGAGAGTGAGGGAGTTAATGAATCAGCCAATTATACAGGGGGATGATTCATCAGGTGAGAGGACGTCTGGTTCCACGTCAACCGCTTCTGTCTTCTGTCTTCTGTCTTCTTGTGGATGAGCTCAGCGATGCTAACCACGAGGCACCAGAGAGAGAGATGGATGATGGATGGATGATGGATGGATGACAGGAGAATGGTTGATGGATGAATGGATGATGAGTGGATGAATGGATGATGGATGGATGGATGATGATGAGTGGATGATAGATGGATGGATGAGTGAATGATGGACGGATGATGAGTGGATGATGGAGGGATGGATGGATGATAGATGGATGATGGGTGATAGATAGATGATGGATGAATGGATGATGAGTGGATAATGAGTGGATGATGGATGGATGATGGATAGATGACCGAAGAATGGTTGATGGATGATGGATGGATCGTGGATGGATGGATGGATGATGGAAGGATGACGGATGGATGAATGGAGAATGGATGATGGATAGAAGATGGTGGAGGGATTAATGTACATACAGATACATGTGCATTTGGTGTATTTTTTATCTTTTTAATAAAGTCTTGTCGTGCAGTAGTGGTACATATTCACCAGGATGACGTCGTACAAAGCCGGACTAGTCTTTTATTTGGACCCATTCCTCCTCAGTCTGTTAGACTTCCTCCCCCTAGAACCTGTTGGGACAGTCCCAGTAGGCAGTAGAACCCGGAAGGACACAGCCACCATACCGTCACCCGGAGCAAAAGCATGACCAGGTCATTTAAAACCCACATCGATCAAACACACTTTGCCGATTCTTTTCCTCTGACACTCATACGCCCCCGGCGCTGCCTTAACGCCCTGTGAGACTGCGTGTTCATCCGAGCTCATGTGACCTTTGACCCCCCCCTCGCGTCAAATTCTCCATGCTGCAACACCGCTTAAATAAATATTATGTTGTTCTTTTTGTTCGAGGCACGAGAGAAGGCACGACGGCGTCATGTGTTTTGCTCATCCTTGGGAAATGAGTCGACGCGCCCAGAAGTCCCGTGTGTTTTCCCTCCCCTTGCAGCGTGTTGTTTCCACAGAGAGCGCTTGGCCAACGCTACGTGCGCGAGCCGGTGACTCAGCCAGTGAGTTCAGCCGGCGCGTGTTGCCGAGTGCTCTCATGCACGTACGCACAATCGCACGCACACACACACACACACACAAGGTTGTGTTGCTCTTTCTCCCTCTCTCTGTCTCTCTCTGTCTGTCTTTCTCCTCTCTATCGCTCTCCTCTTTCTCTCCTATCCTCTCTTTGTTTTGCCGAGGGCAGTGTGTGTGTGTGTGTGTGTGTGTGTGTGTGTGTCTGCATGTGTGTGTTTGTGTATGTGTATGTGTGTGATGTAGTCATCATCATGTTAATTGACCTGTCTCTCTGTCTGTCTGCCTCTCTCTCTCTCTCTCTCTCTCTCTCTCTCTCTCTCTCTCTCTCTCTCTCTCTCTCTCTCTCTCTCTCTCTCTCTCTCTCTCTCTCTCTCTCTCTCTCTCTCAGACTAGTTTGGGCTCTCAACATGTGTCCTTTGAATGTGTCTATGTGTGCGTGCCTCTTTTTATGACAGTGTGTTTAGAAGAATGCAATCTCCTGCTGCTAAACACAACAACAGGGCTGTGCTGCATAATGACCAACACACACAAACAGAACACATCCCACAGGGGCAAGAGACACGCACCAGGCCAGACGGGATTCCACAGCCCACTCAACACGCGACCGAGTACTTCCACCAATGCGTTCTTGAGTTGAGTTGCTGGGCGAGTAAAGGTGAAGTTCGACCTGCCTGCATGTATCATAGAGGTCAGGGATCTGGTAATCCATCTGTCCATGGGAGGGATAGATGGACCAACAGATAGAGTGATTGATATCTATACATAGGTACATAGAGATGGATGGATAGATAGATAGATAGAGACGTATAGTGACAGATGGCTTGAGTTAAAGACATATGGATAGCTCCAAAGAGTGACAGCTAGATAGATAGATAGATAGATGGATAGACGGACAGACAGACAGACAGACAGACAGACAGACAGACAGACAGACAGACAGACAGACAGACAGACAGACAGACAGACAGACAGACAGATAGATAGATAGATAGATAGATAGATAGATAGATAGATAGATAGATAGATAGATAGATAGATAGATAGATGAGTCTCTGGACAGCTGGTAACATTATGATGGGAATTCACAATCGGAAAATGGTTAGGAATCTCTGTAATGCAGAACCATTGCCAAGCGTGTACTTGTGTGTGTGTGTGTGTGTGTGTGTGTGTGTGTGTGTGTGTGTGTGTGTGTGTGTGTGTGTGTGTGTGTGTGTGTGTGTGTGTGTGTGTGTGTGTGTGTGTGTGTGTGTCAGTGGCGGCTGGTGGTTTTTAAAGTGAGGGTGGAAGGACTGCACGCTTGATTGCCATTGGCCTGCTTGCACTATTAGTGGCGTATGGTGACATAAGTATGTGAGCTTCAAGTTGTTTCAGGGTGTTTTGGTGAACTACAAAATAGCAGGGAGGGATAATTATGTGAATAAAATTGATAAATACACCAGTGGCAGCATTGTACTTTGAAAGCTGGTGGGCAGCATGTCTTGGACTACAAGGGCAAAAGGAAAGGATGCAAAGCAAATTAGTCAAATCAGGCCTACTCTTGATTTGTAAAACTAAATAAAAAAATCTGGGCCTATCGTTGGGCCTATTTTTGCCCTCAATGACTGAAGCTATTGGTTGTGATTTGGCTATGTTTATTTTCAGCTACAATTGTTTTAAGAACAATTAAGAGACAAGATTCCATTTAAAATGCATCATGCTCTGAATCATTCAAAAACATCCTTTCCACAATATTAAACAGAACGGTCAGAGTAACAAACAATTAAAAGAACAACAAGAACATAATTTCACAACTATTGACATGGGCTGTAAGCCTAACATAGTTTGAGGCAAATGTGGACGTTAATGGATGTTTCAGAATGTTGGTCATGATGTTAAGCCAATTAAGATTGAGGGACTTCATTTATAGATCAAGTCAATCCTCCTCGCTGTTTGTGTTGCAAAGATATCAGTGACCTGGTCATACCAAACGGGTTTTCAGAATAATGGCGTGTTTAACTCCACGTTTTCGCCACCCTTTCAGACAGCTTGGTAACCCAATGGTGGAGTACCGAAAAATAGGTAGACTCAGCGCGTTTATTTCGGCAGACTTTTGGCGGTGGAAACGCCAATAAGCGAACCGAACCGCACAGCTCGGTGGAAACGCCAATATAAGCGAACAGAGCCGCACTGTAATGTGTGTGTGTGTGTGTGTGTGTGTGTGTGTGTGTGTGTGTGTGTGTGTGTGTGTGTGTGTGTGTGTGTGTGTGTGCGTGTGCGCGTAAAACACATTCTGTCCGTTATTTCATCAGGTCTAGCATCTCAGGATGTTATTGTCATAAGTATAACATTTGTATCTACGTTTCTATGAAATTATAATAAATGTTGATATGTTGTTGATATTTCAAATTATCAACATGGAAATATTACAGGAAGTAAACGCCCAAATCACTTTTTTCACGTGAAAGCGGATATGTTTGGGTCTCCTGAAGTGATGGTGGACATATCTGTGTAATTTCTGACCAAAATGTATACAGTTATAAAAACAACACGTGAAATACAAGATGTCTGCTTCAATTAGTTCCGGCCTGAAACACTTTAACAGAGTGGAAGTTAGATCTAGTCTCTATTGGCGTGTGTGTGTGTGTGTGTGTGTGTGTGTGTGTGTGGGTGTGGGTGTGGGTGTGGGTGTGTGGGTGTGGGTGCGCTGTGAATATGGATTAATTGAAGAATTCATGTGAAGAATGACGGGTATGACATCATGCTGGTCGGTTGATCCAACAAGAGGATCGAAAGCACTTTTCATCTGCTGCTGTCCATCAAACCTTGGCTACTACACACACACACACATACACACGCACACACGGACATACACGCATGTTAACACGGTGCCCCTACCTCTCTCTCTCTCTCTCTCTCTCTCTCTCTCTCTCTCTCTCTCTCTCTCTCTCTCTCTCTCTCTCTCTCTCTCTCTCTCTCTCTCTCTCTCTCTCTCTCTCTCTCTCTCTCTCTCTCGCTATTGAGTGACTGCATGAGGAGTTGGTGGATGAGGGTTTCCTTATCAGACCGTTGAATGTCAAGCTCTTTGACAATACACTTGCACACACACACACACACACACACACACACACACACACACACACACACACACACACACACACACACACACACACACTCCCCAAATCAATGGGTTGATTAGGAGGAAGTGCTGCTGGTGTGAGTTCCCTTCTCTTAGCGTTGTCATTCATCAGAGTGAAAAAGCGACGTTGGACCAGCTATTGACTTCCAATGTTAGAGCACTGCGGCTTAAGAACCACAAAACTAATCCATCTCACTTGAATCGTTTACCTCTCCCTAAACACTGCTGTACTGCTGCGGTGAAGTGCCTGGCTTATGGACACGTTGGCACCAGTAGAAGGAGCTGATTAGTCATAGAAGTAGGCCATCCAGAAGATCAAATTACTTCAAGGGTAAAAGAAAAGGAGGCAAACTAAATTTGTCATTTGTAAATCTTTTGACTCCTTTGAATCAATTATATAATTTGATGTCAAATCTGGATGCCATCTTCCTATGATCCACGTTCTGTTACAAGTTGTCACCGTACTTGAAAGTGTTAAAGTGGTTAAGTGGTAAGGTTTAAAGGATCATTGAATGAGCACATGGACTTTAGCTGATGTTCAACAGTCTGTTGTTAACCAACGTGTGTTACTCATTTAAGTCAATACAGAACTAATGCCTCCTGGGGATGAAAAAGTGTGTGACAGCTCTTCATCAACATGCTAATAGCAACCTGTCACTACAGGAGCCGCCCCTATAGACATAGCCCTAAGTCTTCAGCCTCTAAAGCCCTCCTCCTCATCGATAGGGTTAGGGTTAGACAGACACAGAGCAGAAGAAGTTCAATTAGATGAGAGAGTTTATGTATTCATTATTTGGGAGTGTCCATTGACGTGCGATTTTTCAAAATTCAAGCTGTATTTCACAACAAATACTTTCCAATCTACTTAACAATAGTAAAGTGCTTTGAGTGTGCATCGATTATTTTGCGACGATTTATTTTATTCTCAGCTTTTCCAAGCAGCAAAAACAGGGTCCTGTCTCAGCCTTGGTGGCTAACAGAAAGACACCGTGTTTGCTTTTAGAGATCCCCGAAGAAAACGTTGGCCTTTTCTAACACATACATTTCTTCAACTAGTGTACACTTTGTGTCACACGTTTCTCCTCTGATGGAGCGGGATCGACCAGAACTAAGCGTTTAGATTCTCAGAGGAAACGATGCCAACTAAAACAAACAGTTATTATTAATACAGCTCAATAATAACGGACAGGGGTCTTCACAGTCAATGCTCCGGTGCCAAACACCTGTTACAAATGTGTGTTTTAATATGTTTGCCGTCCTGCACTGTTCACAATAGGACATTGTGAGGGGTCAAGCATTATTATGATGATTATTATTCCCCTGAAACCTGGCTCTTTTTGTGTTAGCAGAATCTGGCACGGGTTCAAGGACACGTATTGGTCCCTGGAGATGGGTCCTGCGTGTGATCCATGTGTGTGTGATCGTCTATCGGATACGAGCTGCATGGAAGTGGTTTGAAAGGACAGGATATACAAAGACTTCTCATCCGTACACACTGGGCAAGGGTCCAAGTTGGGCTAACGTCCACACTGGGCTAACACCCACACTGGGCTAACATCCACACTGGGCTAACATCCACACTGGGCTAATGTCCACGCTAGGCTAACGTCCACGCTGGGCTAACGTCCACGCTGGGCTAACGTCCACGCTGGGCTAACGTCCACACTGGGCTAACGTCCACGCTAGGCTAACGTACACGCTCGGCTAACGTCCACAATAGGCTAACGTCCACGGTGGGCTAATGTCCACACTGGGCTAACGTCCACGGTGGGCTAATGTCCACGCTGGGCTAACGTCCACGCTAGGCTAACGTCCACACTGGGCTAACGTCCACGCTAGGCTAACGTCCACGCTAGGCTAACATACACGCTCGGCTAATGTCCACAATAGGCTAACGTCCACACTGGGCTAACGTCCACGGTGGGCTAACGTCCACGCTGGGCTAACATCCACGCTAGGCTAACGTCCACACTGGGCTAACGTCCACGCTAGGCTAACGTCCACGCTGGGCTAATGTCCACGCTAGGCTAACGTACACGCTCGGCTAACGTCCACGCTAGGCTAACGTCCACACTGGGCTAACGTCCACGCTAGGCTAACGTCCACGCTAACTTTCCCATACTATTCACAAGCTTCTTGTAATGTCATGCAGCCCACTCTCTTCATGGAGAAAACACTGAGTGCCTTTTTGCTTTTTCTCAGTATTTCAGATTTATACGCTGCCGGCATTCAGATGTTTTGCATCAAAGATAAAATGGAGTCCGTCCAATTCAATTGATTAAATTATGACTTCATCAGCGTATTCTTTATGGGTGAATATGCTGTAATGCTGATAATGACATAGGATGGCTTTATCGAATGTCACGTACTAGCATTAACGTACTAGCACACATGTTTTTGTGATGCGATTTTGAGGAATACCGCAGGATATTCTTCAGACAGAACTCCACGAAAAGCCAGACCTTTAGTTTACATATACTCAAACCGCGTCCCGCTATGACTAACAGCCGAGGAATGTGTGTTTTGAATTTAAACACCTACAATGTTATCACCGGCGGCTTTTTGAGGAGGCCACAATCTGTCGAGTTGTAAGCGCAGCCACGACCGGATGTTTTCACCAGATAGCCATCAGAAAGACTAAGTTGTTGTCGCCGTGGGCTACAGAACACCACTCAGCATCCAATGGCTGTTGGCGGGAGGGGGTTGTGTGTGTGTGTGTGTGTGTGTGTGTGTGTGTGTGTGTTTGTGTGCTCAAAGTGCATCGTGGGAAATGGAGTGTTCTGCCAAGGAAGTCCTAATTGGTCGTAATCTCCCAGACTCGTCAGACTGTCAACAAACACCTGGTAAGTGGTGGACAACAATAGAGAGAGGCAGTTGATGGCGAATATTTTCATTTAAGGAGCAGGAGGAGGAGGAAGAGGAAGAGGAGGAGGAGGAGGAGAAGGAAGAGGCAGAGGAGGTGGACGAGGAGGAGGAGGGGGGGAGGAGGACGAGGAAGAGGGGAGAGGAGGAAGAGGAGGAGGAAGGGGGTGGAAGAGGAGGAGGGAGAGCAGGAGGTGGAGGAGGAAGGGGTGGAGGAGGAGAAGGAGGAGGAGGGGAGAGGAGGCAGAGGAGGAGGAGGAAGAGGCAGAGGAGGAGGAGGAGGAGGAGGGGGGGGCAGGAGGACGAGGAAGAGGGGAGAGGAGGAGGAAGGGGGTGGAAGAGGAGGAGGAGGGGAGGAGGGGGAGAAAGAGCAGGAGAAGGAGGAGGAGGAAGGGGAGGAGGAGGAAGAGGAGGAGGGACAGCCTCAGTTAAGTTATAAACTAGTTATAAAAACTACTGCAAGATGTCTGCTCAGTTACTGCAGTCGGTCACTTTACAGCCAGAGCAATGCTGCCCTCTAGTGGAAGTCTTTTCGTTTTCGTTTTTTTTTCTATTAATTTATTTTCTATTTCTCTCTCCTCTCTCGCTCTCTTCATGTATCTCTCACCCCTCTCTCTCTCTCCTCGCTCTAGCTCACTTCTATCACCCCTTTCAGTCTGGCTGTCTTTTGGTCTGTCTGTCTGTCTGTCTGTCTGTCTGTCTGTCTGTCTGTCTGTCTGTCTCTCTCTCTCTCTCTCTCTCTCTCTCTCAAATGATTACAATTTAAAATACTATTAACATTGTTTGACTTTAATTTATTGGCTTTGCAAACCAACCAACAGTATTTTTTGTTGTTGGGATTTTTACCCTGTTGCAAGGCTCTCTCGTTCCCTCAACCGAACCAATCCGGGAAAAGATGAGCAGTTAGATCAGAAATCAGCATGGATGCTCTCATTAGTGTGATTTACAGTACGCAACCTAACCCGTTGGCCGCCAGAGGGCGCTGTTCTTCTATAATTGTGGTACGTGCGTGTACGTGTGTTTGGTTTCAATTATTTTATTAGGCGTGTGTGTGTGTGTGTGTGTGTGTGTGTGTGTGTGTGTGTGTGTGTGTGTGTGTGTGTGTGTGTGTGTGTGTGTGTGTGTGTGTGTGTGTGTGTGTGTGTGTGTGTGTGTGTGTAAAAGAAAATGGAGAAGATGAAACGACTCGACTGGAAATACCCCTATTTAACTTACTACCTCTACTAAACTCACTCGTAGTGAACTAACTAAACAACTAATAAAAATAAGTGACTTGAAATAGACAGAATTCCATTTTGTTGCCCAAAGAAAACTCAAATAGTTTACAATACGTTGTTTTGCTATTAAACTGTAAATGTTAGTTTTTGGTAATCAACTTGTCAATTGGAGTTATCTTATCTGTTTGTATCTATGGAGCCTGTATGCATATAAAGTGAAAATGTTTGCATGTGTATGTGTCCTTGCATGTGTGTCTGGGTTTGTGTGTATGCATGTGTGCGTGTGTGGATGTTTTTCATCCAATATGTGAATTGGGCCTAATATGTCAACTGCATTTGTATTTTATTTTAATATAGCTATTATAGTAGACTATAGGGTATATAGGCCCATAAAGACATAATGTCTGCGTATGACACAAATGCAAATAAAACGATGAAAGCGACGATGGCTCACACACACACACACACACACACACACACACACACACACACACACACACACACACACACACACACACACACTGTGTGTGCGTGTGCGCGTGCGTGTGTGTGCCTCCATTTACACTACGTTAACGAGCCAGCCCTGCCAAGCGACTGACCCACTTCACAGAATTATCCCCAAGGACCCCCCCCCCCACACACACACACACACACACACACACCTCCTCCTCCCACACACACACACACACACACACACACACACACACACACACACACACACACACAGAGACATCATAATCATCAACATCCTATCCCCCTTAAAGTCCCACTAACGCCACTCTGCAGACGCCCCGCCAGAGTGGGCGTGTCTTCAGTCTCCATTCACGGTCTCATTGATCCCTTATTTACAGCTTCCTCCTTAAACACTCGTCTGCTCATCTCCCCTCTCTCTCTCTCCCCCTCTCTCTCTCTCCCTTAATCTTCTTCGGTGGGTTTCTTCCTCTCTGTTTCTCTCGTCTCTCGCCAGGTGGACCCACAGAGCGTTACAAACGAGGTCACCTCTCTCTCTCTCGCTCTCTCTCTCCCCCTCTCTCTCTCTCTCTCGCTTCTTGTAGCTTTTCAAACAATGTCTAATTGAATTATTCATAAGTGTGAACACCGTCTTCGCTTAATCCCGCTCGGGGGCCTTTTGTCTTGGGGCAGGGGACGGCTCGGGGCCCGCTTTATTTACTCTACAGTCCCCCGGGGGGTGGGGGGGGCTGCCGCGGCGTAGCGCGGAACCGGTGAGGTGAACGATGCGCGTTTATCTGGAAACCACGGAGACCTGGCACGTTTCAGGAGCCCAGAGAGGACTGGGGGGGGGGGGGGGGCGGGGACGCACATGGGCGCCCGCATGCTCCTGTTCCTTCGCGGCGCCTGGCGTGCGGGGGGGGGGGGGGTCTCAGCTGAGCGCTGTACGGCGCCGAGGCGTCTTATCTCTCAGGAGGACGCGAGTTAGACTCCTTCAGTGGGTTTTGCGTTCGGTTCGTGAGAGGGTCCGCGGTCAAGGAAGTGAGCGTCGGACGTTTAGATGCTACACTATGGTACGCTTCGCTGCGGTTACGCAAAACAATGCTACGCTATGGGATAGGGTCCGGGGGTCAGGAAGTGAGTGTCGGGACGTTTAGACGCTATGCTATGTTACGCTACGCTAGGTCACACTATGTTACGCTTCGCTGCGTTACGCAAAAACAACGCTAAGCTGAGGGTGGCTTCACATTTGGTTCGTGACAGGCGGAGGCGAGTGTCGGGGCGTTTAGATGCTACTCGACGCGACCTTACACTACGCTAGGTTAGGCTACACTAGGCTACGCTATGTTACACTATGTTACAATTCGCTACCTTACATTACGCAATGCTACGCTAAGGGTGGCTTTTGGTTCGTGACAGGGTCTTGGCTCCGGAGGTGAGTGTCGGGACGTTTAGATGCTACGCGACGCGATGCGACGCGACGCTATGTTGTGCTACCCTAGGCTACACTAGGTGAGGCTTTGTTACGCTTCACCACGTTACTCTACGCAAGGCTAAGCTATGTCACGCTACGCTACTTTATGCTACGTTAGACACAGTCTAGCACTATAATTGTCATCGCTAATGACGACTAACGACTTTACGGCAAGGGACAGACTTGCCCTGTGGGTGTCAGCTAAGATCACAGCGATTCTTTTTAATCTACACCCATTTTTTTGTTTGTTTGTGGCAAATATTCCTGTATTATACATTCAGCGTCTCTCCCGGTGAGTCTGGTTCCAGATGAGCAGCCTTAAGGTTGTGCCCTGTCACTGAAAAACCCCTCCTTACCGTTGGAATATTCTAGAATTATTATCGTTGTTTACACCGCCGGCCCCTGCGTCTTTATTCTGTCCTGCTAGACCGGGAGAACAACCCACTCATTGCTCTCTGCTGTGACCCGTCGTGACGCTAATTACTCACTAACGACATCTCTGGGCTCCGGCGTCAGCTCGACCAATCATAGAGGCCGTTCTGTAGTCTTACCTGCCTCTCCACAGGAGAGGGGTACAATTTAATACATGCGTAAAATAGATTTTTTATTTTTTAGTCTGTAGTTGTAGTTAGTTTTTAGTTTTAGTTTTTCTTGAGACATCTCACACACCCTTTAACCATTTAGTCCATGCCTTTCTGTGGGTTTTCTGTGTGTGTTGTGAGTGTGTATTTGTGTGTGTGTGTGTGTGTGTGTTTTGTGCGTACGTGCCTATGTGTGTGTGTTTTGTGCGTACGTGCCTGTGTGTGTGTGTGTGTGTGTGTGTGCATTAGTGTGTATGCACAAGAATAAGACGAGGAAACACCTGGGCTGGCCTTCGCCACCAAGGACAGAGGCCCCACCCCCGCAATCAGGACATCCCATAATAACCTTGACTCGCTCATATTCATATATGAGTAGGGTCGGCGTAGGGTCAGCTGCAGATAGCTCCGTCAAAAAAGAAATAGATGTCAGTTGCTACGTTCAAGGTCCAATGTTTGCTAATTCTCAGTGCGCTTGCCGTGCTTTTGTAGTTAATAAAAATGGCTTGAAAACGCTTGGTGTAGCCAATAGGCTAATGCTAACACTTACACTGTACACCTCAGAATAGACCTTTTGGGTTCAACTGCGGACATCTTGTGACGCTACGTAGAAAAAAACGTTATTGTGACGTTGAAAGCTTGGGTTAGCTCAGAGAGATATATCAATGCTATGAATGCTACGTCGGGAGACGCTAAACCACAAACGTGTTGGTTCAACTGTCATGGGTCTAATTATGGGTTGGGGGGGGGGGGCGTTCTGCCCAGGGTCGGGGGAACCCTGTGTTTTGGCTAAATTTACAAGGTGTTTAAAGCGTTCAACCCTAGCATCACCTCGTAATCACCAAGACATGTTTCACAAATTTGCACACTTGACACATTTGCCGTACATTTTTTGGACTGCATTGTTTCCTTCACTGTTTTCCAGAGTGAAGAAACACAAGAAAATAACAAAAGACGCATTAAGCAACCCACACATGTTTCGGAGTTTGGTGTCTCTTTCCAGAATTAGCAAATTATTACAAAAAAATGACATACGCAATGGCTTTAAGCAAAGCACATGGAGCACAAATATCAGTTTGTATTGAAGTACGACCCTGCAAAGAAATATAATTATGTTGTTTTTAAAATACAATATACAAAAGCGAAGCAGACAGAGAGTGAATGAAGCAGGGCTTCTGATAGCACTCAAGTTTATTTGGACCACAATTCAATTCCAAATTCATGTGCTTTGGGCCTAATAAATCGTATATACCCTCATGTTATGCACACACACACACGCACGCGCGCACACACACACACACACACGGCGTGCTGCTCAGCTGGGACATTTAATTCATTTCACACTTGAGGGTATCCCCCCCAAACACAACACAAGGCCATGCTCTGCGTAGATTCATACGTATGCTAATCGCATGCGCATGCCTTTCAACATTAGCACACTTCGCATAAACACCGACACTAATAGACACATGAAATTCTATTTAATTCTTACTTCAGGGCTGTACACACACATTTCCTTTCCTGTCATCTATACTCGTAACTGAATGGCATAAACACACACACACACACACACACACACACACACACACACACACACACACACACAGCATGACAACACCTCCATTTTAGAACAATTACCGCAGTGAAGAGAGCGAACAATTAGCCATCTGGTCTTTATGAAACAATGCAATTAATGCTATGCTAATAAGCAGGAATTTTAGCAATTCCCGATCGCTTGCTAATCATTTGCTAATTACTTTGACGACTCTGTAGTGCATCAAATTAAGATTGATTCATCGGACACATTTGGGTCTTCCAACAAACTGCACGGTGCTGAACGATGGCTGTGCCCGTTGGAACGGTGTTGGCTCCTGTTGTGATGTCTCAAAGCAGGCAGTTAAAGTATGTCACGTTCTCCTAACAACTGCACGTGAGGGGGCTAAGGGCTGCAGTGATATGTCTGATGTCATAATGTCCACGTTTTGCCAAGCGATTTAGGAAAAACAAACCAATCATAATCCATTATATTGTTTACTTCATCATCCTTGTTAGGACCGATTTTGTTCTTCCCCTCGCTTCATAAATTAAGATTATGGTTCAGAATGGTACAAACAAGTCGATACAGCTTTTAGAGGCTGACACATAAACGTGGTGACGTATGCAATGGCTTTTATCAAAGCACATGGAGCAACAAATATCAATTTGTGCAAACAAGTATATACAGCTTTTAGAGGCTGAAACAGAAACGTGGTCATAGGGAATTCAAACACAAGTGTGTGGGCACCTCCTCCCAGTCAGTAGACCAAGACCATCTCACACGCTGAGCCTTCGTGTTTGTAGAGGACCGATCTGATCCTAGAACCTACCAGAAATCCTCACAAAACACCATCAACCGGGCTTTGGAGAACACATGAAAGATGTTCTTGGAGCGTTTGACTTTGATTCGTCTTCAGAGGCCTCTTAGAGGAGATCAGGCACCCCGATGGTTCTCATGTTCTGGTTGGTCAGCGGGAGGGCCCGGTCCTAGCCTATCAGACCCCCAGGAAGTCCAGGCACGGGCCATTTTGCTTAATGAACCTGTTAATAGCGCGAGAAGAAGTGTCTTCACGTGGTATATTTAATGCCGCCGCGTTAAACAGCTGAATAAACGGTGACATGTTCCCGCTATAACTCACCGTGTTAGAGTAGGAAGGACTTCTCTCTCTCTCTTTCCCTCTCCCTCTCTCTCTCTCTCTCCCTCCACTTCATCATTGATGGACAGCGTAAGTAACCATGGCACATACAGAGAGAGAGAAATATAGCGAGAGAGAGAGAGAGATACAGAGAGAGAGAGAGATACAGAGAGAGACAGAGAGACTTATCTCATGTTCTTGGGCTGTATGCAGTCCAGTCTGGGGGCCCATGGCTGGAGGACCGGGGCCCTTCTGGTTTCAGGGGCCTCCGTAAACAACAGGTGAAGGGCCCCATTAAAAGAATGGCAGATGTTCGCCCCTCCTCAATTACAGCATGCCGTCTAATTGGCAGCCCCTGGACGACGGAGGTCAACGCACCAGCAGTGCACCCTGGGTAATCACAGGGAAGCTGGGCTTTTTCACCTGAAAACAGAAGTCGTGATGCTTGTTTACAGCTCTGCTGCACTCAGCTCCTCAGCAAACCAATTCTACCTGTATGTGAGGCATGGATTCATACTCACATTCATACATGCATAACTCTCACCAATTCTATGTTGTAGAAGGATGTCTCTTTATGAATATGAATATGAATAAGAAGGCTAGTCGTGTTCAGGGACGGTCTAAAAAAAGGAATAACTGATATTTAAAACATTCTGTACGGTGTACAGTTCTTTATGGGGAAGGGTCAAGGTCGAGGAAAAAAAAACGTCAACATGAAAACACAAAAACAAACACGCAAAGGAGTACGAAGCTACGAGATGCTAACACATGCTAACATACCGCTAACGTTAAAAAGGTAAGCATGCTCCCAGCCCCCACCCAACCACCCAGCACCCACCACCCAGCACCCACCCACCAAGCACCCACCCAGTCACCCTGGGCCCCGTTTCCCCAAAGCATCGTTAGCCTAACAACAACCAAAAAAACAACAACGTACAATCATCACAGAGTTTTCAGACCGTTTCCCGAAAGCATTGTTACGTAACTTCGTTAAAACCCTTGTAGCTAACGACGGCTCCAGGGGTACTCGTAGAGCGCTAAGAGGCATCGTTACTATATGGTTTTTTTGGCCCGAAAGTACTTTATTACAAAAAAACGACAGTGTTACCCCTTATGTTTTTTGTTCTTGATTGGAAAAAAACGACAGTGTTACCCCTTATGTTTTTTGGCCTGACAATATTTTATTGCAAAAAAACGACAGTGTTACCCCTTATGTTTTTTTTGGCCCGACAGTATTTTATTACAAAAAAACAAGTGTTACCCCTCATGTTTTTTTGGGCCAGACAGTATTTGATTACAAAAAACAACAATGTTACCCCATATGTTTTCTTGCATAACAACAAAAAGCGACAGTGTTACCCCTTATGTTTTTTTTGGCCCGACAGTACTTTATTACAAAAAAATGACAGTGTTACCCCTTATGTTTTTTGTTCATGATTGGAAAAAAACGACAGTGTTACCCCTTATGTTTTTTTCCATGACGACCGATAAAAAATGACAGTGTTACCCGTTATGTTTTTTTCACAATAACCGATAAAAAACGACAGTGTTACCCCTTATGTTTTTTTTGGCCCGACAGTATTTTATTACAAAAAAACAACAGTGTTACCCCTTATGTTTTTTTTGGCCTGACAGTATTTTATTACAAAAAACAACAGTGTTACCCCTTATGTTTTCTTGCATAATGACAAAAAGCGACAGTGTTACCCCTTATGTTTTTTTTCATGATTGGAAAAAAATTACAGGACCCTTATGTTTTTTTTGGCCCGACAGTACTTTATTACAAAAAAACGACAGTGTTACCCCTTATGTTTTTTGTTCTTGATTGGAAAAAAAACGACAGTGTTACCCCTTATGTTTTTTGGCCCGACAATATTTTATTGCAAAAAAACGACAGTGTTACCCCTTATGTTTTTTTTGGCCCGACAGTATTTTATTACAAAAAAACAAGTTTTACCCCTCATGTTTTTTTGGGCCAGACAGTATTTGATTACAAAAAACAACAATGTTACCCCATATGTTTTCTTGCATAACGACAAAAAGCGACAGTGTTACCCCTTATGTTTTTTTTATGACGACCCATAAAAAACATAACAGTGTTACCCCTTATGTTTTTTTTCACAATAACCGATAAAAAACGACAGTGTTACCCCTTATGTTTTTTTCACGACGACAGATAAAAAACGACAGTGTTACCCCTTATGTTGTTTTCACTATAACCGATATAAAACGACAGTGTTACCCCTTACGTTTTTTTCACGACGGCCGATAAAAGACGACCTTATGTTTTTTTTCATGACGACAGTGTTACCCCTTATGTTTTTTTTATGATGACCGATAAAAAACGACAGTGTTACCCCTTATGTTTTTTTCATGACGACGATAAAAAACGACAGTGTTACCCCTTATGTTTTTTTTCATGATGACAGTGTTACCCCTTATGTTTTTTTCATGACGACCGATAAAAAACGACAGTGTTACCCCTTATGTTTTTTTCACAATAACCGATAAAAAACGACAGTGTTACCCCTTACGTTTTTTTCACGACGGCCGATTAAAAACGACAGTGTTACCCCTTATGTTTTTTTTCATGACGACAGTGTTACCCCTTATGTTTTTTTTGTGATGACCGATAAAAAACGACAGTGTTACCCCTTATGTTTTTTTCACAATAACCGATAAAAAAAGACAGTGTTACCCCTTATGTTTTTTTTCATGACGACAGTGTTACCCCTTAGGTTTTTTTTATGACGACCAATAAAAAAACGACAGTGTTACCCCTTATGTTTTTTTCCCAATAACGATGAAAAACGACAGTGTTACCCCTTATGTTTTTTTTCATGACGACAGTGTTACCCCTTATGTTTTTTTTATGATGACCGATAAAAAACGACAGTGTTACCCCTTATGTTTTTTTCATGGCGACCGATAAAAAACGACAGTGTTACCCCTTATGTTTTTTTCACAATAACCGATAAAAAACGACAGTGTTACCCCTTATATTTTTTTCATGACGACCGATAAAAAACGACAGTGTTACCCCTTATGTTTTTTTCACAATAACCGATAAAAAATGACAGTGTTACCCCTTATGTTTTTTTTCATGAGGACAGTGTTACCCCTTATGTTTTTTTTATGATGACCGATAAAAAACGACAGTGTTACCCCTTATGTTTTTTTCATGGCGACCGATAAAAAACGACGGTGTTACCCCTTATGTTTTTTTCACAATAACCGATAAAAAACGACAGTGTTACCCCTTACGTTTTTTTCACGACGGCCGATAAAAAATGACAGTGTTACCCCTTATGTTTTTTTTCATGACGACAGTGTTACCCCTTATGTTTTTTTTATGATGACCGATAAAAAACGACAGTGTTACCCCTTATGTTTTTTTCATGACGACCGATAAAAAACGACAGTGTTACCCCTTATGTTTTTTTCATGGCGACCGATAAAAAACGACAGTGTTACCCCTTATGTTTTTTTCACAATAACCGATAAAAAACGACAGTGTTACCCCTTACGTTTTTTTCACGACGGCCGATAAAAAATGACAGTGTTACCCCTTATGTTTTTTTTCATGAGGACAGTGTTACCCCTTATGTTTTTTTTTATGATGACCGATAAAAAACGACAGTGTTACCCCTTATGTTTTTTTCACGACGACCGATAAAAAACGACAGTGTTACCCCTTATGTTTTTTTTCATGACGACAGTGTTACCCCTTATGTTTTTTTTATGATGACCGATAAAAAACGACAGTGTTACCCCTTATGTTTTTTTCCCAATAACGATGAAAAACGACAGTGTTACCCCTTATGTTTTTTTTCATGACGACAGTGTTACCCCTTATGTTCTTTTTCATGACGACAGTGTTACCCCTTATGTTTTTTTCACAATAACCGATAAAAAACAACAGTGTTACCCCTTATGTTTTTTTCACGACGGCCGATAAAAAATGGCAGTGTTACCCCTTATGTTATTTTTCATGACGACAGTGTTACCCCTTATGTTTTTTTCACGACGACCGATAAAAAACGACAGTGTTACCCCTTATGTTTTTTTTTATGACGACAGTGTTACCCCTTATGTTTTTTTTATGACGACCGATAAAAAACGACAGTGTTACCCCTTATGTTTTTTTCCCAATAACTATGAAAAACGACAGTGTTACCCCTTATGTTTTTTTTATGATGACCGATAAAAAACGACAGTGTTACCCCTTATGTTTTTTTTCATGATTGGAAAAAGATGACAGTGTTACCCCTTATGTTTTTTTTGGCCCGACAGTACTTTATTACAAAAAAATGACAGTGTTACCCCTTATGTTTTTTGTTCATGATTGGAAAAAAAGACAGTGTTACCCCTTATGTTTTTTGGCCAGACAAAATTTTATTACAAAAAAACGACAGTGTTACCCCTTTTTTTTTTTGGCCCGACAGTATTTTATTACAAAAAAACAACAGTGTTACCCCTTATGTTTTTTTTTGGCCCGACAGTATTTTATTACAAAAAACAACAGTGTTACCCCTGATGTTTTCTTGCATAATGACAAAAAGCGACAGTGTTACCCCTTATGTTTTTTTTGGCCAGACAGTATTTTATTACTAAAAAACGACAGTATTACCCCTTATGTTTTTTTCATGACAACCAATAAAAACGACAGTGTTACCCCTTGCGTTTTTTCACGACGACCGATAAAAAATGACAGTGTTACCCCTTATGTTTTTTTCACAATAACCGATAAAAAATGACAGTGTTACCCATTATGTTTTTTTCACAACGATCGTTAAAAAACAACGGTGTTACCCCTTTTGGGGTTTTTTTCACGACGACCGATAAAAAACGAGTGTTACCCCTTATGTTTTTTTTCATGACGACAGTGTTACCCCTTATGTTTTTTTTATGACGACCGATAAAAAACGACAGTGTTACCCCTTATGTTTTTTTTCATGACGACAGTGTTACCCCTTATGTTTTTTTTATGACGACCGATAAAAAACGACAGTGTTACCCCTTATGTTTTTTTCACGATGACCGATAAACGACGTGCTAGTTAGCACTAGCATGGAGATATGAGAGACAGAGACATGAACTGTGAATCACAGACAGATGAACTGGGAATCAGACAGATTGAACTGGGAATCACAGACAGATGAACTGGGAATCAGACAGATTGAATTGCGAATCACAGACAGATGAACTGGGAATCAAAGACAGATGAACTGGGATTGTCAACCTGCCATTTGCTCTCAGGATGAATCCTAGCAAAGGTTTTGTGGTCTGGTAATACATGATCAATGATCAATCACTTAAAAGTATTGATTTAGTACCACTGGTACCGCCGCAGTATTTACTAATACGTCCTCCATACCAGTCCAGACCAGTATTACCAGTGACCCCCCCCCCCATGTGAAGCACAGTTTTCTAATGTACAGATGTTTTGTACGTCACTGTATCGTGTTTGTTTCTGTTTCTGTAGTTCTGTAAATAAAGCATCAATATGGTCGACTGCGTTTACACCTGATCTACATTCACACCCGATCCACATTCACATCCGATCCACATGAACCAAGAGAACACACAGCGGTTCACATATTTATTCAGTCAAAACGGTACAAAAATGAGTCCAGGTCTAGAGGGTCCTGGGGGTCCTGGGTGTCCTGGGGGGTCTTGAGGGTCCTGGGGGGGGTCTTGAGGGTCCTGGGGGGTCTTGAGGGTCCTGGGGGTCTTGGGGGTCCTGGGGGGCCCAGACCCTACGACACGGAGGACAGGGGGGGGAAGGGGTTCTGCTTACTGACCACCAGCTTCTTGTGCTGATGAGAGATGTAGCCTTTGATATGACCCTGAGAAAGAAAGAAAGAGACGAATATCATGGTGTTATTATAGATGTATACCATATAGATCAGGCTGTTATTATAGATGTATACCATATAGATCAGGCTGTTATTATAGATGTATAGCATGTAGATCAGGCTGTTATTATAGATGTATACCATATAGATCAGGCTGTTATTATAGATGTATACCATGTAGATCAGGCTGTTATTATAGATGTACACCATGTAGATCAGGCTGTTATTATAGATGTAGATCAGGCTGTTATAGATGTATACCATGTAGATCAGGCTGTTGTTATAGATGTAGATCAGGCTGTTATAGATGTATACCATGTAGATCAGGTTGGCCAGAAGACACTGCACTTTGTGGAGGTCGAGGCCGTCCACCTTCATCATCCTCAGACACACGAGAAAGGCTTCCAGAGGCAACTGGTGGCTCCTCAGAAGCTGGTAACTAAACACAACCAGGGGTTAGTTATACAACCAGGGGTTAGTTATACAACCAGGGTTAGTTATACAACCAGGGTTTGTTACCCCTTATGTTTTTTTTTTCATGATTGGAAAAAAACGACAGTGTTACCCCTTATGTTTTTTTTGGCCCAGCAGTATTTTATTACAAAATAATAACAGTGTTACCCCTTATGGGTTTTTTTGACGGTGTGTTCGGGATTAGGACTGATGTAGCATATGTCGGCCTGGACCTAATCAATTGTGTTTTAATAT
>NC_140294.1:796419-829159 GCF_964030765.1 Micromesistius poutassou
TGTCCTCACAGTGCCTCTCTCTCTCTTTCTCTCTCTCTCTCTCTCTCTCGCCCTCAAATCTCGGCTACAGCGGCCTCTATAACCAGTTTGAATTGGTTATTATAAGGGAAAATGATATATCTTTTTTTTAAACCCACGATTGTTTGAGAGACAGAAATTGCATCGGCTTATAACAATCGGATTATTCAAATTTTAGGGTAAGGCCCTACACTATCGCTTGCCTCTTTCACAAAGCATTCCCCCCCCCCCGCCTCGCAAAACCATTTTTTCCATGGGGAACCCTGCACACTGAAGTGAGATGTGTGTGACACAGAAACACGCGCAGCTCCGTTGCCAACTCCCTCGTGTGTGTTTGCGTCTCATCTGTGTGTGTATAAATGGGATGTGAGCGAACATAAATACGTGTGTGAGTAATGTCTATGTCTGCATAATAACAGCTATATTTCCCCTGTCGGATAGACACACAAACATACTGTGTGTGTGTGTGTGTGTGTGTGTGTGTGTGTGTGTACGAGTATCATACACGTATAGACACACACAAACATACTGTGTGTGTGTGCGTGCGTGCGTGCGTGCGTGCGTGCGTGCGTGCGTGCGTGCGTGCGTGCGTGCGTGCGTGTACGCGCGCGTGTACTCGTACACACACACAACATGTATACACACACATACAGTATGTGTGTATGTGTGTGTACACGTGTGTGTGTGTGTGTGTGTTCAGCAGGAGCAACAGAACGGAGCCAGGCCACGTCTCTGACTGCCAAAATAAAAGCCCCCCCTCCAGGTCAGCTCTCTCCTATGGAGGGTGGGGTAGGGACTGAATCCCTGCTGGTAACTACAGCTAAGCACGGCATTAATCCCGGCTTAATATGACAGGATTTGTCCGTCCCTCCTGCCAGACATGTGTAGCCCGCCATCGGAGCAGCGCGTGTGTCGCAATCTGATACCGGTGGGGGAAAAAAATTAAATACACACACAAACGCACACACTGGAGAAACTGCGGAACGGCGAGGGAGAAGACGATCGAATGAACTGTGGTTCGCCTTCTTCCAACGTGTGTGTGTGTGTGTGTGTGTGTGTGTGTGTGTGTGTGTGTGTGTGTGTGTGTGTGTGTGTGTGTGTGTGTGTGTGTGTGTGTGTGTGTGTGTTCCTCATGCAAGATACAAGACACGCCTGTTAGGCCTGGGCGATAAAACATTAAATGATCGTATCGTGATAGACTTTTGATCAATATCAATATAAAACATGTTCTATATATATATATATATATATATCGATAAGAGACTTGACCGCCGAATTTAGCAGCTGGGTTTGTTACACAAACACGGTTCCGTACTCATTTACAATATTGGAGTGTATTTGAGTGTATTTCTGTACACATACAGAACACTGTTCGGGTCATTTCTTAACCAGAGCTAAATCAATACAGAATAAAAGCATAATCGGCAAAAAAGGTCAGCTCGAATCAATTCAAAACCCCACGGGCTACCGCATCATTTCGGATCAGCCGACGGCAGATTTAGGACACGCTCATCACTCCAGATTTCAGATTAACCTGTCGGAAATACTCAGAGATAGCACAGCATTTAGCATAGTTATTTCAATCGTCATTAATCAAGACTTTTTTTTTTTTAACCCCGACACAAGCATGGCCCACATTCACGGGGCCCACAACACGGGGGGTCTTTAATTAACGACCGGCCCCTCGCGGTGGTTCACGGCCTGATCGCGGTACGGTTCACCAGCACCTCAGAGAGGTGTGTGTGTGTTTGTGTGTTTGTGTGTGTGTGTGTGTGTGTGTGTGTGTGTGTGTGTGTGTGTGTGTGTGTGTGTGTGTGTGTGTGTGTGTGTGTGTGTGTGTGTGTGTGTGTGTGTGTGTGTGTGTGTGTGTGTGTTCAGGACAGGGCTGCCTTCTGACAGATGGTGACCTGATACATGGATAGGGTCTCCACCATAGAGAGAGTGAAACACACACACACCCACACACACACACAAGAGGGGTCGAGAGAGAGAGAGGGGGTGACGGAGAGGACGAGAGAGATCACAAGAGCGAAAGAGATAGGGCAAGAGAGAGAGGTCGAGAGAGAGAGAGAGAGGGCGAGAGAGAGAGGGTGAGAGAGAGAGAGGGCGAGAGAGAGAGGGCGAGAGAGAGAGGGCGAGAGAGAGAGAGGGCGAGCGAGAGAGCAAGAGCCGAAAGAGTTTGACCCCCTGCCTATGCAAAAGGGCCAGATGGGTGGGATTCTCATTACACTGATCTGGTGAAGCAGGCCTCTCTGAGGAGACCACGCTGTTGAGTGAGCGAGAGTGGGTTTTTTAAGGTCCTTGAGGGACTATGGGAGGGGCCCCCCGCTCGCCGCCGCCGGAGATAAATCGACATCTCCTCGCCTACGGATATCATGCACACTTGTTTTGCAGTCGAAACGACCCCCCCCCCCCCCCATCTAAATATGCCATCATGTAATATTCATAACGTCGTCCTCGGGAGAACACGCTGGACGCATTATCTCACTGAAATGACGATAACGAGTAGACACGAGCGGCACGATTGGCTTTTCGCTGATCACAGAGTAGCGCTAAGCAGTGGCAGGTAGATGACGTCTTTACATGCAGGTCGAGCCCTTCCTGGTGAACCCCAGTGTCAACGAACGCACTCCATCAGGTGCCTTCCCTTCGCCTCCGCGACGGAAACATTTCCGAACCCATGAATCTCTCGCGTCGGCCCCCCCCCCGCCAGAAAAAAAAAGAGGAAAAAACGAAAAAGAGAAGCGCCCTAATTAGGCTAGCGGGTGGCGGTTTGCGGCGTTGAGATTAATTAGTCGATTCATCATTTATTGGGGGGAACAAGACAAGGCCCTGGGGCCCCTTGCGTAGCATCTGTCTTTCCCGTCTGCGCAGAAGCGGCGATGGATGGGAACGTATTAATGAAATCTATGAAAGCAGGACGCGGCGCGTTGTGACGGCGGGCGCCAGACGGCGGTACACGGAGTCCCTGTCCTCCGTTCCATCTCGGAGAGCGTCTGGTGGATGTCACGTGGGCTCGGCCCCGCTTCCGGCTCTCTCCGCGGCTAGGGGCCCCTCCGCTGGGACCCCGTCTGAGGGCCCCCCGCCCGGACGGACGATCGATGCGGCAGGAAGTGACATCAACCCCCCCCCGCCACCTGGGAATGTATTGTTGGCTTCTCTCTCTCCCACTCCCACTCTCTCCCACTCTCTCTCTCTCTCTTCTGCCCTTTTACCCTTATCTAATCATTATCCAAACACTGCATTTTCCATACCACACACACACGTTGGATTTCGGTTGGATTTCGACTAGAAACTCAGCTTAAAAACAGTGTGCTGTGCTGTGTTGTGTTGTGTTTCCCCCCCCGTCCCGGTAGTGTGTGCGTTGCAAAGTGCTCTGCCCTAATGTGTCAAAGCGGCTGGATGATTGGGCCAACAATGCATCTGTTGTGCGCCACAGTAATCTGGTCAAACTGGTCCTCAGTGCCGGGGCTTGTTGTAGATAATAGCGCCAGCTATTCGCGAAAAATAAAAAAATAAAAAAGGAGCGGGCGGGCGAGCGACGATTGTGTTGTCGGGACCGGGCAGGAAGCCAGCGGGCCTATTTCGGGGCCCTGCATGGTATCCTTGTTGCAGGGACCTGTGCTATTGTTTGGCTAAGGACAGCGTCTGGCGCTTCCTCTACACCAGAGGATGACGCGAAAACCTGTGCGCATGTGTGTGTGTGCGTGCAGAGAGGATGAGGATCTTTGCCTTCGTCCGTCCGTCCGTCCGTCCGCCCTACGCCATAAATACACCCATGATATTAAATCAGACCAGAGTTTTGCTTAAACTCAGTCTGCTCCTCTCCTGGCAGGGCCGTAAATCACGCCATTGTGCGGACTGAATGGTGATCTCGAAAAGGGCGAAACAAAGGGCTTCTCGGCGTCCTTTCTCAGAGCGGGTGTCCGGGAGGTCACCGTTTTTACAATCATCTACTAATGGACGAGCTCCTCCGGACAAACCAGGAATCAACCAGTCCGAGCAGAAGGAGAGAAATTGGCGGGGAAAGACCCGGGTACAGGGAACGACAGAATAGGGTTATGTTGATAGTAGACACACAGGTCACAAGTCACAACCAGAGACTCACTGGGGACAATCTCCCAGGTTGCTAAGACGGTGTGTAAACAATGAAGATAAAAAGGTAAAAACCTGCCTTTGAAGAACCAATCAAAATCCTTTGTGTGTGTGTGTGCGCTTGTAAACACACTGTCGAGGCAAACACGTCCGGCTTGTTCGGGGTTCTGAATATTTTTACTAAGTCGCTGGAAATCCTGAATTTCCCCAATCTCGTGGATTGATTGAACACACATTGGATGAAACGGAATCACAACAACAACAACAACAACGCAACATCTCTCGGGACATTCTTGATCGCCGTTTGGGAAAAGCTGTCTCTCCAGTGTCACAAAGTGATGTGCTGCACCTGCCGTTCATTTCACTACGGGGAAGATTTCCTGTAAAATTCAAGGGGCCGTTGCCATATTACTATGGCCGTCGGCAATATCTGAGTAGATAGTCGAGGACAAAATGGCCACCATCATCAGCTCAAACAAGAGGTGCTCATAGCGCTTGCAATGCACCGCATCATTCCAATATGCTTCCAATCCAATCCAATCCAACTCCACAGCCGTTTTCCCAGGGCCCATTTGGGTGGGAGTCTGCACTACGTTGTGTACCGGGGAAACCCAGTACACACCCAGTTTCCTTGTTGGGATGGCCGAGCCGGATAAAAGTGAAACCTGAGCCACTCTTTTAATTCCTGGGTGGTTTTCTGATGGTAGTATTTGTTGGTGACACCGCCTTGTTTATGCTGGCGATGAGGGTGAGACTGAGAGTGCAGCTGCTACTACGACGGAGGACTATCACAGAGATCAATGGCCTGGAGGGAGGAGAGGAGAGCGAGAGAGAGAGAAGGTCAGAGAGCGAGAGAACAAGAGAGAGCAAAAGAGAGAGAAGATCAGAGAGCGAGAGAGAGAGAGAGCGAGAGAGAGAGAGAGTTGAGATTGAGAAGATCAGAGAACAAAAAGAGAGACGAGGAGAAAGGAAGAGAGAAAAGAGAGCGAGAGCCACTCTTAGGACATCCAGGAATGACGGAGGAGATGGACACTGGGAGCTGGGAGAGGGACCAACCCCCGGGGCTCATGGAAAAACGCCGCGCGGCCATCAGTGCCGCCTCCACTCCCTGTAATACTTGCCCAACGACTGTGTGTCCTCAAGCGGTTCTTTGTGCATTGAATCAATGGTATTAGCAACTATTGGTTTCACAGTTGGAATCATCTTTCCCAAATGACTGATTGTGTTAATAAGAACAATATGCAATACCACAGGTTGCAGTTTTGCTATAATTGACGCAGGGTAGCCGGGACGCTCTTGTTACCCGGAGTGAACGCCAGGGTTTATTAGTGCGCTGGGCTACTGTTGCACTGCTTTTGTCCTGTGTTATTGAATTAATAATGACAAGAACAAGAATGATAGTGGAACAACAGTGTAATATAAACAACATCCATTGAGCTGCCTCACAGGAAAAAAAAAAAACCCTACGCGCACGCGAGAACTAGATCCTTTGAAGTCGAAAGAAGACAGATTCTTTAGTTATCCCCCCCCCCCCCCCCGGGCCTCTGGGGACAACCCTGAAGGAAACAGTTCCAGCAGTCACAAATTAGTTCCGATGTACCCATGTGATCGATCGCATGCGATAGTGGCAGTGAAGAGAAGCCGTTGGATTCGTCTAATCCTGTTAGGAGGGAGGACGGTCCAGCCTCAGTCAAGGCCAAAGGTCGACAAAAAGGAAGGAAGACTTGAATGCTGCCTCTCATACTAGAGAGGGTGCTGGTCCGGTTAGAGTCCAGGTCTAGGGTCTCCGGTTAGAGATGCCAGGTCTCTGGTTAGAATCCAGGTCTACCCGGACCTAGGACCCCCTCATACTAGAGAGGGTCCTGGTCGGGTTTGACTCCAGGCCTAACAGGACCCTCTCATACTAGAGGGTCCTGGTCCTGTTAAACTCCAGGTCTAACAGGACCAGGTCTCTCTCATACTAGCGAGGATCCTGGTCAGGTTTGACTCCAGGTCTAACAGGGCAGACCGGTACGACTATACGCACCGACTGAGGAGTCATCTTTCTGCTGCGTCGGCAAGCAGGAAAAATCAACGCCACCTTTTTTAGTCGTGTTGTCGGTATCCGAAAGGTGACTTGAAGGACGAAGGGGGTTTGAGCAAGCTGGAGAACGTAAATGATTAAATATTCAAACGCCTAATTTGAGTACGTTAATGTAAATGTGTTGTTCCAATTAAAATGATAACGAGATGCAGAATGTGAGCGTGTCACCACCTACCCAGCAGCATTTGATAAATATCTGCTTTTCACAGTGTGTACGAAGACTAGCTAGAAAAGATCCAACAAACCATTTTGACGTCCAAGTGGATTTCAACCAGGTCAGCAAAGCTCGTTGGGCACATCTTTGCAAGTCATCATGTTCTTGGCCTCGACTTTGGCAATTCAAATTCGGAAAGTGATCACGAGAATGTATGGATGCTTGACACTATTTTTGTGATGACACTGGTGCTTTTTGAAGTAGTACTATTAACCGAAATGGGATTGCGTGAATTTTTTTATTTTTAAGATCGTCCCTGGTTGAGTAGATTGCAAGTAAAGGGCGTGCCAATAGCTCAAATAATTGGGTGTTTTTTTTTGTGTACTGGGAAGAGGCCAGGGTGTCACTCTCTCTATTGCAATGCAGAGGGCCGATAGTGCAGAGTCTTGCCATGTGGCTTGATAAGAGACTTCACATGCAGCAGGTTGGCCGCCCAAACCCGGCAGCAGAGAGGGGCTTGGAGCGGTGCATTATTCAAAGCACAATGACCCATTAAAATGCAGAGGGAAGGAAAAAAAAAACGGCATTTTCTTTTTCAAGGGGGCTTTGAAAGGGAAGACAAGGAAAGAGAAATGAGATGTCTAGAAACCATACAAACAGCAGGAGGGTGAAGGGGGTGGAGAAAGAAGGGCTGGGAGTGGGCGGGAAATAAAAAGCAAGGAAGAATTCCTGTTTTGTGTGCGTGCTAAAGAGACGTTGTGCGTTGGCTGTAAAGCCCCTAAACTGCACGTTAAGGGGATTTCTACTTAAACCTGAAACCAAAAAGATGTGAAATTTAAATTCTGTGTTTGGTGAAGACAATCTGCTCTCTACCTATTTGGACAGTAGTCTTTGAATGCTTTGACTGTGGCAGCCACAAAACCCAGACTTTGAGTCGCATAGGCAACTGTTTAAACACCTAGAATAAATGCCTCATCCTGTGAGTGTCCACCATTCATCAAGTACAGAACATGTCCGGTGTGTGACTATTGTGTCCGACTTCTGCCTTTTCAACCCTTCTATGACATTCCAACCGTATCCAGGTAGGTACAGATGGCCAGGCCATTTATAACAAATGACACTCAAATAATAGCTCCTAAATCTTAAATCCTGTTGAGAGCCCTGTCATTACCCACTGCGGTATTCATCTGCTAATCCCTCTGCCCGGCCTAGACAACATATCACCCGACATATGGATCAACCAACTCACTCGCCAGAACACCACAGTAATACACCGGCTGGCATAACAACATATGGTTATTGATGTACATCTATTGGTGGTACTGGATGACAAACAACTGCTAATGAAGCTTGAAATTCTCGCCCCAAATACCCTCACATTTCTACATGGGAGTCATCTAGCGTTCATCCTAACCCTCTTGCAAGTTAGACTGTGAATAATCCAGCATACAATCAACAGGAGTGGAGTCAAGTCATGAGGTTGTATTTTTAAGGAAGATGAAAACATTGTTCCCTTCTGCTTTGGTTATTTCAGGAATATGGAAAAATTACAGATAAAGACTTTAAAGCCTGTGTGGGGAAATGACTTGAACTTTGTGTTATTTACATAGGGTATGTGCCAGTGGTGCAATTACTTGCCAAACCAAAGCTTTAAAAACATTATGAACCATATTATATGTCAGTCACAATTACAGTCAATTGAAATCACAATAAAGCACCTGATGAAATTGACAGCCCCATTCCTTTCCAAGTGTCTCATTAGATCTGAAGCTACCGAGAGCCAGCTTCTCAGTGATAGCCCCTCTGTGTCAATAGCTCAATGCAACTCAAACCAAGTGGATAAAAGGGATTCGGGAAAGGGTGTGGTCCAATCGCTCAGCCCAGAAAACCCACTCCATCCACTCTTAGAGCCAGATCGCAATGCTTCAGAGTGAGGGGATACAAGCACCTGGCTAAATACAGAGATCACCTTCCCTAGTGAGGATCAACGCTGAGTACAGAGGACTAATGTGTATAGTACAACAATTAGGGTCGCTTAATTCACAAAACAATCGGCCCGTCATGGTGGCCAGGCAGGAATCTACTGTCCAACGGAAACTTGTCACTGAACAAATCACTTCTTTTGTACTCATGCCATGTCAACGTCTGCGGTGGCCACAGTCAGAAAGACTTCCTATTTCCTTGTGGTGTGGTGGTGGTGGTGTGTTGTGATTGTTTTTCCCATTCATCTCATTCTCCGCTCCATTCCAAGTGGTTCACTGTGACTATGCGTAGGTCTACTAAGTCATTGCCGGCATTCTGATATAAAAACTGCTCCAATCCGTAGAAATAAGTGCTGCGTCCTGAACGCATGACGGCGCATACCGTTACAAACACCACAATGGAGACATCTCTAAAGGAAGAAAGACTCCATCTAGGAGGAAGGAACGACTAGGAAACCGCAAACCGACAAAAGAAACACAAGCACAAACAAGGGGGGGGGAGAAAAAAAGCACTGCAAAGTGCATGTGTCATGTGTACACTGTATGGTGTATGGCTGCTACCGCCGCGCGGATGTTGGACACATTTCCCTAATGGACGCCCGCCCCCGGGGCCCACGCATGGGAAGGGGAAGTGGGCGGGGACGGCGGTCGGTCACGTGCAGCGGGGTATCGTCTGCGTACGCGCACACCTCCACTACAGTAGGTATATATTTAGCCCTGTGGTTGCGTAGGTGACACCGCCTCACCCGAGTCCTCGTTAAACCAACGAGGGAGAAAGGCAAACACACAGCCCGGTTGATGAATGGCATTAACCATGACGGATACGATCGCTCCTATGGTATAATGGTGATGAAGCTGTGTTGGTGTGGCGTGGCTAGTATGCAAAAGGCACTTGCCCTTGTGAGTTTACACTGGGGGGTTCCGCTACACCAAACGCAGTGATTCGTACTTACAAGAAGCAAGCGCCGTCACTGACTGTGACGGAATGATTTATTTTAGTAAAGACTCCTGACTCAAAGAGTCAGACTTCCTTGCAATTTTTGGGTTGGTAACTAGTTACACAACTTCGATTTTTTATGCACTACCTAGATATGTCCATCAACAGTTAGACATGTAGAGGCCTGCCACTGTCAGACTAAGTGCTACTGTTTCACTATTAACCTAAACAACGGCTATTTGCCTATTTATAAAAGCCCCTTTGCATTCCCTGCCCTCAGGCACTTAGCCCTTTCAAAGTGCAACCGACATGTGCATGTAACTCTTTACATGTCATCTTCCATCTGTGGATTTGGCTCAGGGCTACGCCAAACAAACCATTTACCAATAATTGTACGGCAAACAGTAATACAGTGTAGTACAGTGTGCCCTCTTGATAGACGTCTTTGTGTACACCACGGCAACAACTAGGCATAAGATGAATGCAGAACCGGTATTTGATGAGGCTCTAAATCATATGGCTTTAATTAAGTGATGTTGATTTCAAAGTGCACATGCAAACCACTTACCTGAAGTGGGTTTCAACCAATACACTTCGTCAATAGCCAATAACAGAAAACAAATGATCAATATCTTCAAATTGTGGCCACAAAAACACCAGCAAAACATTTGTTTACATTATCTAGGAACACGATAGTAGTAGTAGTAGCTGTGGTAAATGTAATTCAAAGACGTAGGCAGGTACACATAACTCAAGTACACATACTCCCTACTTGAGACAACTGTTCTGGCCTGGGGGTGGGGGGGGGGGGGGGGGGTGGGGGCACAGCACACTCAACCAAAATGAAACTAAACCTTCTGCAAAATGCCTTCAGCAGACCCAGGGACAGCTGGGAGACGACCGACCAGCACGGACACACGAGGGGATAGCAAACCAGACATAACGGACAGATTTGCCAGCCTACCGGAATTGTATTCTACTGCCAAAACGGGTCTGCTGGGAGAGCTTCTTATTTCATGCCGTTTATACGGTTCACGTTCAACTGAAGGCTTTTTACGACACGTTTGTTGTCCCCATACTTCCTACTGGCGTGGCTAATGTTGTCATTTTTGCTTGCGTGGTTGCTGTGGTGACAGCGGCGCTGCCCCAGCGATGGCGGGGATGTGGACAGTAATTCAATTCTTATTCATGACAGTCTCATGCCGTCACCCACACATCAATATGCCACAACACCAGAGGACACTGAAGTCAGGACAAACGCATAAAATATACAGCGGGCAGAAGAGGGGAAGCTGTTGTTTGGCATAAAAATAGCTTGAAGGAAGAAAGTTTTCATGTTGCCGGTGGCAATATTGTTGCTGGGGTGATGGTCGTGTTGCTGTGGTGATGGTCGTGTTGCTGTGGAGATCATGTCGCTGTGGCGATGGTGCTGATGCTGTGGCGATGGTGCCGATGTTGTGGGGATGGTGCTCTGGTGATGGCAGTGTTGCTGTGGTTAACGGTGGTGTTGCTGCGGCGACGGTGCTGATGCTGTGGCGACGGTGCTGTGGGGACGGTGCTCTGGTGATGGTAGTGTTGCTGTGGCGACAGCGTTGGGTATAGTGAGAGAGTGAAAACATTTGAAGGACCCACGGATATGTATAGCAATTTACAAGTACAGCAACTGAATAAGTGCGTCTCTCGTCCATGTGATGATGTAGCGATCAGGTGGGCCCCGGGGCCCCAGGTGGGCCTGAGCCCCCGACTGCACTCGGAGACAGATGAGGTCTGGGGTTTCGACAGAGTACATTGAGACTAAGTGGCGCGGCTCGCCAACGCTGGCAGAGCATCCCCACTGAATCAAAGTACAGCGGCAGAAACTAAAAGAGGCCAATGCAGGACCCAGTCCCCCTGAATGATGACATGGCCCCTCGCATGGGGGTGCGGGGCGGGAGGGGGGGGGTAAAACAATACGGTACCATGTAGATGGCCTTTAATTCAATGTTGTCAGCATGCAGGAGGGAGGAGGGGATGTAGGACATGAGGTAGAACAAAAAAGGTGCAGAGAGCCACGTGTAACCTCTCGAGACGGACAGAGAGCGAAGAGGGCTCCGCTTACGTAACGCCGGGGATGAAAAGCCCTCGCTTTAAAAGAAACAACAAAAAAAAAACGTATAAAAAGAATCCCCTCTCGCTTGCCATTGTCTTCAGCAACCGTCGTCACGGTAACGCCGATGCCCGGCGCATTGCATAATCACACTTTGGCGGGGAGGAGAGGACGGCCGGTCACGGGGGCCTCAATGTGAACCGCTTGGACGGCGTGATAGCGTTACTGCCAGCAGATCTCAGATAACAACAACCGCAACAAGAGTGAATGGATAATTGGCCACTGAAGGGAGCACTAGGAGGACTATCTCATTATGGCTCGCCTGCACGCACTGTGTGTCTATATTATGCACGCGCGTCCGTCACTGTCCAGCCTCCGTCAGGCCCTGTATTGGTTTGTGCTCTTCTGTGCTCCGACTCCAGCTGCGGGCCGGTTGCAGCCGTTTCCCCCTCCCCGTCTGATTGACAGGTCTGTCGACCGTCGGCAGAAAGAGAGACTTTTATCCGATGTTTGACGTTTTTTTTGGCCGTGTCAGCGACGCACCGCATCAGAGGATTAAGAAAAGACGCCGTGCGGTGTGTGGTGTGGTCACGAGCCTCCGTTAAGCGAGACGGCAGGGTCGTCGGGGACGAACGCCGGTGAGACGTGACCTTGAGGTTTCCATCCGGTTTAGTATCAGTGAGATGAACCCGGTGGTATGTCCTCAAAACAGCACACGCTACAACACATTCCTGGTGGGGGATAACATTACCACCTTCCCGGGGAAAACGTTGACGTCTACTACTGTCCATCTGCGGAGGTACTTCCACCCCCCGTTCGGCTTTGCCCTTGTTCACGTGACCTCCCCACCCCGACCCCGACCCCCCCCACCCCCCGGCACTCACTTCCAGCCCTCTAAATAACCCCATGTTCTTGTCATTCTCATGTTCCCTGCAGACCACCCCACAGTTGTCGCAGTGTTGGAGATCATCTGCTGCGGTGGTGGCGGTTTCATTTTTCACTGAGCTGAACCATATGTCCGGTGGGCTCCGCCGCTGGGAGGAGGAGGGGGGGGTGGGGGGGAGGAGAGGGGAAGACATTGATTCAAGGTGGTTGGGAAAAACTAGGCCAGCGGCGATAACGGCACTGCCTTCTCTCTCAGAGCTCAGAGGAGAACGCGCCGTGGATTACAACCCCTGGAATTCACCGTGACCAACCGCTGGAAGAGACAATCCTGTTTGAAAATCGACCGGATTGGTTGAAGGCACGGAGAGAGGCGGTAACAAGACAGCTGTGCTGGAATCAGGGAAATACATACAACTGAATGGGAATGTATAGGGTTAGGGTTAGGCAGATCTTCAATGAAACGTGCGTCTTGTTTGGTGCAATGAATGAACTGTCAAATGATATAGGTGTAATTATAAAAAAAGGCCTGAAATGGGTTTAGACAAGAGTATTTCTTTATTTAGGTTAGGGCTCGTCATTTAAAACAATTTATGTTTTAATTTCTGGATATTGGTGCACATAACCTAATCACGAAGCAGATTGAAACCAATTGAATGATGTGCGTCTTAATTTATGGCCATCTAACCCATCTGTCCACTCCAACAGAATTGAACCACCCAGGAGCTACGCAATCAACGCAAAACAATTCACTTCTTGTTAATGTGTGCTACACTCGCCATACACACGCCATGTCCCCCCCCCCCCCCCCCCCCCCGACAAACAGGCTAGCAACTCTGTCACAGTTAGCATTACGGTACTAAGGACATAAGCAGGAGCATAATGGCGGTATAATCCCAACACTCGTATGGGGAGGAGGAAGGGAGAGGGGGAGGAAGAGACGAGAGCTAAGTAGGACACGTGTTGATGACAGAGGCGGTCTGTCATAAGAAAGCATGTGGTCCCATTCAAACAGCCACCAAGCGGGCGCCACGGACTAGGGTAGCCCAGGTGATAGGGAGGGCCCCGTGGAAGACCTACTGCAAGGTTCTGATTGGTGTTGATACAGGGGTGGGCATGCTCAGAACTCATCACGACGTCCAGTTGAGTTGAGGGTGCCTACCCTTAACTCCCAAGTCATGATTCGACTTGGATCACTAACAGTATGATAACAGGCTGGATCAGAGAGAAAGACATGGGACTTTGGGGTTCAATGTTTAGATTGAATAAAGCAAGGAGGCCTTGCCTCTGTGCAGCCGAAAAAAAATCAGCAAAATCACAGGCCAATGCCAGAGTTACGGATTGATATGCAAACATTACGATTTGAATTAAACATAAAGCTCCTCTATTGTGTGACGGGGAAGCAGACAATCAAAAAGGAAACGAAAGTCCTTATTAAAATGATTGCCTTTGTGTGACATAGAATGACCCTCTTGTTTGACCGCGACCAGCGGGGACCGTTCACATGGAGAGCTGCTGGTGCAGCGACCCTGGTTCCTCTCGGGCCACACAGAGAACAATAGGTCAATGACACCTGGTAGCGCTACGTGGACGAAAACGGTAAACACACACACCCAGACACACACACACACACACACACACACACACACACACACACACACACACAGAAACACCCACACAAGGATACACAGAACACGTATGAACTGTGCACATGCTCTGAAAGAACTTACATGTGCACCTGTGCATACATACATCCGCAAACACAGACACGCACCGCTTAGTGGCAGTGGCACAGACACAAAAGCACAGATGCGGACAGATCCAAATAACCCACACACACGCACGGCTGACTCATGCGCACGCAGGCCGCGACACGCACGACAGATGCAAATAAGGGTCAGGCAGTGAACGGCAACACATGATGATTCACACCCAGAATCCCTTGGCCCGCAAAGCTCTGCGAGCCTAATGCATGTGCGCACACGCACACACACACACACACACACACACACACACACACACACACACACACACACACACACACACACACACACACACACACACAATTTAGTAGACGCTTTTATCCAAAGCGACTTACAATAAGTACATTTTTCATAAGAAGTGAAACAATATATCGCTGTCGGCGCAGTAAAGATGTTCATAGAACCAAGTGCAAGTACTGACAATCGCCAGGCTATCCCATTCCCCGTATACAGCAGTGATAGTTAGCTACTGCAGATGCTACACAATTAAGTACTATGAATAAATACAACAAACATTAAGTGCGTACTAGGTGTATTAGGTGCCAGGATGTACAACAGACAATAGTGGGCGGGGGGGACTGAATGGCTATGCAGAGTCTAGGTGAACACACACACACACACACACACACACACACACACACACACACACACACACACACACACACACACACACACACACAGTAGTATAGTTACTATTATCCAAATCAGGATGAGCCAATACAGGATTGAGTTGATGTCCTGACTATAATTGCCTTTTGTGGATAATAAAGACGTTCTGCGTCACTCAACCTCATTTGAAAATACGAGCACTCGGTCCTGATCGGTTCTTTCATGCATTTCCTGAACATGCAACACAGAAGAGGCTCAACAAGATGTGTTGTGCAGCAGTGCCCGCGGCGATGAATACTTCTGATGTTTTGAGCTATTTTCAGCAGCAGGGCAAGCTAGCCGAGTGAGTCACCGTGTGCCACTCAATACTGTGTGCGTAAGTGCGTGCGTAAGTGCGTAAGTGCGCGTGTGCGTGCGCGCAGCAAGTCACTATTGTGTTACCCGACTCGGACATCCATCCGTGCAGATGCGGGCCAGCTCCAGAGCCCCGCCCCCTTTCCCCTGCCATTTCACACGCTACTGTGTGTCTCTGGTCTCCAGGGTAATGCTGTTGCTGCTGCTGCGGTGATTTGATTTGGGTGTTGTGTGTGCACTCCAGTCGTTTTTCCTTGTTGGCCTATCCTTGCAGTCATGCTGATGTCTATTATGTTACAACGTGTACGATTACAAAAAACAAGAAAGGCTGTTCAAAAAGTAGGCCAACATTGCATGCTTTGGATTGCGGATCTATCATACAAGTATTGGGTATGGGGACATACAATTAGGCAAATAAACTAGAAATTGCGCATCGTGGAAGTGATGTTTCGGAGACAAATCTAGAATGAAGCGCAAAAGATAGCCCGAATATCAATCTCTTGCCTCAGCCGTTCATTTGAGTAAGGGATAACAACAACAAACACAACAACAACAGGCTCCCTCAGTATAATAAACACTTTCCTAAGCATCAATATAATACCTGTATATTAACCATGGCACGATCACTCCTCTACGTTAACTCTCAGGGGAGGCATGTATGTATATCATGTGCCATATTGAGTGCAGAGGTTCAAGGGGCTGGGCTGCGGGCCAGGCATGATGTGCATGATGACCACAGGTGAGGGAACTGCGACATCCTATGTGACGAGGTTCCAGTGCAACACAACCGCAGCCTGCTGGCCGTCCGGTCATGGAAAACGACTCATAAGATGACCACCCACACGAGGTGTGTTGGTTTGTGGTCCCACACATCTCCAAGAATGGCCCGTGCTGAGGACTGAGGACTGAGGATAAGGGCTTTCCTTACCTTCGATGGCGATGACATGTTCTCGGATCTGGTTCTGCAGCAGAGGCTCCTCGACCCGCTCCAGCAGCTCGTAGATGGAGTAGATGTTGGGGTGGACGGACTCGAACCGCTGGATCTCGGTTCGGATCGCGGCCGAATTGGCCAGGTGCTGCTGGTAGTTCATGTTGCAGTGAGGGGGGGGGGGGTGGTGGTCGATTGCTCCTTAAGTTCTCCCCCAACAATAAAACCACTGGCCAAGCAAATCCACGCGATATCACAGGGGAAAGACTAAATAGCGGGTGTGGATTCCGACTACCGCGGGATACTCGGATGTGTTGTCGCCTGGTGCGGAACGCCACTCATCTAGTGGCCGCCGCTGCTGTGGCGCCAGGAGTCCCGACCCACCGAGCCGAGGGGGTCCCACTCAGTCCTGGAGGAGAGACAGATGCTCACCGCGTCCCCACATCCCTGCTACAGGGGCCACACGGGCACCATGTCACAACACACACTCAGGCTTTGTGTTCCGGTGTGTCGCGGTCGGCATTAAAAGGCTGGTGGTTACTCACAGCCATGTATCATCACAATGTTTAGGACGAGGAGCGATGGATGGGAAAGGCCTCCCTGCTAGGTGGCTAGCTAGTCGGGGGTTGCTAATGCTAACAAGCTGGCGCGTTCGAGCCGGGTGGGTGAGCGAATAACTCGGGGAAAATCTCCACCCCCCCGGAAAGTGTCCTTAAAATGACAAGGGCGGCTCGTTCCCACGCGAGGACGGGTGGACGAAGCTGCCAACCGGTTCAAGGACGAATCAAACCCGATCCACCGTGGATTTCAGCCAGGGGTGAGTCCGTGGTGCGTTCGGGTGCCAGACCGCTCCGAGTCCCGTTCCTCGTTGAATGTCGAGTGTGTGTGACCAGCCGCAGAGCCCCGGTCCAAACTCCAGTAGCTGGCCCCCGGTCCCGCTGAGATAAACCCCCCGCGCCGAAGAGGAAGGGAAAACCCTGAAATACGGCCACCGACAGGACCGAACACACTGAGTGATTCCCAGTGCACGCTGGTGTATCTATTCCGTTAACGTAGGCAGTGTACGTCCAGGGCAGGACGCTACAGTGTGAGTGTGTTTCCTCTTGGAAAAACGTCTGTTCCCTTTCACTTCGAGAAGCTGCACACTGCGTTACTGCTGCGCAACAGGGACGCGCAGGTTCAATGAGAAATCCCACTCGGTTAATTCTAAGGACATATTCTCGTGTTTATGCAGTGTACGATGTATATCGCACTGCTGCCAATGGTATGCTTTCAACGTAAGAGTGTTGTATGCAAAGTGCTTAAAACGTGTTTATCTGGGATTAAAAAATGACATGTGTACAGTGTAATAACCATCTGCGCCATTAAATATACAGTAAGTTACAGTAAGGCCATACGCCGATGCTCAAAACATGCTTTATTTGATCATTGTACACATCTCACCAGAAAAGTGGACTTACTTAGAAAAACGAAAGACAACACAATGATCCATCTCATCAAACAATCACGTAGCATTGTTGTATCATGATAATAATAATAATAATAATAACAAGAAGAAGATGAAGAAGAATGTATATTTGAGAGACATTATAATTATTATTTTTATTATTAATAACAATAATAATAACGGACTGACTATTATTATTGCTATTAATGTATTTGGTTCAAAGTTGCTGTCATAGTGCGGGCATCGTCTCTCCGTCGAGCAGCAGATAGTGCACGATGCCGCTCTTCTTCCTCCCACCACCGCTCGTGGCCTTTATGCAGCACTCGTGGTCGCCCACGGAGAAGTGGGTCTCGGTGCCTTCGTCAACAAACTCGCCCTGCACACAACAGTCCCAACCGGGAGGGAGAAACACAGTTTTAGGCGCACGGTATAGAGAACCACACAATGACCGTACGTGTCCCGACGCGTTCATCCATCGGGAACCTCACCGTTGTGTCCATTTTCTGTCCGTTGCACCACACATCCATAGTGTCCTTTTCTGTTGGAAGTACATCATTTATGAGTTATTTTTTGGAGTGCCAAGGTAATAATCCAACGCCCCATTCTATCCGAAAGAGACATGGTTTGTTTCGTCCGTTCACTGTATACAACTGAAATCATCCGGTCACTGCTACTACTGCTGCTGCTGGTAGTTTCTGTTATTTCACGCTGAGACATCATTCATCATTCCAGACAAGCAACTACTGTTAATGAGTGATCTTCAATGGAAGAACCTTGACCTGCATTTTCCTCCCTAGTTATCTTTTTATTTTCCCAAGAGGGTTATAATAGAACTTGGAGTTCCCTACGTACCAATCAGAATGCCGGAACAACACCTGAGGTAATTATTGTGCAGTGGCACATTAAATCGCCAACGTCAACACTAGATCCACAAGGACAGCGCCACGGCAGCTCCCGATTGGCTCAAATCGGTGCCAAGTGACATCACCCGGGCCTATTTCCAGCCAATCTAGAACAACAATTCAGTATAGTCAGTTTCCTCAGCGGTAGCGCTGAAACTGTAGTGAAATGTTGCTGTTTTATATAATATTAGGTTCTCAACCAGAAGGTGGGGGAAATCTAAACGTGGTCTCAGAGCACTCACCCAGCACCACCCTGCAGTCCTCTCCGTCCACCTTCAGGATCCAGGTGGTGGTGACCTTTGCCCTGTCGTGGCGGAACTTCTCCAGGCTCTTGCCCTCGATCTCCAGCGAGTACTCGTAGGAGAAGCCGGTGACGGCCTCGATGTTGACGCAGGCTCTGGTGCGCGCGCTGCCCACCGTGAAGGCCTCCCTCCCCACCAGCTTGAACATCCAGTCCCTTCGGACCACTTCCTGTCAAAAAGGAGGCAACGAACCACAGGGCCCCCGACTTGAGTTCCCCCCGAGCTGGGATGGACGGCCCTGTCCTGTCAACGGGGGGGGGGGGGGGGGGACATAGGACCCCCTCTGCCCCCCCCTTTTTGCACGCTGCACCTCAGTAGTGCATTGCAACTTGTTTGCAACTGTATGTACGGTACCACATTGTGCACTGCACTATTCATTTTTTTCTCTTTATGAACTGTGGGCCCCCTCTCAAAAGCTTTCAATAGCTTCCTTTGGGGGACCCATTCATACATGCTAAAGGATCAGTGCGGATGTCTAACTGATCTAAAATTGTGTATGTTAACCATTTTGGCAATGTATGAATAAAAAACTAAACATAAAAACTAAACTCCAGAATTAAAATGACAAAAAAAAGGTGAAGAACCATGACTGTTTGACATATTTGAATACCTTTGTCAAAATATGTACTGTACACTGATCTTCTACACTAGATCTAGACACACAGATCTAGGTTCAATCTGGCTAGGGCATTTGATGTTCCTCTCAAGCAAATTGATTCATTTTATTTAAAGGGATGACGTCATGCCATCAGTTGTGAGTGTGATTGGCCGCCTAGATCTACGTTGGGACAGATCAGTCCCCCCGCCTACCCAGTGGACCGTGGCAAATGTTTGCTCATCTATCCGTCACACATCTAGGTGGACACGCCCACTAGTGATGCACTACGGCACAGCGAAAGGGAGATTTTCAAACGGCTTTGTAATGGCTAATCACACTCACAGCTGGGGGCACGATATCCCCCCCCTTTAACTCTCCCGTCCACTCTATTCTGCTCCTCTCTGAGTACCGGCAGAAAACCGTTTCAAGGTGGAGCCAGGCTCTTTCTCGGATGTGACAGCCCGCAGCCTTACACCAAACCTGCCCTGGGCAGCAGTAGAAAGACACAATATTACAAATGACCCTAGAGGAGCGTCCAGGCCACGGGCCTACCTGTCCGTTGACGTACACCACGCGCTTGCCCGTGGTGGTGCCGTGAGAAAACTCTATCCGGTACACGCCGTCACTAAGGGCCACCACCCACATGCCCACCACGTCTCCGGTCAGCATCTCTCTGTCTGTCTCTCTCTCTGTCTCTCTGGAGGTCTTCAAGCCATCGTGTTATCCGATCCACGCAGAGACAACAACGTGAGCCTCAGCGCTGTTGTCAGACGGGTAAACACCACAGCCCCACCAGGTCTGAGGTGTAGACTTTAGACGGGACCCGGCTCCTCACATTGTCCTGATCCCGGCTGTGCTGTGCTGGACTCTGGAGGCTCAGTGAATTACAGTTAAGAGGCTTAGGTTGTACACTTCCAGTGTCGTTCCGGCAACTTCTGAGGCTTCGCTAAGGTGGGGGGGGGCGGGGGGGGGGGGAGAGAGCTCCGCCTCTTGGCTGAGGACACCCCGGCTGGCGTGAACACACAGGACAGGGTTTTTGTGAACCGGTTTGAACAGAATGTGTCAGCCCTCTGATGAAGTGCTCTTTAGCAAAGGACTGATGTGTTGTAGGGAAGATTTAAGAGTTGTTATTTTAGAGAATTCTCATAGCTGAAACGTCAGCTATAAGGGCGTGAAATGCTCTGTGATAATATCTGTGTCTGTTTACTTCCTGATTGGTTCAGGGAATCCATCTTGCCTGTCAATCACCGGTCTATGAATGAAACACTTCACCACTCAATGGTGGAGAAACGTAGGGAGGGAGGGAGCAGAGAGGAGGGCGATGTCTTTTGGGTTGTTCCACAACCTCTCTCTCTCTCTTTACAACTCTCAGATCTTACCTACAGCACCTTTAAGCTGAAGGTAACTCATTCGATTGCTTTGATTTGGTTCGATACATATTTGAAGATTTACACATCCATTTATATGACCCACACACTGAAATAGTTCCCCATGTATATTATTAGATAATGATTTGAGGTTTATTGAACTTTATTCATCCGGCCAGTTAACTAACTGGGTTACTGAAGATCACACTGGACTCTGGTCAGTTAAAGTCAAACACCTGCTGTTGCTTCTCTTCTGATGCCCCTACACTCTCACTTTAAGGCAATATGTAGGTCTTTTTACTTTTCCAAAGCAGGTCAAAGGCTAATATTGAGGAGTTTTAACGGTTAACATGTGATACTACTTTGAACTGAAAAAATATTTAATCTAATTATTAATAACATCAAGATGTATATTATTAAATGCAGTAGAAGTAGCAGTAGCACGACTACTAGTATAAGTATTGTAGCATTAGTAGTAGTAGTAAAAGCATTGAATACTGGGTGTGGCAGATGTTTGGCATTTTTGGAACTTTTTTGTTAAGAATCATAAAATACCAACATTGTTTTAGCATTAGGCCTAACAGATAACTGGAATAAAAATGTTTAATGAGTGTAACAGATAACAGGATAATGTGAAGGAAGAATATTTGAGTTGCAGCTATTGTTGGTTGTTTTCAACAACCAACCTAACCCAGTTCCTTACATAAATCCCTTACATTATTAAATCACTCACATGGCTACTGTATAGTGACCCTGCTTCAAACTGTACATAACTCAAATCACCTGTTCCTCATTCTAGTCCCAAAATAAAGCACATCTAACGTCCGTGCCTTGTTCCAACATGAACCCTGCATATCGACTTACTAAATAAATAGTGTAATGTAGTGACTGGCGCTTCAGGGTCTTACGAGCTGCAAGTTAAGGTTAGTCTGCCATCTAGTGGTGAAACATATATACATCTAGTTCTGTTTTGCATACTTCTATTGTATTCTTTACAACATTAGTCATTCGGTGTACGTGTATACATGTACACGACCAGAGGGCTCACTTTGTGAAATATGATTTTCTTTATTAATACAAATATATAATACAGTTATAAAGGTATTTACTGCATACTTGCTTTATGTGCAGGTCAATGTATTGAGTTTGTGTTACAAATGTGTGACACACCAATATATAAAAAAAAAAAAATCACAGACTCCGTGAAAATACAAATATATACGTATGTGCTACGAACAATGAATGGGTGAATAGAGTCCCCTTTTCCGGTCTAAACGGGTTTGAGTGAAGTAGACGACAATCAACATTCACCACATGACTCACAGGTTTGTCCGTGGAGCCTGTGTGCAATCACGGGCGACTGTAGAAACAACCAATGACCACACACTTCTGTAGTTCGGTCTGTCGCAATATGGAAGAGGAAGGACATTTGTCATGAATGAATGAATGAATGAAGACGGTTCCACCATCAACATACACGTTGTTTGGTAAGCAAAGAGCATCGGAGCGCTCCCAACTGTACCACTAACACACTCGACCAATGGCTTTAGCTCCTTTGCCGCCATTGGCCCAGCCATGACATTGGCTGGTGTCTCTTTGGTTTTGTCCCATGTTAACTGCACTTTGGTGACAGAACTCAAAAACTAGTGACCATCTAATTAGCAGTTCAAACAAAAAGGTCAGCATGAAATACTTCCGTTCCCCCCCCCCTCAGTCCTACCACGGAACAGTCGTTTCCGGAATTGTGCAGATTTATTGTAATGGGTCATTCACGACGGGTTTAATATCTGTGGCTTGTTCGTCGTGAAAATGTTCTCATTGATTATACGACACAAGGGAAGATAATTCACGTTTTTCTTTTTCTAAAAGGAAATCACCCCTGACCCGACTCAAATACCAGGACCACGAGAGTCAGAATAGAGCCGTAAAATGTCGAGATTAAAGCAGTGGGAGTCATTCGCGGCCTCATTTACCGGTTCAGAACCGGACCCAGGAACCACGTGTTCCCACACCAGACCCATTTTACACCGAATTTCACGGAATGAGAACGAGAAGTTTATATTTGGCACTGAACATGTCCCATTTTAGTGATCTCCTTGTATAATTTTGGGGGGGGGTAATGGGATTTGGGGGAGGGTAGCTATGGTAACCCATGATGACTTTGTATAAAAATACAGAAATAGGCTTGTCAAAACAAATCCTGTTGTGACTACATTCAATTGAGTAAACACACTGGATTTCCTTAAATCAGCAAACCTTTCCCATGAAAATCTTTTTATTTTTTTTTCACCCTAGGGAATGAAGGCTTTTGACGCGGTCGGCCTGCGCGGAATTAATTAAAAAAGATTTCTGTGGGACGAAAAATAAGTGATATATCCCAGATGCTGAATTGGATTCGTAACGCACACATTCACACGCATAACATCAACAGTCCTGGATAGGAGTGGGTCCTAAGATGAGTTGGGACCGGTCGTCAAGCTGGGACCCCCGGTTGTCGAGGTAGGACCCCCCCACCCCACCACCACCCCCCTCCTCCCCTGGGTCGTCAAGGGGATTCTCTTAGTGTGTTTCTAGTTGTACCGATGTGGGGGCATTGTCGCTTCGCCGGCGGGGATGGGGGCCGGGGGGGGGGGGGGTGTTGGTGGTGGTGTGTGTGTGGTTGCCGTGGCGACCTGGCCTCCCCCGGTTAGAGGAGGCAGCAGCGCTGCTTCTTCTTCTTGCCGCTCGGCCCGTTCTTGTCCTTGATCTCAGACATCTTCTTCTTCCTCACCTCCCGCATCAGGTCAAAGAACACCTGGGGAGAGAGAGAGAGAGAGAGAGAGAGAGAGAGAGAGAGAGAGAGAGAGAGAGAAAGAAAGAAAGAAAGGATAGAGATGTCCAAATACGTCAGCAATAAGCAGTCCAATCGCATTTTTCCCCCCAGAATCCGGGTTAAGACATTAACTTGCTATTTTTTTTTACAAATCCAACCCAATAAAGACAGAGACTGTTGGAGTGTAGGTTGGACTGTAGGGTTCAGCCGTCACATGTCCCTGAATCGTGTTCTTATGGCCTGGGGTTTTGATGATTGTGTCGTTTTTTGTTTCACAATAAACTACTAGACTTTGGACATGGGTGGACATGGAAGTGTTGGAAAATAAAAACACATTGATACAACTAACAGCCCCCAACCTAGTGGTGGTTTGTCCATAACTGGGCTGAATGAGATCCTATTGACCACCGGGCGAATTGAGGAATAGCATTCAAAGCCCATGGCTAACTAAATCGATTGGCACACTGAATGAAGTGTGGCACAATGGGCTAAAGAAATGCAGGAATTAAAAAGATGTCGTGTCAGAGTCCTGAACTACTTGACTCAGACTCGAGTGATGACATCTTTGGACTCTCGCGTGAGCTCCGTCATCGCGGGGGCTTTTTAGATCATGTTGACATGTATTTGCATTTCAATGGGCTGACTCAATGTGATGGGCTCAGGAACTGAAGACTGAAGCAACAAGGACTCCGACTGGAGATTCAGCGAGTCGATCACAATACTGTTGTACACATACACACACACACACACACTGACCCTGACCCCCCCCCCCACGCACACACACTGACCCCCCCCCCCCCCCCCCCCCCACACACACACACACACACAGACAGACAGACAGACACACACACACACAGGGCCCTACACACACTCACACTGGACCTTACACACAGACACACACAGACACACACTGGCCCTCACACACACATTGACCCTCACACACACACAGACAGACCCTAACCCACACACACATACACACATACACACATTGGTCCTTACACACACACACACACACACACACACAATAACACTCACACACTGCGCTAACATGAGGGTGGGGGGGGCGGCGTTACCTTGTCCACGTTGGCCCGCGTCTTGGCCGAGGTCTCCACGTAGGTGACCCCGCCCCACTGGGCGGCCCGGGCGGCCGCCTCGTCGGCGGAGACGTGGCGCCGCTCCTCCAGGTCAGACTTGTTGCCCACCAGCAGCAGAGGGATGGCCTCCTCCTCCTTCACCCGCAGGATCTGCTCCCTGAGGGGGGAGAGAGAGAGAGAGAGAGAGAGAGACAGTCACACAGAGAGAGAGAGAGAGAGAGAGAGACAGTCACACAGAGAGAGAGAGAGAGAGAGAGAGACAGTCACACAGAGAGAGAGAGAGAGAGAGAGAGAGAGAGAGAGAGAGAGAGAGAGAGAGAGAGAGAGAGAGAGAGAGAGAGAGAGAGAGAGAGAGAGAGAGAGAGAGAGAGAGAGAGAGAGAGAGAGAGAGGAAGGAAGGAAAGAGAGAGACTTAACTTTGTTTGCAGTAGCAGATTTGCCGTTGAAATTGAAATGTTTGTTTATGGACGTTGTGGTTGACGGTGTATCCCTTCAGGTGGATTTATGCTACTCCGTAATGTGCTGTGCGTAGACACGGAGAGCCGTCTCCGTCGACGGAGAGCCTGTCGGAGACCCCTCTCCGTAGCTCTACGTGCGCATTCCAATGTTTTTTAACTCTCCGTCGAGGCAACGGAGACGGCGAGGCTCTGTGATTGGTCCTCTGACAAAATCATTTCCGGAATCACTTTCCCCCGGTTTGACTTTGCACCTTTATTTACTTTGCACCGTGTTTACTTTGCACATTAAGGACTGATGAAACACCAAATAAGATTTGAAAAGCTTTTGGACGTTTATTTTCAACACTATTTACATGGTTAGTAGTCAGCATATAAGATCGATCGGGCGGCGAATTGAATTGCGTATCCGACATCCTGACGGAGAACTGAGAACGCTCGAGGGGTCTCCGTAGTGACGGAGTCGGATTACGGATTACGGAGTGGTATACTTTGGCCTTTAGTGAAGTCTATGATAGTAATATCAGGTAAACAACAACAACAACAACAACAGCCGCGGACGCCATACCTGAACTCTGCGGTGGCGGCGAAGGACTCCTGCTCCGTGATGGAGAAGACGAGCAGGAAGCCCTCGCCGCTGCGGAAGTAGTTGTCCCGGATGGCGGCGTAGTCCTCCTGGCCCGCCGTGTCCAGGATGTCGATCTGAACCTCCTCGCCGTCCAGCACCACCTTCTTCCTGTAGCTGTCCGCCTTGGTGGGCTCGTAGTCCTCCACAAACTGGAGGGGTGGAGGAGGAGGAGGTGTCGGGTGGTGTTAAGGGTTGATTATGGTCCCACGTTCACGCAACGCAAGGGGGTTATGGACTCTTTACGTCCTCGCGGACCTTCCTTGCGTCCACCGCAAGGGCCTGACGCGTGCCACCCAAAACTTTTAACCTTCTGTTGAGGCGACGCAGCCGCAAGGGTTCACTAAAACATGACGCAGAATCAAAACAGGTTCACGACCGCGTCGAAGCGTCTGCATAATCATTGCGTTGCGTGAACGTGGGACAATAATCAGCCCTTTAGGCTGTGTACGTTGTAACACACTTCACCAGATGCAAAGATAAAGACTTAGTTTTCCCAGGTGGGAATTTTCAGGAGAACAAACTGAAAATACATCAATTGACTTTGGGAAGAGTGTGAAAAATCACTTAAATGTTGAACCTACTACAATCATACTATCAAAACATACACAATATGGATATTTTGGGGCTACACTACTACAACTACTGCTGCTGCTACTACTTTTACAAATACTACTACTACGGTTCAACCTTGAAGTGATTTTTCACACTCTTTTCCAAGTCAATGTGTGTATTTTCTGTTTGTTTTCCCCAAACTTCCCACCAGGGAAAACTAAATTCTGATCTTTGCATCTTGAGGAGAGTGTGAAAAATCTCTTAAATGCGGAACCTGCTCACATGATCACACTATCAAAACATACACAATATGGATATGTTGGGGGAATACTACTACTACTACAGTTACTGTTAGTTTTACAAAAAACAATTACTGCTACTTCTTTTACAAATACTACTACGGTTCCTATTACTGCTAATACTTATATTGTTACTGTTACTTTGACTATTCCTACTACAGTTGTTATTATTATTACTGCTACAACTATGACCTCCGATACTGTAACTGCTGCTGCTAGTACTACTGCTTTCACGAGCCAAAGACGTGACCTCGCGTCCGGCCAGTGGCCCTCAGCCACACGGTAGGGTGACACACCTAACCCGCACTGTAAGGTCGGGCGATAGGGAGAGCCGTTATCAGGAACCCGGTGGGGGGGGCCAGCGGCGGAGAAGTGGGCCTCACCTCGTCATACATGAACTGCAGGGTCAGGGCGGACTTGCCCACGCCGCCGCTGCCCACCATGATGACCTTGTGGAGCACCAGGGAGCTCTGGTTCTTGTTCTTGCTGGACGCCATGGCGTCGGTGATTGACGGGGCGCGTGGACGTGCGGCGCTGGGACAGGAGAACTGGCTGCTCTCGAAATGGAACCTCTCTTTAGAGTCGAGTGAAGCAGACACACACACACACACGATAAGTTGAATGGAGACGTGCGGTAACGTTATCTCTCGTTCACACCCACAAACAGCAAACAAATGTACTCTCTCAACCCAGTTTGAAATCGTTTTTTTTTTACGTTTTTTACATGTCAATGAGTATCAAGCGTTGTAGTTACAGACAAATGTCATCAAATGTCATCAAAATAAATGTCATTCGCTGGAGTTAAAAGAGGTTAACGGTGCGAAACCACAAAACCCTGACCACGGGAAACATAACTAACTGCAGGGAGGGGAGGCTGCGAATGACCCCAACAGCTTCTCCCCAACAACCGTACATTTATGGAGCAACTTTCCACTATTGTATGAAGATAGTGTTATTATTATTATTATTTGTGTTTTAACTCGAAATGAACATGGACATGTAAAGCATCGCTGGGTTTCTGGATTGTAGGCCCATTCCCTCTCAGTTTGTTGATTTAAAGTGTACTCGGCACATGTTTAATGTATTTATAAATGTTGCTTTTGTCATGGACTAAGATTACGCCAGTAGGGCTGAAACAGATGCAGATAAAACCAAACAAACCGTTGGAGCTGCGGGCGGGCCCGTGTTTGCCCTCAGCAGGGCCAACAGGTTATACCGAGACGCTGCTTATGATAATGTCTGCAAATTCCCTGACTGTGATCATAAATGAAGGAAGAGAGCCACCATTTTAGGAGCGCACCACAGAAAAAAAAAGGAGAACTATCAAACGTGGCCCAGGAAGAAGAAGCAAGCGCTACAATGCGACTCCATAGAATCAACACGGAAAATCATACAGGCCTACATGCATAACACAACTTCGCCCATGTTTTGGGGGGTTACGCCTCGGTTAGAAAAACGCTGGATCGGAGTAAAACGCCTCCCCAGAAAAATTGTCCCCAGACGCCACTGGCCCAGACAACATACGATCCACTGTATATCATTCAGAAACAGAGCATCACATCCATAAGGTAGGAAAGCAAGTGGCGGGGTGGGTATAGAGAGTTATGTGCATGGGGGGCAACTCGGAAGAAAGACATTCCCAACTCACCGCGGTGTGTCGGGACTCCTGCAGCCCCGGCCGGGACCCCCTGCTGATGGCTGCTGGCTGCACAACAAGACGCGCGCTCCTCTGGTCTGGACTCACCTCTCCGTCTCCTGCGCCCTCATCCGCAGGCTGCTCAACTTTAGGTTTTTGTTTTTTTTCCTGACAACAATGCGCTTCCTTCCAACTTGCTACTCCCTAGCAAAGAGTTGACGAGCGAAAAAATAAAAAAGAATCCGCCCCACCTTCGCCTTCGGACGCAGCGCCGGGAAGATTACACGAAGCGGATGTGATGTCATCACATTCCTGCTCCGTTAAAGTGACAGCCAGCCGCCCAACACATTGGTTTTGTTTGATGAACGTGGACGTGTTTTGTTTTTTTGCATAGCAGTTGCATTGCATTATGCGATGCAAATACTGGCCAACTGGTACATTTAACTGGGATTATGGACACGACCACCACTGAGCCAGTGGATATGAGATATGGGAGCTGTATTGGTTGTCTTTGCTTTGCTAGACATGTGAATATAATAAAAATAGAATGTGCACATCAATTATAAAAAGGTATCTGGGAAAAATAATGTTTCATATCTGCGATACGAGAAAGGCTTTGAAATGAACAAGAAGTCAACTGGTAGTCTAATCGCATGCATATTGTTGCTTTGTTCATAAAACAGCATTTCAAATGTACGCTACATAATTGTATTAAACATAAATTCCGAAACATTCTGACACACAGACGGGGGAGCCAACATATATAAATGGGACCAACATATATAAATGGATAGATAGATAAATAGATACATCTATTTAGATAAATAGATGTATCTATTTAACTACCGAGAGCAATAGAGAGAGAGAAAGAGAGCCTAAATGCTGTTCTTGTTTCTTGACACAAGGGGGCAGTATTTTACAAGTTATCTCAAAGCTGACCCGACTGTGAGGGTCTGTGACAAAGTCAAGGTCACGTACAGAAACGTGCGCTCCAACACGCACGAAGGGCAACCTGTTTATGGTTTTTACACCACCACACCTGCCTTACGTAGCACATTGCCTCCAAATAAATGTCCATTCCCACTTTCCTAACAAGGGTGTTGATGTCTCTAATTGCCTAATGGCTGTTGTCAGTGTGTAGCCTTTTTTTCTTTTCCTTCTCCGTTTACCAACTAATTGAATTGAATGGTTGTGGTCCCCAACTGCGCTTCCAAGCCAATTCAAATGTAAAACAAAGTCATTAGGGCGAGTTAAGAGGCCATTTGTTGCCACTTGCCAATTCGTTACCAGGATCGTTTGGAAAGGCTTAACGTTGTCATGATCCTAACCTTTCGCCGGCGCAATTGGGGACCACGCCCATTTTGCTTGTAGAATAATAATTAACGAGAAGCTCTGAGCACGAGCAATAACCGACCATCGGTTAATTGATATCGTATCCTTTAAGTGATTCGATTGAAAATGGAATACGTGTTTCTTATGAAGAATAAAGATGTGGAGACCAACCAAAAAAATATATATAGATAGATATATTGTAGACTCTATTATCTAGAATTATTATTTTGTAGAATTAATATTTTTGAATTGTCACATCTCCGATCACTTGAAAAGGAATACATGTAGGCCTACCCTATGAAAAATGAAGATGGAAAAACTAATTGATACTTTGTAGAATGTATTATTTAGAATGAATATTTTGTAGAACTATTACAAAATGACCCCCCCCCCACCCCCCCGCGGTGACCCATCCAGTTCAACTGGTCCGCGTGCTTCTTTCTTCAGGTGTAACCCCCCCCCCCCCCCCCCCATCACACCGACCCTCCTCCTCTCTCTCCTCCTCCTCCTCAGCGTATACAGACCTCGACGTCAGGGGCGCGAGCCGGCCAGAATGGACCTGATCGGCAGCGCGGGAGGAGAAGGATCGCGGGGGTTACAGCAGCAGCAGCAGCAGCAGCAGCAGCAGCCGCGCGCCGGGACGTCCCACACCATCACATCACAGCGAGGAGCGTGCGCGTCTGAGAGAGGAGAGAGGAGGACTCACGTCAACGAGGACAACGTGTGGCAAATGATGGATTGAATAAATACAAACAAAAGAAGACATATAACAATGTTAAATCGGGATTTTGGGCAGTTTCTGGTCAACGCGTACTTTGGCATGGAGGGATACTTTGGACGCTGCTTTTGCGGGTGGTCGTGTATGGATGGGTAGGTGGGGGGGGGGAGGGTGCTGGTTGTGAACTTGGATTTTTTGAGCATCGGCGGTGGAATTAAATCACGCCATGTCACGTCAGGTATTGTCTGTCTCCGTCACGGACTGAGACGCGCGGGGGCGACGCTTCTGGAGCGACTTCAAAGTCCGGCGGGATCACATCAGCAGCGGCGGGACTCTGGACTCTCTGGACTCTGTGGACTCTGTGGACTCTGTGGACTCTCTGGACTCGCTGGACTCTGGACTCTCTGGACTCCGTGGACTCTCTGAGCACCGTGCGCCCTAGAAACTTATTGGGGAACGGATTGGCGGAGAAAATGACTAAAAAAGACCCGGGTAAACCGAGCCATTAAAAAAAAGAATAACCCGATTTTGCGTCAACACATCATCCAGTGGAATTTAGATCGTTCAGCATGCCTCGAATTTAAGGTGCACCCCGCGCACGGGAAAAGGGACTGTTGAATGAAAAGCGCGTTTCTTCTTGCAGGTGTACCGCGCCTCGTGCATGCCGCCCGGGACACTTCGAGCCGATCGACGGTAACACACGCCTACCAAGTTAAATAAATAAATAAAAGTGATCAACCGCCTCCACCACAAAGGGAACACGGCAGGGAAACATGAGTAGCTGTGTGTGCCTCCAAGCGGCATTACTCGTGGCTTGCGTGGTCTCCGTGGGCTGCACGGTGACCGAGGCGCGCCCCACGGCGTCCCAGGAAACGTGCGCGTCCTGCGGGGTCACGCCGCCGGACGACCCGGCGGAGGAGCGGGTGAACGTGGACTTCCTGGAGGCCGTCAAGAGGCACATCCTGAGCCGGCTGCAGATGCGGGAGAGACCCAACATCACGCACCCCGTGCCCAAGGCCGCCATGGTGACGGCGCTGCGCAAGCTGCACGCCGGGAGGGTGCGCGAGGACGGCCGGGTGGAGATCCCCTACCTGGACGGGCACGCCACGAGCCGCCAGGCGGTGGAGGAGACCTCGGAGATCATCAGCTTCGCGGAGACAGGTGGGTCCGGGGACCGGGGACACACCACATGGGACGGCTTCTCTGTGCAGGGATGATTCATTAAACACGTATACGGAGGGGATGGCGCAAAACACATTGCACGGTTTTCACGCGCTGAGCACGTGTATAAATATATATATTAAATACAGGGAACATACGTCAATAAGTAGTTATGACAAAATATGTTATATATATATATTTTTTTGTTTATTTTATTTTATTATTATTATTTTTAATTTATATATATATATATATATATATATATATATATATATATATATATATATATATATATATATATATTTTAGTAGGCCTACTTGTGTCAATATATGTTATTTATATGTTTAGTGAATATGGTTTTGCTTAGGGCGTGCGCGCACACACACACACACACACACACACACACACACACACACACACACACACACACACACACACACACACACACACACACACACAAAACATGTATGTGTGTGTGTGCGTGTGCGTGTATATGTATGTGAACCGTGATTCATGTAGGCCATCAAAGGAAATGTATCTAAAGTTCACCGTAAATGTCCGTGGATGAAAGCGTCCGGTTCGCTAAATGGTTTGCTAAACAGAAAAAAAGAAAAAAAGTCAGCATAGGTAGCCACGGTAACCAATTACAATAACATCCCCGTAAGCGAGTAAAGCCGGAGGCAAACTTGTGAATGAAACGCCGTCACCTGCACCTCGTGACTCACGTGGTTGTAGGCACCGCGACGGAAGCCTGGGATGACTTATGTGACACATCTAACTGTAACACCGAACACATTTAACAACGTCGCGTGATACCGTCCAACCTGATTCAGCTGTATGTGGGTCAGCAGGGGGTTGGGTGGCGGGGGTGGTGGGTGGGGGTGGCTGGCTGGCTCGATCGCAGATGCCCGGCTCATAGGCATTACGGTAGGGCACCTGGTTGCTTCTGAGGCGCGGTGCACTGCACATCAGACGCTGTGGGCGGTAAAAAGAGAACAATACTTACCGCAGGCAGAGCCGCCACCTGTGTGTGTGTGTGTGTGTGTGTGTGTGTTTGTGTACCTATGTGTGTGTTAGCAGTGTGCAACTGTCACTGCATGGAATAAGTGTGAGTGCAGCTCAGAATGTGTCTTTGCGTCATGTCAGACTTAACACATCACTGCGTCATGTCAGACTTAACACATCACTTTATAGCTCATGTTTATCACCGCGCTATCACGTTGTATAGGGTTTCATTTTGTCGGCCCAGGTTGGTCAAGACACACGAGACTGGGATGCAGATGAAGCTGTACATCTTTCACCCCTCCATCACTCATCTGGCCATCATCCATCCATCATCAGTCTGTTACTCATCCAGCCATTTAGTGAAGTCAAGCATTGACATGGACGTGTTTATTGAGCACTTGTGTCCGTTTTTTTAAGAATGAGTTGTGGAGTTGTGGACCTCACTGTGTTGAGCTCTTCTGGCTCAGACGCAAACACAACGCATACGTGCACTCTCGCGCGCACACACACACACACACACACACACACACACACACACACA
>NC_140294.1:829359-834359 GCF_964030765.1 Micromesistius poutassou
TCAGTCACCCCAGCTGGCTGAGTCACCGCTCAGAGACACCCCAGTGAAACAACCTAAAGAAGGCAATTATTAAACTGGTTTGTGTGTGTGTGTGTGTGTGTGTGTGTGCATGCGTGCGTACGTGCGTGTGTGGTGGCGTTCAAGTCACCGCGGCGGTTTGGATGTCACGGGGGGTGTGGCGGGGCAGGACGGGGGGGGTGGGGGGTAGGGGGGGGTCATCTGAGTGCTCCGTCCAGGCCGACTGCCTGTAATCGGGCCACGGATTAAAACGATTCGTTAGGCCGATTAGCGTAAATTCGATTTAAGGGGGGGGGGGGGGGTGTGGGGAGTGGGGCGGGACAAAAGGGTAGGGCCCCCCCCACCCCCCCCGCCGCCCGCGAAGGGGCCCCCCGCAAAAATGGGCTGAGGAAAACATAAACAATTCTCCTGGCCCCACCAAACCTCCGATTAACACTGAAGGCATTCAAGGCATTCACACACACGCACGCGCACACACACACACGCACACACGCACGCACGCACGCACGCACGCACGCACGCACGCACGCACGCACACGCACGCACACGCACGCACGCACGCACGCACGCACGCACGCACGCACGGCAACGCACGCACGCACACGCCCCTCCGAGGTGCTGAGACCCCCAAGGAAGGACAAGCTAGAGGAAGGGGAGGGACAAAAAAGAGAATGATCTGACTGCGTTGTCACCGCGAGGAACCAGGTGGTCTCGGTGGCGAAAAAAATATAACAACAACAACAATGAAACTCAGAGTGACAGAAACGATGGATCTACAGTATGTAGTGAGATGGAGGTGTGGCGGGGGTGGGGAGGGGGGGAGGCCAAAGGATGGGCTGTAGGTGAGGCGTGGCCGGGTGAAGGAGCAGACCACAGTTGCAGGAGACGGGCGTGATTAGGAGAGGTCTCGCACGGAGACTTGATGGAGCGTCTTTACGCTGCGTTATTCGTTCGTTTTTCCCAAGCACAGTTAAAAACCGACGCACGTCGCACAAACATTCCACGGCGTATCCCGTGTACGCGCGTACGTGACAACTGGAAAAACCTCGAATCTTTTTGAGTCTTTGAATCTTTACGTTTAACTCTAAAGCGCATCATTGGGGTCGTTCCTTCCCAAGAACCCGTTTCGATCATGTATGGAGGTTATGGACGTCCTTCCAGAGTCCATGACGTCTGCTGATTGCCATTGAACCGAACCCAAAAGAAAAAACATCTAGAATACTCCGAAATGACCACCGAAAGTTTGGTCAACGCATGCCTGCAGCGTACGGAGGAAGTTCAGCGGGAGTTCAGGTGAACATGCGTATGGACGCAGATGACATGCGTGGACGCCAGTGACATAAACCTGTCACTTCCCTATCAAACATCCCCCAACCCCCCCCCAAAGTAACTGCCAGCCCGGGGCGGGGTGGGGGTGGGGGGGTAAAGTGTGGCTTCAACCACAGCAGTGAGGAAGTGGAAGGAGGACTTTTAAGGAAGTTGAAAACGTGACTATGACAAATTGAACAAAAGCTAAATCTCTTTTTTTTCCCGAACCACCGGGATCAGCGATGCCTCTCGTTATGGGGAGAGAGAGAGAGAGAGAGAGAGAGAGGAGAGAGAGAGAGAGAGAGAGAGAGAAAAGAAAGAGAAAGAGAAAGAGAAAGAGAGTGCGGGATCCTTAAATTAGAAATGAACTGGAACACTTTGGAAGCAAAACACTTCAACATTAAAAGAAGGAGCGAACAAGACCAGAGAGACACGAGAGAGAGACACGAGAGAGAGAGAGAGAGAGAGAGAGACAGAGAGAGAGAGAGAGAGAGACACGAGAGAGAGAGAGAGAGAGAGAGAGAGAGAGAGAGAGAGAGAGAGAGAGAGAGAAACACGAGAGCGAGAGAGAGAGAGACAACGAGAGAGAGAGAGAGACACGAGAGAGAGACACAGAGAGAGAGAGAGAGACACGAGAGAGAGACACGAGAGAGAGAGAGAGACTAGACGAGACACTAGAGTCACAGAGGTCCGTCTATGAAACCAATAGGATCCGACGTTGTCTTGGGCAGCTCACCGTCATGAGAGAGAACGAGTGAGGGAGACCCAGCTGGAGGGCGTGTTAGCCACTCCTGGTCCAGACTGTCTCCACCGGCCTCCCACCCTCACTGCTCACCTTAGAAGGATCCGCTGGTTGTGCACACGGGGCTGAACGCCTGTTTGATCTGCCGTTGAAGAACGCGGCCCAGAGGCGGCGATTTATCGGTGGACGAGAAAAGCCCAACGACGCGTGGTGAAAAAACAACGTATTGAGAAATGTGATTTTTTTTTTTGTCAAAACAATTTGACGTGAATAGAAGAGGAATGACTCAACAAAACATCAAGAAGATGGGTTTCATTGACATTTACATTGAGGGCGATTAGCATACAGATGTATCCAAAGCGACTTACAATAAGTACACTTGTCAGAAGAAAGAGAAACGACACTATATCACAGGTCGGTACAGGTACAGGTTTAATGGTTTCCCCTGGAGGAGGGAAGGGAAGGGATATGCACTGAACAGTTTGTAAGTGTGTAAGTTGTGTGTAAGTGCAGGAATAGTGGGTTGAAAGTTGTGTGTTGTAGTACAGGTTCTTCACAGCAAACGCACCAATGGGCGCGCACACACACACACATCATCACAACACAACATCATCACAACACAACACGTCTCTACAACAGAAGTCTATAAAGAAGAAGAGAAAGAGTCCATGTTTGCGTAGCCTGGAGATCCAGGGCACTGTTTACGGGCAGAAGCGAGCGATTCTACAGCACTGACGTTGCTGTGTGCGCATTTAGGGAACGGGTTACCACATCGCAGTGATGTGGTAATCACAAAACATACCGTATTGTGACACGACCCCGCTGGAGTGACGTAGACGGCGACACACACACAGCCCAGGGGGCGGATCTATGGGTGGTACAGGCCCAACCCAGATTGACAGGGGGCCCACCCAATCAGATTCATAGAAGGAAAAAATAAAAATAAAAATAATAATAATAATATCTTTTGAATGTTTAATTGTCTTTTCTCATACAGTATATGTCTTTTCTTGAATGAATTTTGAATTTTAAAATATTTACAGTAGCTAAAAACAAATGATATTCAGAAACTCCTCTCATATACATATACTCATTAGTCCCGTCCAGTGACGTCTTTACGCAACATCACGGCGACGGTCGGCGCCGACAGTGGATTGGCGGTTTCGTGCACCTTAGTTACCAGCGGCCTCAACTGACCAATGGCTGAACAGCTCTTCTTTAGGTCCGTTTAAAAAAAAAAAAAAAACGACATCTACAACATGATGAAAACACCTAGACCCATCCAGACATATCCCTAGACGACGTTCCGAACCCGCCGCTGGCCACAGCCACGGAAAAAAACGGTTGAGTCTGCATTTTTTCTTCCCCCGGTGCCCCGGGGCCCACCGGAGAAGTTTCTGGAAGGTTCAGTGCGGGGGGGGGGGGGGGGGGTGGGGGCGCTCCTTCACACGAAACTCCGACAGATGATGGAGATAAGCTGCTTGGATTTCAACGCACGCCAACACCTTGTGAACTCCCTCGTCTCCCCCCCCCCTCCCCCCCACGCCTCCCACAGAGGGGGGAGTCGAGGCATTACTAAACACACACACACACACACGCACACACACACGCAGGTACCCCCCACTCCCCGCCTATTTTGTTTTTTTTCTTCGTCAAGGCTGAACAGCTTGCGATAAAGATTCTCACGACACTAAACACATCACCCGCCGCAACACACACACACACACACTACCCAACACACACACACACACCCCTTCTCCAAGCCTGGCCTTGTCACCCAACACAACCCTACACAAAACACAACAGCTTCCACAAAATACACACACACAAACACACACACACCTACAGAAACACACATACACACACACACATCTACACAAACACACACACACACTTATATGTCACCAATTTGCGAACATAAATAAAAAAAATGCTTAACGATTCAGGGCGAATAACCCGTTTGCCATTTTGACATTAGTGCTGTGCAAACCAACCAATCAGTTAGCCTCATGGCTGTGGGTTGACTGCGAGGATTCAAATAATTACCGTGGAGTAGAATGCTCTGGTTCACGGACGTTGAATCCCCCTTAAATAAACATGTGTGGGAGGACAGATTCAACTCCCACAGCACAGCGCTGCTCAACCTGGAGGGAGTACACCTGGGGACAATCTGACTGATTAGGACCGGAGGCTGCAGGCTTCTGCAGCCTGACAGACAGACCAGACCAGCAGAGAGACAGACAGATACACCGCATCTCCTACTGTGTGGGAAGGAAGGAAGGAAGGAGGGAGGGGGTGAGGAGGGAAGGGAGGAGAGGGAGAGGAGGAAGGAGGGAGGGAGGGAGGGGGGGGAGGGGGGAGGAGGAAGGGAGGAAGGAGGGAGGGAGGGAAGGAGGAAGGGAGGGAAGGGAGAGGAGGAATGAAGGAGGGTGGAAGGAAGGAAGGAGGGAGGGAGGGAGGGAGGGAGAGGGAGGAGATGGAAGGAAGGAAGGAAGGAAGGAGGGAAGGGAGGAAGGAGGGAGGAAGAAGGAAGGGAGGAAGGAGGGAAGGAGGGAAGGACGGATGCGGGAGGGACGGAAGAGATAAGGAAGGAGTCAAGGAAGGAAGGAAGGAATGTGGGAGGGAGGGAAGGAGATAAGGGCGGAAGAAGGAAGGAAGGAAGGAAGCAGTGATAGAAAAGAAGCAGACTTGAGGATGTATAGCATTGCGCTACTAACGTTCCTATTCCCTCTTAAGGGACCGAATGCTATCGACGAACAACACACTGGAGCTGTGGACGGACGGACGGACGGACGGACCGTCCTGGCCTGCTGTGCCTCACGCCCCACCACTGTGTGGGGGCCCCCAGATTGGCGGTCACCCCACCACCTTGGGCCCCCAGCGGTCTGGTCCCTGGATCCAGACCGCTCACAAGAACTTCCCCACTCCTTTC
>NC_140294.1:844359-854359 GCF_964030765.1 Micromesistius poutassou
GAAGGGAAAACGAGGAGGACTCTGGAACCCGAGACCAGACTCGTGTGGAGCCGGGACACGAGGGTCCGGGAAAGAAGCAGCGAGGACCGCACTTAGTGGGTGAGTTGTCCATGTGCTGAGGTGAAGGGATGGGAGGGGATGGGGGGGTTGGGGGGTGGGGGGTCAAAATGAAGAAGCGTTTCTTGAACTTTGAAGTGTTTTTATATTGTGATTATTGTTGCGATGTTCTCAGTGTGTTGTCAACATATTCCCGAATAGCTGTTCCTATTGGTTAATTGGTTAATTGGTTAATTGGACGTTTCGGACTGTTCTAGGCCTGTAGGGATTTATCTCCAGCACATTTGATAAAATGTCACTTATTGTGCAATATCACAGAAAGACACAAGCAAACCCTTAATAAATTATTACATATTTGAATCTTGCCTAAACCGTGGGATTGAAATCATGTTTTCCTCATCTCTAACTTATTAGTACAAAATGAAGGCAATGTTCCACAACGAAAGGGTTTGTATAAATTAATATATTCCCTCATTAATTCATATTTTAATAAGGTAAGCGTCTATATTGTTTTATTCCAATTGGTGAATTGTACGCCATCTGACAATAGTAAACGCCATATTTTAAATGGGGAGAAATACATCTGCAGATGGTGAAAAGATGTCTTTAGAATGAACCAATAGGCCTAATATATGGTCACACGCTTGCAGATACTTCAACAGATGACCTCACAAATATTTATTTTTCAATTAGGCCTATTTAAGGTCCGTTGGCACATCGGATGTGAGGCGTTTCGTGTAAGTCAAGCAAAATAGAAGATGTTAAATCCCTGTTCGTAAAGGACTCGAATGACCCTTATCCATAACACCATGCGAACTTTTATATTTTTTCCCACCTCGTTCTACCTCCGTTTTTCCTTATTTTCCCCCCTTTTTTTTCTTTCTGCTTCTCCTAAATATTGAATGCCCTGTTGCCGGCATTTGCATCAGAAAAAAAAGCTTGTTTTTTTTCGAGTTGCGTTGGCCATTGTGCGGAACAAGACGCTCAATCAGTCAGGGATCTGGGCCGGTGAAAGGATGCAGAGGAGCGATTGGCCCTTTCACTGCATTCAGCCCGGGACCCCGCCGGCCCCCCTCAGACCCCTAAATGGGGATGTGCCACTTTCATCTCCCGGCCTGCTCCTCCGATTCCCAGTTCGTCTCAAGGATGTGATGGGACCCCACATTATCTTATGCTTCTGGGTTTCTGTGGTTCGTTTTAAATTAAACAAAGGTCATCAAAAATTATCTCATTTTTAATTGACCCAAACGGAGCAGGAACGCAGCCCTTTTTTTTATTGGATTCTTCCTCCGCACCCTTTAAAAAAGATTACAAAACAAATTCTCAACTGAAATGTCTTCCGGAAAACGGGCGGGTTTTGGGGTGGTGGTGGGGGCGGGTTAGGGGGGCGATAAGTGTGAATGAGTAATGACTAAAGCCTCCCGCTGCGTCGACTCAAAAAGTCTCTCAACGCCGCGCCAATTAAAGCCGGTGGGTCTGGGGCTGCGGGTCGTGTTGTCGCTCCAGAGCGGATTCCTACCGGCTTAAGGCTCGGGACACTTGATTGACACCACACACACACACATGCTGGAGGCCTAGAGCAATAATAAGCACCTTCTTCTGCAGCACTTTTGTAAAACAATGTTTACAGAAGTCCATTTAAAAGATTTAAACGGAGAGAACAAAACAAACTAGGCTACTAACTACATTTAAGAAAATATGCATGTGAAAATAATTAACTAAAATAACATGACACAAGTGTCACTCTTTTTTAAGGCTCTTTTTTTTTTAACGACGTAGCTATTTTAAGTAGCCTACGTCCGTTTAAACGAGTGGTGAAAATAGCATTAAAACAGAAGTTTAAAAAGTGAAAATAATTGAGTGTGTTCACGGACGTCCTCACTGTTTGTTCACCTCCATCTTTGGTGCCTTGCGTGTATAGGCTTATAACACTGACCCGTGTTACTGGCAACTTTCTCCTCCTCCTCCTGATCTCATGAAACACGGCAGCACTAGTGCAGCAATAGGCCTCATGTGGTTTGAAGTTTACACTGACAGACTTGCTGCTCATACACAAATTCGATTGGTTGCGAATGCTCACCGGTGAAACAAAAAACTGACTTACATATCCGAAGAGGACCGTTTTTTCTTTACACACACACACACGCACACACACGCACGCGCACACACACACACTCTTCCAGACAGACTATCACCCGGAAGTTTTTTATTTATTTTTTTGCCTTTCGGCTTCTCTGAACCTAAACCAGATGATCGGAAGACACTAGAAACTTTCTACCGCAGACCACATCGGGGCTATCTGGCATCGGGAACGTACACACGTTACAAACACACACACACACACACACACACACACACACACGCATATATACACACACACACACACACACACACACACACACAACACACACACATATACACACACACATACACACAACACACACACACACACACTCACTCACTCACATGTTCACACGCACACACGCACACACACACACACACACACACACACACACACTCACATACACTTGCACATACTAAGCACACAGACACATACACACACACGCACACACACACACACACACACACACACACACACACACACACACACACATACACATACACTTGCACATACTAAGCACACACACACACTCGCACTCACTCACACACACATACACACACACACACACACACACACACACACACACACACACACACACACACAGGGACACACACACACACACACACACACACACACACACACAGGGACACACACACACACACACACACACACACACACACAACAAGGATTCAAGAGAAATCAGAAATCAAAGGTCCAGGGGCCTCCGAGGGCCCCTGCTCTGCTTCCTCTCTGCGTAACGTGGCGTAGCTGGTAGTCCTTAGAGCTGCCCTTTGATGCCTGTTTTAATTAACCCCTGACGGGACCCCTGATCATTCTTTACACTGGCTGACAGTCACTTACCGCGTGTGTGTGTGTGTGTGTGTGTGTGTGTGCCTGTGTGTGTGTGTGTGTGTGTGTATGTCCCTGTGTGTGTGTGTGTGTGTGTGTCCCCGTGTGTGTGTGTCCCCGTGTGTGTGTGTGTGTCCCTGTGTGTGTGTATGTGTGTGTGTGTCCCTGTGTGTGTGTGTGTGTCCCTGTGTGTGTGTGTGTGTGTGTGTGTTTCGAAGAGCACCATCATGAAACGCGACACAAGCAAGTAACGCTTTCCCCCCCGAGTTGCCCCGCCCTCTTGAGATCTCCCTCTCCTCGTCCTCTCTGGAGGTTCGAGGTTCGACCGTTTCCCCCCCCCCACCCCCACCCCCCTCTCTGTTGGGGGGGGGGGGGGGATGTGAAACGGACCAATCACAGCGGCTATGCAGGAGGTTGCAGCATCCAAAACGCGCGGCCGAACGCGCGATGAAAATACTTTAACAGTGCGCGGGACAACTCGAGACCGTCCACACGATTCACGGTCCGTGATGAATATCTGTTTGGTTTGGCGGGCCGGGGGGGGGGCAGGAATTGATCTCCATATATGGTCGTGGCCTTGTGTTGTTAAAAAAAAAAACGACTTTGAGAGAAAGAGCCTTCCCCAGCTGATTCCTGTTCATCTTTTAACATCGTTATTCTCTATCGGATTGAACCCCTTTTGTACGCTTTGTAGATTACTTTTCTCCGGCCCCCCCCCCTGCCATTGTTTTGAAATCCGTGGCATTCCTTGTTCATCATGGACTGAAGTTCCCTCCTCCCCCGAGCCCTGATTGGTCCGATTTTATCTTTCTTTTTGGGTGAAAAAAGGCTTTGAACGGGATGGAGGCCAGACTGCCCCGCGCTGAGACACAAGAGCCTGAACTCAGAGAGAGATCAGGCCGCTCTCACAAGGCTGGAACACTTCCCCCCACCGTGGCGTTCACTACGGGCCTGAATGTGGTCTCATCTCCCCCCCACTACCCTCCACCAAGACTGGGGGTCAGGAGAGCAGGGTAGGCCATGGGGGAAGAGGTGAGAGGGGGTGGCTGTCAGGGGCCAGGGGTGTCCGGGATAGACCTGGAACCTTCTTGGAGGCTTCTGGAGATTAAGGCCCTGTCCCAATTCTCCCCCTTCCCCTAGATTTGAGCCCTCGATTTTGCTGTTTTTCCCTTAAAATCATCCCTTGGTATCTGACTTGCAAGGGGCACTCAAAGCAAAGTGTTCTTGTTAAGGGGAGGGAAACGGTTGGTTTTGGTTTGAAACCAGGCGAATGGGTATTGTGACTGGGACTTGCTGTTGCTGACTTGCTAACTACACACACACACACACACACACACACACACACACACGGTGCAGGTGGCCTAGAAACACGGTGGGCTCTATTGAGCGTATTGTTAAACGAGGAGATGCCGGGCGGTGCCTGATATGGTACGTGTGGTTGTACTGTCACGAAGGCATTTAAGATGGATCTATCAGAGGGATTGGTCAACAGGCCACGGCGCTAAAAGGTTTGCACGGCTGTTTTCAGGTTGATTTTCACCGTCGGTTTTAACGTCGACTCTTGGTTTGAACTCTGAAGACTGCAGTTGTACTGGGAACTGTGCTGGGAGTCGGGTGAAAATGACTATCCATGGTCTCAGGTGGGAGAGGGTTTAAGTGATGTTCAATTATACGGGCTTCCAGACGACAAGACGTACCAGCTTACACCGGGTGATTCTGGCCTCATACTGGGTCCTACTCGGTCATACTTGGTGATACTGGCTCATACTGGGTGAGTCTGGCTCATACTCGCTCATACTGGGCGATTCTGCCTCACGCCAGGTCACACTGGGTCACACTGGGTGGGCTGCACTGGGGTGGGGGTCATCGGCGGACCGACCAGTTGTTCCGCTGAATCAATAACGTGTGAGGGAAGAGGCAACGGAGGTGTCAGGAGAAGTTGCCTCTACGCTTTGATAGCGAGAAGATCACAGCCGACACAGTACTGCAACCCCCCCCACCCTACCCCACCACCCCACCCCACCCCACCCCTGTCCCCCCCCCGAAACAAAAACGTTGGCCGTAAAGACATCAAGACGCCATTTGGTCATGTGTGGTAGCCAGGGATCAAAGTAACACTTGTTGCGTGTGTCCACCGCGTTGGCTGTCAGTGTTTACTTAGAGAGAGAGACGTGAAGTCATCTGCGGTGAAACGCTGTTGCGGTGGCCACGTTCGTGGTGCTGTTTATCACCGTTACCATGCGGGCCTTTGGTGTTAACAGCTCACTCGAACCCCGTCAGAATCAGCGCGTGCTAGGTGCAGCTGTTTGCTTTGAGCACATGTGTTCGGTCAGACTCGGAACACACACACACACACACACCTTCCGGTTCCCAAGTGAACGCCGTTCGAAGAAGCGGCTCGCGTGTGTGTTTGTGTGTGTGCCCACTGGGGGGGCTGCCCGTCCACGTCCACACATCTTCTCTTCTCCATCTTCTCCTGGACGCTGCCCGGTACAGAACACACACAAACCGTTAAAGGTGCCATCACATGTCACCAGGTGTGGCGTGATTAGCCGTTACAAGCCGTTTTTTTTGGAAATCGGCCACTTATGACATCACAGGTGGGCGTGTCCACCTAGACGTGTGACGGATGAGATGAGCAACGTTTGCTGGTAGACTGATCTATCCAGCGCACATCTAGGTGGACACACCCACTTGTGATAGTCATAAGGGGCAGATTTCCAAAAACGGCTTGTAACGGCTAATCACACTCACACACTTGTGCCATGTCACGGGACATTTTAAAATTCGAGAATTATTCTGGAAGCTTCCGAGTACGGCCACCAATTTTCCTTCAGCGGCATCGGAAGTCCCCAAAAAGAGCCCCTCCGCACCGCCCGCTTCTAACACTGAGCCGGCACGCGTTCTACACCGTCTACACCCTCTCTCCGGTCCGACACGCGACCGCGCGCCCCCTCTTCCCCGTTTCCGTTCTTTGTTCCGTCTGCCCTTATTGGTCGGCTGTGTCTCCTTGTTTGTCCTCTCTGTCTCGCCTTGTGTCATGCAGTCGATTGTGCACACCTGTGTGTGTCTCTGTGTGTTCCGGTCGGCCCGTGGTCTGAGCCCGGCAGGCGCGTTCCAGCGTGCCGGCTACGCTACCAGAGCTGGAGCTGGGCTCTCAGTTTCTCCCTGCTCCTCGAGCGCCGCGTCAAGTCCTTGTGTAGACGTCCTCACCCTCCCTCTGCGTGTGTGTGCGTGTGTGTGTGTACGTGTGTGAGTCTGTGAGTGTGTGTGTGGCTGTGTGTGTGTGTGTGTGTGTGTGTGCATGTGTGTGTGTGTGTGTGTGTGTGTGTGTGTCTGCGTGTGCGTGCGTGTGTGAGTGCATTTGTAAGTCTGTGGGTGTGTGTGTGTGTATGTGAATGCGTGTGTGAATGCATGTGTCTGCGTGTGTGTGTGTGTGTGTGTGTGTGTGTGTGTGTGTGTGTGTGTGTGTGTGTGTGAATGCGTGTGTGCGGGTGTGCGTGTGTGTGTGTCTGCGCGCGCGCGCGTGTGTGTGTGTGTGTGTGTGTGTGTGTGTGTGTGTGTGTGTGTGTGTGTGTGTGTGTGTGTGAATGCGTGCATGCGTGCGTGCGTGCGTGCGTGCGTGCGTTTGTAAGTCTGTGGGTGTGTGTGTGTATGTGCATGTGTGTGTGTATGTGTGTGTCTGTGTGTGTGTGTGCGTGTGTGTGCGTGTGTGTGTGCGTGAGAGGACAGTGTGGGTTTTGACGGCTGATTCCTGGAGACAGGTGAGATGGTACCACAGCGGGGCCCTTCCTCTGAACTCAGACCCAACATCTGGTTGGAGATCAGCCACAGGATATTGCACTTCCAGGCCCCACACACACACACACGCGCATACACACACACACACACACACACACATGCTCACACACACACACTCACACACACACACGCGCACATGCTCACACACACACACACACACACACACACACACGAGCATACACACACACACACACACACACAGTCACTCTCACACACACACACACACACACGCACACGCTCACACGCGTACACACACACACACTCACACACAGTCACACACACACACACACACACGCACACACACACACACACACACACACGCACGCACACGCTCACACACACACACGCACGCACACACACACACACACACACACACAGTCACTCTCACACACACACGCACACACACACACACACACACACACACACACACACACACACGCATGAAGCTCAGAACACCAGACCTCTCCGGTGGTTCCGTCTGTCCGTCTGTCTGTTCCGTCTGTCCGTCCGTCCCTGTTGCACCGAAGACACCCAGCGCGGCATTAATGACGGGGTGCCGGCCCGGGGTCCTAGCGTTAGGGTGGGGGGGGGGCGGGGCGGCGGGGTGGAGGTTTACACCCTAGATTGATGGCTCGCAGCGCGGCAAAAGGGGGTGGGGGGGAGTGGGGGGGGGGGGGGGGGGGTAGAATCTCAGACACCCTCGCCGGGGTCACTTTACGACTCTTCCTTCCGCTTGCCGCCTTTTTTTTTTTTTTAAGTTCAGAGGAACTCCGGCGTCGTAAGTCGACATAAATCCAAATGTCAGCGTTGGCCTGTGTTTGGATGTGTGTGTCTCCCCCTCCCCCCTCCCTCCCTCCTCCCTCCCTCCTCCCTCGCGCCCCCCCCCCCCTCCCCCCACACCGCCAAGGCGCCGTTGGTTGGCGTCGCAGACTTTATATCAAGTCACTCCTCTCTTTTTATATATATATTTTTTTTACGGGCCGGCTATTATTCAAAGGAGAATAGGTGTAAGAGCCGAAACATAAATTGCGGCAAGCGGGGGGCCCCGGCGATGGCGAAGGAATTGACTAAGGCGCCTGCCGTGTGATTCCGCCACGGAACGCCGGGGTGACCTTTTCGCTTCGGAGACTCGACTCATTAGTTTGGCGTGACAAGCTGCCCGGCCGCCATAACTCAACAGGAAACAGGAAGCTGGGGGTTAGCGGAGAGACTAGCCGGGGCGCGCCGTTACGCGGTGATGAGGCAAACGGGCTAACTCCTGAGAGCCCAACCCGCCTGAACGGGGCTGGGGATATTTGTTAGCTCGACGCGCGGAGGGAGAGCCGTGGGGGGGGGCGGGTGGGGGGGAGATGTTAATGTGGGTCTCCGTGAAGGCACCGGTCGCAACCTCTTCGGATGAATAATCCATATTCGGCGTAGTTATTCGCCGCTTCTGTGGCCCCCGCGACATTTTTTTTGTTGCAGAGTTATTTTTTTTAACCGGAGTGCGGGAATGCAGGGGGGGAAAAAAGAAGGAGGGATAAATAAAAATTGGAGAGATGAGTTCTGGGCTGGGATGATGTTGGACGGAAGGACAATTAATCAGAACCGGAAGCGGGATGAAGTATGATTTTCTGTGCGGTGTTGAGGGTTTAAAGGAGCGGAGCCCATTGAACTTCTTGCTCTGTGTTTTATTAAGTCACAGCGGCGTTGAGGAGGGGGTCAGTAGCCCGTCTTTCTGTCACCGTCAAACCAGTCCGAAGGAAAAATTGTCGTTTTATATGAAGTGCCGTTGTTTATGTCGTAAATAAAATAAAATATTGCGGCTATAGGGGGTAGATCTGGCAATGTAAATGTGAAATGTAAATGTGAAATGTAAATGTGAAATGTAAATGCAAAATATAGGGGTTAATGTAAAACTTGCAGTTTGCTAGTTTGTCAGCTACAAAAAAAAAGTTGATTTTGAAAATGAACTTGTTATATAGGTGTCTAGTGACCTTAAAACCATAAAAGCAACACGCACGTTTGTCAAAGCAACTTTAGTGCCGGGCTTATCGTTATGTTTCTCATCAGTATTCACAAGTCTCATCCACACATGAGTGTGTCCCTGATAGCAAACGTCAACAATCAAACACAGCGGGAGCATAGGACCTGCACCTAGCACGCACGCACGCACTCACACACACAGAGCGATGCACGCTAAGAGTCTTTAAAAAACAAATAGCATGATCTGACGCATGTGCGCTGCCATTGCCTCATCCCGATCGCTCCTCTCATCCCGCAGCTGAGCTTTAACAGCTCATCCTTTACAAGCTTTCTTAGCAACGGGGGTGGCGGAAAAAAAAAACACAACAACAACCCTCGAGCCCGCTCGCCTGTTGAAGTGCGCCGTGCCGCGCGCGGCGGCGCGCCGGCTCAAGGAAAGCTAGCTAAAGTGAGTGCCGGTGGCAGTCTTTTAAACGGGGGGGGGGGCTCTTTGAAGGCTGTTTGCGTTGCTCTCAGCCACTATTCAAGCTGGCCCCCGCTGTGGGGGGGGGGGGGGAAGGACTCCAGTGAAGTGACAGGATGAGGTCTCTGAGCAAACAGCCGTCGACTCTCTCCGTCACACAATGACCCCCGCCAGAGGTGGGGACAGGGTGGGGGGGGGTGGCTGAGGAGTCAGTTGTCTTAAATAACCTTATTGTAAGTGACGCCTTTGTTAGTCATTATGCAGAGATGAATCATTGTGAGGCTTTTCAAAGCACCACCCCCCCCGCCCCCCCCCCCCCCGCCATCACCTCCCCCCCCCACCCAACACCCAGCAGTGGGAGGTAACAGCTCATTAAGCAACAAGCGCGGTGCTATTCACTCACGCCGGCCGTTGTGAGCCACTGCCAGTAAACCCGCTATGTATATCGTTTGTTTAAAAGATCAGATTGTTGGATTGGTGGGTTTTCTTTTGCAGTAGCAGCAGGTTCCCTGAGTAACACGTTGTCGTTGTTGGAGATGGTGCTGAAGCAGGATATTTGCTGCGTATAATGCAATCATTTGTTTTTTTTTTGTTTTTAGATTACGGCAGGTTTTTTTTTTTGCCTGAGAAAGCAAAGAAATGCGAAACTTTGCTTTATATTTTGGGCGTTTTTTCTTAAGGCAAAGATTATGAAACAAAAAGATGAATTGATACGATAAATGCACAGATGGTGGGACAAACGA
>NC_140294.1:863422-882590 GCF_964030765.1 Micromesistius poutassou
ACTGCAAAGCACAAGGTACGACAAAGAACTTGAACGCTATGCAATGCAAAAACGCAGACGATCAATTCGTATCAATTACGCCAAAAAAAGAAGCACATGGCATAAGTCTAGAACAAAATATACAATGTGTATTTATTTATTAAATAAATAATTTCACGCAGTATTAAAATGTTAATATAATATCTACATAAAGGCAAGTTGATGAAGCCGACATTGAGTAAAAAGCGCAGTAGTTTTGGTCAATTTAGACCTCAGCCATCAGTTTTCTAACACTAATGTTCGCAGCGCCATCTGCCGTCCATTAAATACCTGATTATCCACCTAACGCCATTTCAGATGGATAATTAAATGTATGCATTTTAGAATAATATAGCTTCAGTGACAGTATGAAATACATTGCCTAAAAGCCTGTGTCGTTACAGCTATGCATACAAAGTAATTAAGCAAGTTATAAAGTTAAGTCAGTAAATTATAGGCCTAACTTAATAACTTGCTTAATCATATTCCTCATATTGCAATAACAATCTGCGTTACAGCTCAACCCAGAGCGGACTTCTGAAGTAGACTTCAACGATAACTCTTGATTTACCTTAAAATTGGATTCGACCTGGATTGGATTGGATTCGCCATGTCGATGTCACCGTGTTGAGAAGGCGATGAGGACCGTGCGGTAGGCAGGTAGGAGACACGTGGGTCGGATGAAGATGGAGAAGCGGGAGCAGCAGGCGTCCAGCAGGCCCTCGGTGCACCTCATGACACGGAGACGAGCATGCTGGGGGAGGAACAGCATCTACCCATGACCGCACACGGCGACTTTAGTAACCGTTTACTAACTCGAGTAAATCAATAATAACAGTTTCATGTAGTGTAATGAGTTTTGGTTAAAGTGTTGCTGGAACTTTGATCAAGTCTGTAGCCTACCTACTTTTTGATCAACAGCCATGCAAGGCCTGAAGTGACGTCACACTGAAAGGAGCCCAAGCTCATACGCTTCTATGCTCTAAGCTTGATAATAGTAACGATATTACAACCACCGTCTGTTATTGTGCCAAAAACGCGGTTCTGTGAAGGTGGACGCTCAATAATTAGCCTACCTCAAATGTATTGAATAAATTGCACTTTTCCATACCGCGCACCAAATACCGCACCAACTTTTATTTTGAAAGTCTGTTATTTTTTCCTTTACTCCCCTATGCGAGCGTGTGCCGGACTGAGGAGCCATCCCAATTATCCCCGGACGGTTTGGGGGCCCGCATCGCTCTCCCTCCCTCTCATGCAGACTGTGATGAAGCACTGCAGACACACACGCCTGACAAGACATTTGTTCACCCCGCCGTATGATGTACAACGTGGATCACGCTGCTTTGGGACGAGCGCGCTGGATGTACGCGATGGCTAGAAAATGTTGATGAGACCTCCGATCCTGGCTCGGCTTTTTCCTCTTGAATAATAATATCGTAAAAAATAAAATAACACACACCGAATGCAAATGCACCCCTGGCACACACACACACACACACACACACACACACACACACACATACACACACGCACGCACGCACGCACACACGCACATACCGCCCGACCAATGTCTCACTTCAGCTTTTGTTCCACTAGCTCGTTGTTTTGTTCGCCTCGTGGTGTGAATTGATGTATGGGGCAATATATTGTTATACCGTAATTAATATATCACACACACACACATGTTCACACACACACAAACACAAAAAGTCTGACACTTTATTTAATCCTTAAATGTCTGCAAAGACTTTCACAGGTCGGGATGAAGGAAAAAAAAAAAAAACGACAAAGAAACGCCATGTAAATATATACATTCAAAACATAGCAAGGTCAAAGAGGTTAAATAAATACAGGACAGCCCGAGAAAAAGGAGTAAAACTAAGACAGGTGGCATGCAAGTGTGTGACTTGTGAAAGTCAGTGGAAAAAGACGGCGGTCGCACCGCTGGCTGAATTTAAAGTGACGCACGTCTCCGTGGTGAGCGAAGACGTCCCGACCCCGCCCACGGGGTCACCATGACGACGGTTACCGTCGGCGGAACGAAGCAAAAAAGGGGTGTAGTGGTGGGTGTCAGTAGGCGGCCTAGCGTTTCGCAGATAAAGCCGAACTGGGAAGGATGTACAGAGGTTTTTGGCGTATATATTTATTTTTTCTCAATACGGCCTTCCAACGTCTCGAATGAACTCACACTACTTCCACGTTGACTTTTTTTTTTCTTTTTCTTTTTTTACCTTAGTAAAACACTTATTTTATTTTGATTTATTTGAACAAATATGTGGTCGTGGCACACACACACACACACACACACACACACACACGGAACAGTTATAAACGACCGTCTCTCGGTGCTGGGAATGTTAGACGTTCTGTTGTTAGTAGTAGGGATGTCATTACCGATTATTACAAAGGCAAAGGTGGTGTTACAGAAGACAAGACGGTGACACGACAGGGCTCTACGTCACGCAGGTCTTCACGGACCCTTTCCGCGCAGGTGCCGTCGTAGGGCCCCCCGACACACGTGTCGCTCATTACACTAATTATGGCTCTGCTCCTTGTATGTACCAGGTTGCGATTCTAAGGCTAGTGGAGCTATTATTATTATGTCTACTAGGCGGGGCCCTGTTGCCATACAAGGAGCAGAGCGGTCATTAGTGACACCTGTGTTGGCCCTATGGCGACGCCTCCTTGGAAAGGGGTTGGATCAAACGGAGATACAACTTGATTGGCTAGTCAGAAGAACATTGAGTTCAGACGCAGCTGAACAGAAGTCATTATGGCTTGTAAAATAAATTCTAAAAACTAATTTTAGCCAAAAATGGTAGCGCTGGTACAGCCTTATAACAGTCTTAGAATGAAAATTGTGAGCACTGAAGAGACATGGTAAACTAATGTGTTTTTTTTACCCCACCACTGGTGAGATCTCCATAGTTGAGCTTGATAATGTTAAGAAGTAAGAACTCTATTCAACTGATTGGAATCACTTGATGGTGAAGGTTTTTAAAAAGATAAATAAATACTGAAAGTGTTCCTGTTAAGCAGCGCAGGTACATTGACCATAGAAACAGAGTCTCGCTTAAGACGTAACAGACTTTTACAGTGCTTTCACGTAAAAAAAACGAAATAAAATAAACCATATTAAAAAAAACACAAACTATGGGTATTCATTTCAAATTCCATCCATCTTCCTCAAATGTTATTTCTTTCGATATTTCCACCAGGATTTCCCAAATGATGTTCCTTTTCCAAATATATCGGGGGATTATTTTGTGTAATGTCTACTATGGCCGTTTGTAGGTCTGTCACACTTGATATTGCTTTCTCGCCTAAAAGCAGAGACAATATTTCACATTAAGAAAGGCCACACATAATATCCTCCGAGCCCATTACATTCAATTTAGAAGAGTTTCAATAATTTATACACTAAAGTTAATCCTTCTCCAACAATTGCTGGTATGTTTTACAAATGCATGTTGACAAAATGTACAAAAAAAAAACAAGAATTTCTTTCCTCTTTTAGCTTTTTGCTTACAGTAGTGTTAACGATCAATGCGTTGTTGGTTTTTTTAGGCGTGTAACCTTCTGTCCTTATTCATAAAGGAATCATTTGAAACCCGATTCAATCTCATCAGCATAAATAGGAGACGGTATCCTGAGCCTACCGTTTAGTGATTTGGAACTTCAACTCTATCACTCACAGTAGTCAATCTGGGAGCGATTCTGAGCAACAGCATTTCAAATATTTTCAACAATACTTTCAACCGTTTAACAGGACTAGGGCTGTTTCTCTGGACCCTTGTGAACATAAACATCCTTCTTATCAAAGGTTAAACCACAACTAAAACCGCTATGAGCCTTCTCTCCACGGAAATAAAACGCTGTCTTCTAAGTCGACCGACCCTCTCATAATATAATCACCCACTAGTAAGATCTACTGAGGCCGTATTGCCAAATAAGCTTCTGCTTTTACGTGCGTAATCACTGGCCAGCCAAATGATCGTTTCAAAACGACAGGGTGAATTTGGAGTAAATAGACATTCATATTTCTAAGCATTCATTGCACACCTACTTGTGCGCGTAGTTAATGCGTTTGGGTCCACAACAATGCACATTGAATCCCACATTCAGGATACATTTTGGTTCAAAGTGTTGAATTTGATCCCGTATAAGTGTAGCCCCCCCTCCCATTCTTACCCGTCACAAGACCTCGGGGGGCCCTAGGGCCCCGCGTTCCCCAAGAACACGGCCAATCCCACGTGACGCCAGGCGGTCCGGAGTCCAAACCCTTGGAAATCACTCAAAAGCGTTTGTTCTTACATTCGATATATACTATAAGGTATGATGTGTCAAAGCAAAAACAAAAACAACACGAAACAAACAGAAAAGGCTTAATATAAATGGTGGTCGGGTTTCGTTCACACGGCGACGCCAATGGAATACTGATGGACAGGAGGGGGGGGGCGTGGGGTTTCCTACCCCAAACGGCAAGGGCTGTAACCTTTATGAGAGAGGAGACAATGTGACGAGAGAGAGAGAGTTAGAGAGAGAGAGAGAGAGAGAGAGTTAGGGTCCCTCTGCTCTTTCTCTCTGTCAGTCTCGAATAGTTGGCATTCGCATATCTGGTTTAACATCTAGACCGTTAATATTCTCTCTCTCTCTCTCTCTCTCTCTCAGTGAGTATGAAACATCGTCACCCTGCCCCGTCGATGGTTTGAGCCGTCTTTGCGATCGCTCCAAACGCTCGAAAGATGGCGTGGGGGGGGGGGGGGGGGAGGGATTCAAAAGGGCTTAACTGAAAATATAACCCCCACCCCCACCCCCCACCACCCTCTCAGGTCCGTCCGCAAAGGGGAGAGGGGGAGAAGAAAAAACGACAATAGGGTGGAGGTACAGTCCACAGAGAGAGAGAGCTAACTTCAGACAGGGAGTGACATCTCTCCCGGTGGGGGGGGGGGGGGAAACAACAACTCGGAACTCCGGCGTGGACCCGTGACGACGGGAGGGGGATGGTGTGTGTGCGGTTGCCGTGGCGACGCCCCGTAAGGAGGAGGAGGAGGAGGAGGAGGAGGAGGAGGAGGCTAGTAGGAGGAGATGTCGGAGGAGCTGCTGCTGTTGCTGGTGGACGTCTGTGCCCGCTTGATGTACAGGTTGAGCAGCTTCATCTGCAGGGGCGACAAAGCGACAGCAGGGGGCGTCAGAGTCGCCGCCAAGCGCTTTAAACGCTGCACACAAAAAGTCAGACCTCGCTGACTTATCGTGAACCATGCAAAAGGGGAGGAGACTTTGTACCCTGAAAGCAAGTGATTTTTTTTTGGAGTGTTTGGTTAGGGATTGGAGACACAACCGCTAAACCTTGACGGAGGGTTTTAGAAGCCGAGATAAGACGTATACTTTCTTCATCCTAGAGGACAAATTTGGTCGTAACAGCAGCAGGCAATACAAACACAAATCAGTACAAAAGACCATAGAAAAATATAGAAATTTGAAAGTTACACCTACAATAACATACAGTATGTAAGTGCAAGTGAACACAAAGTCATGTTCTTTTACTTATCATGTATGCCTAAGCACCTCTTACATGATTTTACAACATAGTACGCCAAATCTATGCCATTTTATCGACAAAAAATGATGCTCATGTGTGTTCCACACGACAGCCATGAGCCAACCCAGGCTGGACAGGCCCGTACCTTGCTGCCGGTAAGCTGGGCCAGGTGCGGTTTGAGCTCCTCTCCGATCACAGAGTAGATGGCCACCAGGCAGAACACGCTGGCCTTGCGCACGCTGCTCTCCGTGTTGTCGTAGCCCTGCGTGGGGGGAAACGTTTTTTTAAAGGTGAACTGCTGTGTACTTTTAACATTAACCTTTACTGGTGCAATCGAGGCGCAGAAGCATTATTATACATTTTTATTTGAAGTATTGCTAGCATTGTTAGATTTGCCATGATAGCCAATACTACAGAGAACCCCCTTTGTTATAGTTTGCGTTTACAGTCATTACATTCGCATCAATCAAAGAAACTTCCGTCATCAACAGCGCTTGCATCAAAAGCAATACAAATCAAGCGCTTTATCGTCAATAGCGTAGCATCAATAGCATAAGCATCAATGGCTCCACTCTCAAATAGTGTTAGCATCGATAGCGTTAGCGTGAACACCGCTCGCGCGGGTATATCGTCAACATCGATTGCCTTAGCATTAGCATGCATTAGCCTTAGCATTAGCATTAGCATTAGCGCGGATTAGCGCGGGGGCGTTTACCTGCAGCAGGCCGGGGATGACGTCGGGCAGCAGGGAGGCCAGCGAGTCCTTGGCGATGCGCTCGATGGCCCGCGTCTGCATCTTGATGGCGGCCAGGTTGATGGGGTAGTCGGCCGTCTGCACGATGGGACACAGCACCTTGATGCACTGCTCCGGGTGGGTGGAGCTCGCCAGCGTGGAGGCCGCCTCCTCCGCCGCCCGCACCACCTGCCAACGACAACGTCAGGGGAGGAGGGGGTGGGGGGGGGGGGGTCATCGTTGAGGCATTGTGTGAGTGTGATTAGCCGCTACAAGCCGCTTTGGAAAATCGGCCTCTTCTGACATCACAGGTGGGCGTGTCCACCTAGATGTGTGACGGATTAGATGAGCCACGTTTGCTACGGTCCCACCAGGGGTAGGCCGGTGGACTGATCTATCCGGCGCACATCTAGGTGGACACGCCCACCTGTGATGTCAGAAGAGGCCGATTTTCAAAACGGCTCGAAATCCCGCTGGTGGTATGCTATGTCACCTTTAAAGAAGCTCATGTGGTCCCAGAGGGAATGCAGAGCCGCGTGAGGGAGCAACACCCCTCATTTATCCCTTTAGGGTTGTTGGTGCGCAACCGTTGACATTAGTGTCGTGCACGTGGATCTAAAGAAGTGGCCATGGAGGTGCTTCCCCCAGCTGGAGATCCCCCCCCCCCCCCCCCCCGTGCTCACCTCCTTGTGCACGTCCTTGTGGGCCTCCAGGGTCTTCATGATGGTGAGCTCGGCGTAGTTCTTGAAGCGCGCCGGCTGGTTCTTCAGGATCTCCCTCAGCACGCGCAGCGCCAGCGCACGGATGGTGTGCTGTGAGGGGTGGACGGTACGGTGTTTTTAAATCTTATTTATACCCTCGTTGTCGACCAACGTTGAATTATCAGAATACACAATACGAACATAACTAATCATATTTCTTTAACTACTGACTTCTCCCTAATAGTTAACTGCTAACTTACTACTAGCTGATAACTAGCTAGCTACTAGCTTACTACTCACTAGCTCCAAGCTAACAGCTGGCCGACTACCGGCTCACAACTAGCTAGCAAATAGCTGATACTTGCTAGCTGTTAGCATCTCGCTAGCAAGTATTAGTATTAGCAAATACTTGCTAGCTAGATGCTAACAGCTAGGCTAACTACTAGCCTAGCTGTTAGCATCTAGCTAGCAAGTATTTGCTAATACTAATACTTGCTAGCTAGATGCTAACAGCTAGGCTAACTACTAGCCTAGCTGTTAGCATCTAGCTAGCAAGTATTTGGCTAGCTGACTAGCTAAAAGTTAGCTAGCCAAACACTTGCTAGCTAAATGCTAACAGCTAGGCTAACTACTAGCCAACACGTGTTGAGCGCGGGGGGGCGGAGGGGGGGGCTGCTCACGTCTTTATCCCCCAGGGTCTCCAGCAGCAGCAGCAGCGTGGTCTTGAAGTGCTCCTCCCACACCACCTGGCTGTCCTCGCGGGCCACCTTCAGCAGCTCCAGCAGGGCGGCGCGCCGCTGCTCGGGCCCCCGCTCCGCAGCCTGGCCCTGGGACAGCTCCTTCAGGAGCTCCCCCACCAGCTCCAGCTGCTCCGCCGGCCCAGCTGCACACACACACACACACACACGGACACGGATACATAGGGACACACACACACACACAGGGACACAGACACATAGGGACACACACACACACACACACACAGGGACACAGACACATAGGGACACACACACACACAGGGACACAGACACATAGGGACACACACACACACACACACAGGGACACACACACATGGACACGGAAACATAGGGACACACACACACACACACACACACACACACACACACACACACACACATAGACACAGACACATGGGGACACACACACACACACACACATACATAGACACAGACACATGGACACAGACACATGGACACACACACACACACACACACACACACACACACACACACACACACACACACACACACCCCAAACGACCATGGTTAGGCAGAAATAATTATAGCAGGACAGATGTTTTGCAAGGCATATAATATGACATATATACTAAATTGGCTGAACACATATATTTGTACTCTACCACATATTCTACCACAATATGATAAACGTGTATTCGCATTGAACATTGCCTCGGCTTTTACACAGGAAAGCAATATTTCAACCTTGTGTGATACCAACATATAAGTGCTGAATGGTAATGGTAGGTGTGTGTGATTAAACAAAGTTCCCAGTGAAATGCTAGAATGGAAAACGTGCGACACTCCGCGACCTCACCAGGGAAGCTCTTGGGCGGGGCCACTTTGTTTTCAACACTTTCTTGCCGACGGCCTGTCACGGATAAAGAAATAGATATTCAGTTTTATGCAAGTACCGAACCAATAAGTGACAGTTTTTCCACATCGCCAATACAACACTTTCATCACCAAGCGTCAAAAAACGTATCGGCTACTCCCGACATAACGCCCGTTGACCATTCCCCCCCAAACACGACATTCCTAAAGAAAATCGGTTTTCCGAGCGACGGAATTATTCACCGTCGGGGGCGTCGTCAAACAGCGCCCCCTTCAGGGGGGTCTTGTCCAGCGTGCCGATGGCGTCCGTGTAGTTGTAGGGGTTGTAGTCGCGGAAGCGCGGGCTGGAGAAGGAGCGCGGCGACGGCGTGTTCAGCAGGGACGTCTTGTTGTCCAGGGCCGTGCGGCCGCCCTCCCCCACGCCGTTGCCGAACCGGGGGTCCGAGTCCAGGGAGGCGCCCAGTCCAGACTGGGGGGGGAACCACAAGCACAACGTGTTCGGTCAGCCACTGTGTCTACACCTTGTGTCTACAAATACGAGTTTGTTTGGTCAAACCAATATTAAAAGGTGACATATTATACCACCAGGTATAGTGAGTGTGATTAAGCCGTTACAACTCGCTTTGAAAATCGGCCTCTTCTGACGTCACAAGTGGGCGTGTCCGCCTAGATGTGCGCTGGATAGATCGGTCTACCAAACAACCCGGTGGACCGTAGCGAACGTTGCTCATCTATCCGTCATACATCTAGGGGGGACACGCCCACTTGTGATGTCAGAAGAGGCCGATTTTCAAAACGGCTTGTAACGGCTAGTCACACTCACACCTGGTGGTACAATAGGTCACCTTTAATGTGTCCAATATCTCGAAAAACACTCAAACTCTCAAAAAAAATAAGAAAATCGGCATATACGTAGCTCCAGAAATGTTTGCGCGTCTAGTCTAACTAACATCTTAGAAAACACCAAAACAACTTCAAACACGAGATTGGGAATTCATCAGTCACTGGACGCATGCAAAAAAAAAATGCAAAGTCCTGAATCGTGTCAATCTGCGCGCCGTTAAACCGCCGCCAGCGGGGGGGGGGGGGGGGGCGGCGTTGCTCACCAGGGAGTCCTTCCTGCCGTCGCGCCGCTGCGGCTCCATCAGGTCCTCCTGGCTGCGGAAGCGGAAGTTCTGGATGGCCTCGGTGACGCCGCGCAGCGAGCTGTAGATCTCCTCCGAGTTCAGGTTCTCGCTGTCGAACTCCAGCAGGCTGCCGTTGACGCAGACAAATTTCCGTTACGTAACGACTCGTCGTTGTAGGCACGGACGCGACACGCTAACGCTAACGCTAACCTTATCAAACGGACCAGTCAACAAAACGTTTGAATTTAGAAAAGACATGTGGTTCCGATTAACTTTAGGACTTTGTTTTGAATCCATTTCTCTGGCCCATTGTGAACCCCTGCTCTAAGTTGTTTTTTTGTGAGCTAACTTAACTTAATTTCCCGTTCACAGCTAACGACGCGGCCCTTCAAGGTAATTCAATCCCAATAATGACGTCCCTCACTTAGCAGTTTACAGATTTCTATTTTCTATTAATTGGGAAAGAAATATCGCATCTCCAAATCTTAAAAACACTCGATACAATTGAACCAATTCATCCAAAAATAAAACAAATTGTGGCTGAAAATCTAGGCCACCCAACTCTACATCAATCCTAATAGTGTCCTGTAATATGTTAAGCACTGTTAATACTATACCACTCTCTCTAGACCCTCGCCTTAACCTTTAGAGCTACAGAGCAGTGGATGAAGAGGACACTTTGGACGTTCAAACGCTGGCCTTTTCGTTGATTCAACTGGACCGTCGAGGGTTCTTGGGTCATTCCAGTGTGGCCGGGCCGCATTTGGACCAAACAGCAAACAAGTCATGACAAGTCATGATGAAGTAGTGTGCATTCAGGGAGCACGGAAACGTGCATGTGCACGGTTGCTGCATGCATGCATGTGACCCGGACAACAGCGCATGACAAGACGTGACGGACAAGGCAGCTGGCTGAGCAGGAGGGCTCGCTTTGTTTTCTTCCGTTTGAATGATTCCAATTCCAATAATGCACAAATTGATAACATCAAACCAACAGTAATATAATGAACACAAACCGATGAGGGGAACACATTGAGGAGATGGAGTGCCTGGGTGAGGGCCAGGGTATCAGCAGGTTTCAACTAACCCTAACCACTTCAGTGTAAGACTTTGAAATACCTTTTTAATGCCATTTAGACCGCAATTTAATACCGATTCCACTCCCAACGTTCAATAGGTAAAAGACAGTCCTTAACCTGCAATTGGTTTAGAAGTATACACCCTCATTGACATGCGTGCAATTAAGCAGTGCTGCCTGTCTAACACCAAAAGTACCCTGCGTACGATATGAAGTGATCGCGGGCTATGCTATCTAAGATATTTCATTTTTTGTTATCGATGCCATTTGATCACTGTAACTGAAATTAGTCCCCAATTTAGAGAAAGAAGGGGTCAAATCCTTTGTTTTTGCAGTCCTCCCCAAAACACTATGCGAACGTTGCACTCTGCCGCGAACACAGGTGGCGATCTGTTCCTGACGCCTGAGTGCCTTCTCTAAGACCCTCAGACGTCTCTGTGACACTTAAGACTCTTGAGACACTTTGAATACCTCCGCGGGTACCCTGTGGGACAGACAGTGTGTGTGTGAGCGTGTCGACACAAGCGGGGTTTCTACAGTACACTCGTTCAGGAATTGCACTTCCTTCCGTCTAAACAACATCTCCCACGCAAAGACCGCTGTCACAGCAACACTGCAGCTGAGTTCAGAGAGTTTGCCGATTTATTTTTTTGCACATCTCCTGTACTGTGAAAGCCTGCCAATGGGAGGGGGGGAGGGGGGGGGTGACGACGAGGAGGTCGGGGGGTGAGGTGGAGGGGGGGGGGGGGAAGGGAGGGGGAGAGAGGAGGGGCGGGGGCGGGGGGGCGGGTGTTACCTGGGAGAGTAAGCACGCCGGAGAGCCCTGAGAGAGGGGGGGATGGTGGTGGGGGAGGTGGGGGCAGAGAGCGGGGTTGGGCGGGCGGAGGAGAGGACGCCCCACGAGCGACTGATACCAGACGGAGTGGGTGGGGGGTTGGGGGGGGGGGGAGGGTGAGAGTGTTTGTTTGCAAAAGTTATAAAAGAGGACGTATAAAATATGTGGGAGGGAGAGGGTAAAAAAGCGAATATGGAAATGCGTGGGGTGGTGAGAGAGGAGGGGAGGGGTGAGGGAGGAGGGGAGAGGAGGGGTGAGGGAGGAGAGGAGGGGAGGGGTGAGGGAGGAGAGGAGGGGAGGGGGGAGGGAGGAGAGGAGGGGAGGGGTGAGGGAGGAGAGGAGGGGAGGGGGGAGGGAGGAGAGGAGGGGAGGGGGGAGGGAGGAAGGGAGGGGAGAGGGGTGAGGGAGGAGAGGAGGGGAGGGGTGAGGGAGGAAGGGAGGGGAGAGGGGTGAGGGGGAGGCGATAGTTGAGGGAGGCGATAGAGGAGAAGAGACGGGGAGAGAAGAAGAGGTCAGCAGGAACAAAAAGGAAAAAAAAAGAGAGGAAGATGTGAAACAAGAGAGAAAGTCATCAGCAGCAGTAAGAGAGTTTTGCACTTGAGGCGCTAAGCTACGTCGCTACGGCCCGGAGGACGGGACGGGACGGGGGGTTTCCGGGGCCCCCGGGGGCCCCCACCGTGGTTCCTACCTGGGGGAGAGCCCGCCGTGGGAGCAGTTGGTGGGGGAGGTGAGGGGGCTGCCACGGCTGCCCGGTTGTCGCGGCGGCGTGGGCGCCGAGTGCTGGGGGCTGGGGGACGCCTGAGACAGGGAGGGGGGGGGGAGACGAGAGACACACACACACACAGTGGTCAGGTGCGGCCCTGCTAACCCGGTCGGGGCCGGCTTAGAGGGCCCCGGGCTAAGGTAGCGCTATGGGCGTGGACCGCATGAGGAGAGCTGGGTCCTCGCTTGTGAATGTGTTAACACATGGTAGAAAGTACAGCATGTCCACTGAAAGGATAGTTTTAAAAGTGGAGCTGGCTACCGTCGAGAGAGGACCGCTTCATACGCGTTTGTTTTGTGAAAGCGTAACAGTCTGCAGCATCAACACCAGCTTCAGAGTCCCCACTTGCAGGCTGAACCGTTTTAGAAATTCATTTGTGCCCACCTCAATTAAGATCCTAAATGCCCCCAGGACCAAATAAACTGTGCAACTATACTATTCATGACCCATGGTATAATACCAGGGGGAGGGAGGGTTTGGGTGGGTGTGTATGTGTGCATCGCACTGTCTCTTGTATACTGTGTATGTGTGGCCTGGGGCCTATATGTATGTATTGTCTGTACCTGTACTGTTATTATTGTAAAGCAGCTTTATATGACAGCATGGAGTCCAAGACAAATTTCCTTCAAGGACAATAAAGTGTATCTTAATCTTAATCTTAACTCAGTTGCCCCCTGAAAATGGTTCAAAAGTTCCGAGGAGGATTTGCTTTTTTTTATGTTGAGGGTTGTGACATAATTAAGAAATGACGTTGCGGGGTCCAATGGAGTTGATGTTGCAGGCTGTGATTGCCAATACATATACTTCAATCCTGTTGTTCATGGATGGAAATCATGTTACATTGTGCGTGTGCGCGTGTGTGTGTGTTGGTCCGCTGTTGGTCCTCAGGTGGATGTGAAGCAGTGTGTGTGTGTGTGTGTGCATGTGTGTGTGTTATACCATGACGCTGTTGGTCCTCAGGTGGTTGTGTAGCAGCCTGGTGGTCCCGTCCTGGAAGGTCTTGGGCAGCGCCCCCAGTAGCATGCTGAACTCTGGGGTGTTGAGCTCAAACAGAGAGATCAGGACCACCTGGGCGGCCTGGCACACGCACGCACACACACACACACAGACACACACACAGATTTATATACAAACTATTGCAGCAACGTATACGCATCCACACACAAACACGACTGAATAACACATCCAAGTCCATTTAACTTACCAGTACTTGGACAGATACTATTTGTGTTTGTCCTATAACCATCAAAATGTGTTAGCGCTAGGACACCTGATCACACTCCTTTTAGGAAAAATAAATCCATCACAAGGAAAGGTGCAGACTTCAAGCACTCAGAACCCCGACGGGCTGAGGTCAGGCTACGTGCTGAAGCGATGGCGGTAGTGCAATTGTTACATTCTCCCCCTGTTGTACAACGCCAGGCGAATGCTTGCATGGATCGCAGTTTCGCTTTTGGGCATGCGTCGCACCCCAACTCTGACATAGGTCACGGGGGAGATGGTTAAGAAGCAGGCGGGGCCCCATGTGCGTACCACATGACGGGAGCTGTGAGTTTTTGGTTTGTTGTTAATCTCTCTGTCCATGCTCGAGACCTGCATAAACCGCAGACCTTTCCTCCGTCATCCTCTAACGAACAACCGGGAGTACACTCCTTTTAGCGAGACATGAGATTGGGATTAGGGTCAAATGTGAGAATCCTGCTGGGTTAACCGTTGACGACTGCTTTAAAAAAAAAAAAAAAAAAGATAATAAAAAACGCTTAATGCAAAGAAACATGCACATTGAGGAAAAGATGCACGGACTGGATGAAAACACGCCCCCGGGGACAGCGTTTTGCTTGCTGAAGGGGTCAGGCAGAGTCTCGTTGCAGTAGTGGTGGTGGGGGCGGGGGCGGGGGGGAGGGGGAGGGGGCTTTGCATCGTCCCATCGCCCGTTTGATCTGACTGACAATGAGCGGCCACATGAGCGATCTCAAAATGCAAACCGTTTCCACGTGTGTCACGGCATCATCATTGCGGCGGCTAGCCAGGTCCGTCTGCGCGGCGGTCGGTGGGGGGGGGGGCGGGACGGGGCGGGGGGGGGGGGGCAGGGAGGGACGGGGGGGGTGGCGTTAGTGGAGGTTAAAGCTGGTAGCTACAAGCTGAGATCGGGTTGGGTTGGGGCGGGGCGGGCGGGGGGGGTCCGGGGTGGGGGGTGGTCGGAGGTCGGTGCATGCCGTGCGGTAGCAGGGGGGGCCTCTACCTGCTTGCATCTCTCCTCCACGTTGCCCTCCCCAGGCAGAGGGCCAGCGGTGGGGGGGCGACACGAGACCTCCTCCCCTGACCAGCTCTGGAGACTCTGGGGTCGGGGTGTGTGTGTGTGTGTGATGTGTGAGTGTGTGTGTTGTGTGTTGTGTGTGTGTGTGTGTACCCGGGACCGAGGGGGAGGGAGTGGGGGGGGGGGGTGGGGGTGGGGGGTGGGGGTTTTGGTGAGCGAAAAAGAGAGGAGGAGGTGGAAACAAACAACAAAAGGAAAAAAAAAACACAAATAAATGAATCAACAGAAAGAAAGGAAGGCGTGAAAGCAGAACAGGGCAAATCAAAAAAGAACTGCACACACACAACTGAATGAAAAAGGGGGATAATTCCATCAACCGAAATCTGGCGGGAGGCCAGATTTCCCACAGTTCCACAGCGGAGAAGCATAAACAGGGAAACAACAGCCGACAAAAAAATAACAAGAGGCCGTTCACACATAACTGTACCTACTACACCTTTAAGTTCTCTGTTAAACTTAAAGGTGTCGTGGGTACCCTTTGAGATCTATTATTTCAGGGTAACATTAGAAATGGTGTTGCGATCTTTCAGTTAGTAGTGAGCGAAATGTTCTGTGAGAATATCGGTTTCAAGTTGACTGCGCCTGCATCAGCAGGAGACCATTTAGCATTCACCAATCAAGGCGTCCCTTCCCTGATTGGTTCGCGGGTGAATCCGTCTCGCCCGTCAATCACAGACGTCTGAATCTGAAAACACGTCTCAACGGTGGAGAAAGACAGACGGGGAGGGGAAGGCTGTTCATTTCCTCGCCCTCTCCTGCTCCTTCCCCGCCTTTTTCGTCACAACTCTCGAACCTTCCCTACTGCAGCTTTAATACTCAGGGGGTTACCCCGCGTTCTCCCGGTTACCACGGCAACCCCGTCCGTCCCCACCCAGCCTACCTTGCGGACCTCGGAGCTCTTGGGCTCGGTGGTCCAGGTGATGACGCGGGAGACGGCGAGGCGCGTCTCGCTGGAGTTGACAAAGTCGGCGGGGTCCATGTGGCGGGCGAGGGCCTCCACGTAGCGCAGCAGCGCCACCTTCACCTTGAGGTTGGGCGTCTGCGTCTGGTCCACGATGAAGCGCATCAGGATGTTGAACTGCTGCTCGCACGGGAAGGACTCCCTGTGTGGGGAGGGGGGGGGGGGGGGTGGGGAGGATGGGGGGGAGAGGAGGGAGGGGGGAGAGGAGGGAGGTCAGAAGCAGACTGATGCCGATACAGAGAGACAGAGTGACACACAGACAGACAGAGAGAGGGAGGGACAGACACAGAGAGAGAGAGAGAGAGAGAGAGAGAGAGAGAGAGAGAGAGAGAGAGAGAGAGAGAGAGAGAGAGAGAGACAGATAGAGGGACAGAGAGAGAGACAGATAGAGAGTCATAGAGAGAGTCATAGAGTGAGTGATAGATAGAGTGAGTGATATAGAGTGATAGAGTGAGTGATGGAGAGAGTGAGAGAGAGTGGTAGAGAGAGTGGTAGAGAGAGTGATATAGTGAGTGATGGAGAGAGTGATGGAGAGAGTGATAGAGAGAGTGATAGAGAGAGGGGTAGAGAGAGTGATAGAGAGAGTGAGTGGTAGAGATGCACCCACCGGGTGACGTCCAGGGCCTTCTGGACCTTGGCCTGCACGGAGCCCAGCAGGTCGGCGCCCATCTTCTTCAGCAGCTGGGTGAGCAGCACGAAGAGCCAGTCCTGCAGGTCCTCGTGGTGCAGGCTCAGGAAGTCCACCAGCGTCTCCAGGAACATGCTGAACACCTGGGGGAGGGAGGGGGGGAGAGAGGGAGGGACACACACACATTGATTGGGAGAGAGACACATGGAGAGACAGAGAAAGTGACAGAGAGAGAGACACAGAGAGAGAGAGAGAGAGAGACAGAGAGAGAGAGAGAGAGAGACACAGAGAGAGAGAGAGACAGAGAGAGAGAGACAGAGAGAGAGAGAGACAGAGAGAGAGAGAGAGAGAGAGATTGATTGGGAGAGAGACAGAGAGAGGGAGACAGAGAGAGAGACACACAGGGTGAGACAGAGAAAGTGACACAGAGAGAGACAGAGAGAGATTGATGGGGAGAGAGACAGAGACAGAGAGGGAACACACATATCTATACACAACAAGACTATACAGGGTATACATGCCCTATTCTATACAGGGTATAAAAAAAATAAACCCCTATACTACAGGGTATATATATATACCCCCTGTGTTACCGATATATCCATGGAACAGTGTGTCTGACAAAGATATGAAGGCAATCTGTGTTAGTCTTTCGTGTTATGTCTACATTAGTCTATTATTATGAATATGATGATGATGCCTGTTCTGTCAAAATTAGGAACACTATAATATGATGAACATGTTCACGTTTGTTAAGTCAACATTAACAACGCTATGTTATTATGAATACGAGGATGTTACGTTTGTTACGTCAACATTAGGAACAGTCTTATTATTATGAATATGCATATGAATATGAAGGTCCGGCTGGCCACTTACTCTCTGTGTTAGTGGGTCCGTGGCAGTGCCGACGCATGCAATAGAAGAACACACTCCGTTAGTCAACACGTACCAGTTAGTTTGACAACGGGAGAACACTTAAAGGTGCCGTAGGTAAAGGCTATCATTTGAGGGTGATTTTGTTAGGAATGACGTAGCCATCCGTCAGCTACTAGTGAGTGAAATGCTTCATGAGAATATCTGTTGGTAGATTACAGTGTCTGCCTCTGGATGAGACAACTTTGTTTGTTAGGCCGTTCCTGCCTAATTTCTGACCAATCACGGGCGTCTCTTCCGTGATTGGTTTCGAGGGGAATCCATCTTGGCAGGCCAATCACAGGTGTGTGGAATGCAACGCTTCTCAACGGTGGAGAAACATAGTTGGGAAGCAGAGTGAGGCGGGACATTTCTCTGGTTGTTTAGTTTCAAAATCGTGCTCTTTTACGATCGCTCTAAAACCCCTAAATTGTTACCTACAGCACCTTTAATTCAACATCGAATGCCGTAATATATGCGTACAAAAAAAAACCAATGCATTTGATTGACACAGGCAGAAACAACATGAAGACTGTTCCAGGTTTACATGACAGCAACACGCTACAGTGTCACATGTCATGAGAAGGTGCTCCTCTCTAGCCAAGCACACGGGGGTCCTAGTGGGAGTCGGTTGCTAAGCAACACATGAAGCCACTATTGGGAGTTTCACCGCAGGAGTCCGTAGGAGCTGCCTTCAGAGGGCCCCCCCCCCACCCCTGCTGGGGACGTTCTGCTATCCATCCCGCTATGAGGAGAGGTCTCAGCAGCTAGGGGGGGGGGGTGGCGGTCGACGCCTAGTTGAAAGGTTCTAGGCTGGATCCCAGACTGTTGGTCTGTGGGGGCCTACCTGTGGGGCTTCATGAGCGAGATGCTCCTCGGTGACCTGCGTCGGGAATCAACTGGAAGTCACTCTGGAGGAAAGGCTCTTCTAAGCGGACTAGGTCACCTGACGTCCGGACGCCTCCGCTGTCGCGTCGGGGGCCGGTTTCGCCCTGTCGGGGCTTATTTCCCCCCCGATAATGACCGATGATTCTGTACATTATCCCTTACATGACAGCACTCTCTCTCTCCCGACAGTCATCCACATGCGTATTGTTCGCGGCGGAGGAGGGGGTAGATATGAAGACCGGACGAGAAACTGACGTCGCTGAGCTGTCCTCCTCCTTCTAAACTGAAGGAGCAGGCGGAGAAAAGCGCTCTCCTGCTGGGCTTTCATTGAAATCAAATACATAAAAATGTCGCCGGCCGGTCTAGATGTGTCGAGGTGTGCGCGAGAGACGCACGGACGCACGCTTGCCACTTTGGTAAATGCCACGTTATACAGTACGTTCGGATCGCATGATAGGAATAGATCTATTCCCATTAGGAATCTAATCGGATCAGAAGTGTCCATCTACCTCCGGCCGTGACAGTGACAGTGGAGACACTGTGTCCTGAGCCTAATGTCACTTTGTCACTTTATCATTTTTACCCATCATATCACTTCATCACTTTTTTGTGTGTGAACTGTGCTGATGCAATCTTGTCACTTTATCACTATATCACTTTAAACAATTGCTCACCACATTTAGTTGTACTTATTTTATTCCAACTTATGCAGCAAACTTGCGCATTGTTGTATATAATATATACCTACGTCAATTGTCAAATTGTCATTTTTGTGGCATTGTTGCATTTAGTTACTGTTGTACTTTATTCATCTTTATCCTATTGTGCTTTGCACTTTGTTGCATTTTGTTACTTGTTTTATTTTCTTGTATTTCTTCTCCACTTTTATATCGCAACTGTTGCGCAGCAATTTCCCTCGGGATAAATAAAGCTTCTTGAACCTCGAGTCTTAAATCTAAACGCGGCTAGTGTGGAGCTGGACAGAGCTGATGTGTAATATGACGTTTGCACTCCACAGCCATTCCAGTTGTTCCCATTCTGTGTGTGACCGCAAGATGGGTTTACTC
>NC_140294.1:882790-1090714 GCF_964030765.1 Micromesistius poutassou
TTGTACTGGCCTAGTTTGGGGGCCCTGAGGCTCTGTGGTCAGGTCCTGTGGCCCTCTGGGGCCGGCCCTGCTGCTCTCATCTGACCACTGTCCGCACTCAAACCAGTTCAATCTGGCTCCATGTGTGAAACCAGATTCAACCGGTTTTATCGTTTACTGAATGCAAAGAATGAAGAGACGGATACACCATGCAGCGACAGTGTCCATGCAGACTCTTTATGACATGTGACCAACGTGTCAATACTGACTTAGATTAACACACACACACACACACACACACACACACACACACACACACAGAGGCCGACTGAGGACCTGGGAGAAGACCCCCCCCCCCTTTGCATTTGAAGGACACACAACACAACGCAGCACAGCTTACCCCCCTCCACCTTAGGAGACCACGAGTCATCTGAGAGGCGGGGTAGGGGGGGGACGGGGTGGAAGAGATACAGGTGGTTAAGGGGTTAAGGGGTTGAGGGGTTAAGGGGTTAAGGGGTCAGAGGTCAGAGGTCAGGCGACACAGAGGCGACCCCAGTGCGGTGCAGAGTGTTCATACATGCGTTCATACATGCGTTAATACATGTGTTAATACTAGAGATACTCTGATAAGCATTTTTGGGCTCGATCACAGAATACCGATCACCAAAATCTTGATTGGTGAATTGCCGATCACAGTATGCCAGGGGAATGGGTTATCTTCCATATCTTTTATCTATAATGTGGATAGGTGGCAAGCACCCGTTTCACATTGAATAGTGAATGTGTTTATAGACTGTGTGTGTGTGTGTGTGTGTGTGTGTGTGTGTGTGTGTGTGTGTGTGTGTGTGTGTGTGTGTGTGTGTGTGTGTGTGTGTGTGTGTGTGTGTTTTTATTGATTATCACACACTCTGTGACACTCTGACACTGTGAGTGTCTCGTCTTGTCCTGATGTTTTGTGTTGAGGACCACAATGGAAATAAGTCCTGGACTTTACAGTGTTTTTATCCTCAATTGTATTTGATGCATTTTCATTTGTGTGTTAGGCATTTGTTTGATACAATTTAATAAATCAAATTGTTTAATAAAAAATAAAAGAATAAAAACTGCTGTACCGAAAAACATACCGAACCGCGACTTAAAAACCGAAGTACGTACCGAACCGTGACTTGTGTGTATCGTTACACCCTTAGTGTGCGTGTGCATGTGTCTGTGTGCATGTGTCTGTGTGTGCGTGTGTGTGCGTGTGTGTGCGTGCACTCACCTAGCGAGGCGTAGGACCCCGGCGGCAGGGCGGAGGCGGAGCTAAAGGGGGCGGCGGAGGGGGCGGCGGCCAGCCGCGTCCGGGCGGTGGCGGTGGCGGTGGCGTTGACGTCCACGTCGCTACGGGAACGCTGCAGAGAGGCGGGGGGGGGCGGCGCCGTGGGGGGGGCGGGAGGCCTGTCCGGGTTTGGCTGGCGGGACGGACACACACACACACACACACACACACACACACACACACACACACACACACACACACACACACACACACACACACACACACACACACACACACACACACACACACACACACACACACACACACACACGACGGCGTTACACTCGTAAAGATGGAGAGAAACTTCATTTTAGGCATTGCATTGCATTGTGGGTGGTGAATACTAAGGTGACAAAGGTGAGTGGGAGTGACCATCGTGGAGGGTTTAGGATTGGCGGGAGAAGGCCAAGTTATGGTGTGTTCCAGATGCCTTGGACACCAGCCTTCAGAGTTTCACTTGTGACGTCATTTCCTGTTATAGCGTTCTCGTTCGTCTTTGTGATCGTGTCACGTCATCGGCTAGTCATTGTTATTGTTAGCTACATTAGCCTCTTTAGCAAACCAGCTCGAAAAACGGACAACACAACTTCACATTGTATCGCACGCACAGCGAGACCGTGCAATGCATGCATTAGTGGCCGGAATAAAGTAGCACTGTAATCAAGTGTGTAAGAGCATTTCAAATCGACATTAAAATGACCAACGTGTTACAAATACAGAGAAAATAAATCTCTCCACGGGCGCAGCCATTGTTGTTGAAAGCGTCATCACTCACATCGCCCGGTCAGCTCTCTGAATTATACATATATAATTACAACGATCTAGACTTTAGGGGGCAAACGTACTCGGGCACGGTACAGATGGCCTAGTGTGAGTGCGCCATAAAACTCTCAAGTCTACGCCACAGCAGCAACAAATGACTGGCTGTGTGTGGAGCACCTGGTGAGGGGAGGTTGCAGTGCTGTTTGTGCATGTAGAGTTATTTCCATATATAGGTCGTTCTATAGATTGTGTATGAGGATAGTTATTGGTACCTCGGGTCCCGCTGCTGCCCGCAGAGCTCTTCACGGTGAGAGGTCGACTGGGGACACGAAACACAGAGTCAGACACAGGGCTGAGTAATACATACAATAATGTATACATACAAACTGTAAGTAGCACACACACGCACGCACGCACACACTGTAAATAACACACGCACAGTTTATGAACACATTCACTATTCAATGTGCACATCAGTACAGCGTTTATGGATTAAAAAACAGTGAATGCCATTCAAGTTCTTTGCAAACGGTGTCCTCACACAAAGAGCAAAAATGCTATATTGCTATTGGTTACGTTCATGGAAGGTGCCCTGACGAGAAATGCTCTCAGGCTCTCAGGCAGATTTGGAACAACGAGGTTATTTCGACCAATGATATTGGTGACAGGGGTTTCAGTGAGACCAGGAGAGTCACTAGCCAGACCGCTAGTGTGCTTTAATCTGAGATAAGTCCCGGACCCATCAGCTCCACAGCCCTGTATCAGTCTGGCTCCAGGCTGATGTGACACAGAAAGATCAACTCGCCGGCTCCGTTAGGGTGACATGATGGGGCCACGATCAATCAGCTGTCAATACCAGGCCTCGCATTAGAGAGAGGGAGAGTGAGAGGGAGGTCGAAAGCGAGAGTGAGACAGAGAGAGAGAGAGAGAAAGAGAGAGAGACAGAAATAGAGACAGAGACAGACTGTCTCTCTCGGAGAAAAAGACAACTAGATGGGAGTGCAGTGAAAAAAGATCATGACTTGATATTATAAAAGCTGGTAAGAATTGTAGCACGGCGGGACACACACACACACACACACACACACACACACACACACACACTTTTCATTTCCACAAGTCTGCGTCTTCTTTCCCTGAACAACCACCACTGACCCTAAACTGTACAAAAACAACAACAAAAAAAACGTAAACCCTGCGGTCACCGTAGCGACGGCGCCGAGGGGGCGCGGCCTTACTTGAGACTCTCCTGGGAGGAGGAGGACGAGCGGTCGGAGGCCGGCAGCGAGGCCTGGCTGTCGCCGCTCTTCAGGTGCGCCTGCAGGGCCTTCTGATAGGACGACTCCAGGCCCTGGAACAGAAGCTCCGCCTCCTGGCTGAAGTGGCCGTGGTAGCTCCAGTAGCACCTGCCGACGGCGAGCCACAGGGCACAGATAAGAGGTCAGCCGGGGACTCATCACACTGACCCCGGCGGATACAGGTTCGATAAAACGTCTAACCACAAATAATGAACAAAGTTAAAGCATATAATTGGGTTAGGATTTTTTTAACTCTTTTTTTTTTTAACTTTGCCTTTATTTTCTATCTATTTTACTTTTTACTTATCTATTATTTTCTTTTATCGTATGACAATGTTTATATGTGAAGCACTTTGAGTCTGCCTTGTGTATGAAAAGTGCTATATAAATAAAGTTGCCTTGCCTTGCCTAGGATTGCATTTGGTGAACTTTTGCGTCTTTTTCCACTATCTGACGCGTCGATCGTCAATAAGCGACGATAATAAGCGGTTATTCCATGAAACCGTAGCTTTCTACAAAATAGGCCTACGTATAAATAGTGTGTTCTACTGGGATGCGCACGCACTGAAAATCCTCCATGGCTCCATTAAGCCATTTGTTCCGGTGGCCATATCGACCGCCACAGCACAGAGAGAGGGCGGGCCAGGTCAACAAGGTAGCTCATGAACACGCGGATAATGATCACTGACGATGATTGGTTTCTCTCTACGGGAAAGGGCCCCGCCTACTTCTCCACTGTGGGGACGGACCGCGCTGTGACGTCACAGCGCCAGGTGACATCACACACACACCTGCCACCACTTTCTGATCCATTAACTAACAGCGGGTGCGACCTTGGTGCCGTCCCAGTGGAAATTAATGGAAATAGATTTTGTTATCGTATTAGCTCTTTACCCCCTCAGAGTGTTCCGTGACGCTGTGCGTTGGGGGTCATTCCACCGGAGGGGAATGTTGATATAATATTCCTAACGCAGTTAAGAGTGACCTCTAAGCACTCCCAAAGTCACAGAGTGCGTCCTCTTCTGAAATAGCCTGGTCCTACCATCATCTCGTACTTCATTTCATTTGCACAGAGAGTCTGGACCTTTCTCCGTTGACAACACGTTAACTCACTTGAAGGCGGGTGTCTGCTGGAGTTTGAAACTATTAGATCGGCCCCAGTGCCGCTCTGGATCTGCCATAACCAATCGCTGACGTTTGACGTTTACAACTCAAACTAGCGCACAACCTCAACGTCAATGTTCTCAGCCACTCCCTCTGTTTGCTGATTGGACGGCCAAAAAGTTGGCTGCAGAAAACCTGCGAAAATACCGCAAATCCAGACGTAGTACTGAAGGAAAATTGAGCGGAAGTACGGAGGCGGGCGGAGCCAAGCTACTTCTGATACTCCGTTCATACGCGATTTAATAAAGGATGTTATCGTACCTCAGGGAAGCTGCGATTTAGGTGTTTTTGGGGTAGCTGCCAGCAACCGCTGAAATCTGCCACATCTTAACTTCCAATCAATAATCCTAAGAAATGTGTAATCCAATCATATCGTAGCCACAGCACCAGCTGGAATCCTAGAGGCTCCAATAACATTGTGGCCATGTCAAGGTCACCGACGTAGGAGACGCCGCGAAAGACGTTTCGTGGCCGTCTCTGAGTCCATCACATTCCTGATTCCCGATTGGCCGACTTACTTCCTGGCAAAAGAGCGGGCCTCGGAGTCTGCGTCGTGAACCCCTTTCTTGATGGTGTCCATGACAACGGCTGCATGTCTGCGGGACAGAAATAAACACACACGCGCACGCACACGCGCGCGCACACACACTTATTGAGGACAAATCCAAACTGGAGTTGGTGTCCCCACAGCAGTGTGCATGAACAGAGTGCGTATTGTACCGTACACAAAACATTTGTTTGTGCTGCTTCTGTGATGAATGTTGAGGCTAGCACATGTTGAGCAAATGTTTAGCACTGGCGGCAATATCCTCCTTTATTTATCCTTTAAGTTGATTGATTCTAGAATTTCATCGACTGATCAAAAAGCATTAACCATCCCCATCAATGTTGTTTGATCTATAAAGATTATCAAAATCTATTATCTTTATTTTGTATGTGTGAGCAGAAATGTACGACGAGGGAAAAGCAGAGCAGAACGGACAGGGCTTCAAGCTCTCCCATATTTAGGTCACCGCTGTTTATTATCTTGCATGCATTGTCTATGCTGCCATGCAGCATAAACAGCCCGGTATTCTGTAGCATTGGGGATGAAGCCCCAGGACGGCAGAGAACAGAGTGTATGGATTGTCACGTGGGATGGACGATAGCCAATTGGGAGCACACGCTGACTGGTAATCACAACAGAAGCCATGACGGCAGAGCTGAAAGGCTGAAGGATTTGCAAAAATATAGCCCTCGCTCCAGGACTTCGTCGAAAGCCACTCATTCGTTTCCGCTTCAAACGCGTTTTTGATTGCAAGATTGCAATTATCTTTTTGCGAGAATTACGGCTTTAATAATCAGGACTGGGTTGTTGGGGGATATAATGTGTAGTATGTGTTGTGCTGTGTTGGCAAAAGCATAGCACGCCATCCTTCTACACAGTTAACGACCTAAACAGTTTAACGTGTCTTCATCCATCGTTAGGTGTGTGGTCCCTCACGTTTTCTAAATGAAATAATGCCTCTAGTGTGTGTGCCAGGCATAATAGCAACGTCCACACACACACACACACACACACCTAATGAACAACCCTCCAGTCGGGAGGTCTTTATGCATCCCTGAGCATGCACGCACGCGCACACGCACACACACACACACACACACACACACACACACACACACACACACACACACACACACACACACACACACACACGGGAGGGGGGCGGTGGGAAATCGATAGCTGAGACGAAGCGGAGAGTTCCCCTGATGAAAGCAGAGCGCATCGGGTTTCAGACGCGAGGCCTGAGGGACAGGAAGCAGATCGCCCAGACACACAATGAGAGCCCCGCCCATCTTCCACCGGGCATCGCCATGGAAACTGCTGAGCTAAGACCCGGGCCGGTTTCCCGTTCGCCTGCTCAGCGAGCGTAGCGTTCATTGATGTTTTAGCGGCGATGCCGTCTCATCAAGGTTCAGCCCTTGATAATTAAGGGACTTGTCTTATTGTTCTTTTGGGGGGGCTAGGCTTAGGGAGGGGGGGGGGGGTGGTTAACCATGGCCTGTGGTGCCCCTTTGAGACAGTAACGGTGATGAAGGGTGTGGTTAAAGGGTGTGGTTGTACATGGCCTTTGAGACAGTAACGGTGATGAAGGGCTATTCGAATAGACTGGACTTCCCAGTGACACAATAAAAGAGACAATAGCAATAGCATGCTGCTCCCCTTATCAGCCACCAGCTGACCCCTGTTAGCCCTGCTGGCTTACGTCATTCTGCCGTCTACAATGAAACCAAGCCGTTTCTTTTGTTTACAGTGTGAGGCTCCAAAAAAGCGGTAGCTTTTAGCGAAGAAACACATCCAGTTAAAAACGGTTGGAAAAGTTATCAGTAAGAGGGACTCTTATCTTCTATGGTTCTGAATCTATTCTATTTTTTGTGCGTTTACATTAGTATCAGTTGACGTAACTTTTCACATCGTGAACCAGTTCTGAATCAAATCAGGATTCAGATCATCAAGAGATCGAAACCGAGTCGCAAGATTGCTAAAAGGTTCACAGACCATATACATAGGATCATACATCTAATACATATATATATATATGTATGCATATACACACTTAATAAAGTACTGTTTCTCACCTCTCCAGAGAGCTGCTCTGCCAATCCTGCAACATGATGTCCAGGAACTCGAAGCATTTCCTGCGAACAAACGGCAACGGCAATCAGCGTGAGAGTCAGACGGAGCCGCGCGTTGCCGTGGTCACGACCACAACCCCCCCCCTCCCCCCCCCCCCCCCCCCCCCCCGCCTCCACCTGTAAATCACAGGAGGTGTGATGATGGACGCCTCACCTCCGGATGGCCACGGTCTTGCAGACGCAGTGGGTGCAGATGACGGGGATGAGGCGCGGGTAGTGGGTGTGCTGCGGGGGAACACGCCGCAGTCAGCAGGCATACTAGCCGATCGTGAGGATCACAATCACAGGAATAATACTCAATAATAAAACTGCTAAAAAAAAACGATACATATAATAAAAATCAAGCATTAAACAAACAGTATAACAAATGTAGTAGTACTTGTAGTACTGAATACTAGGATACTAAAGGACACTACACTAGTTTCCTCCACTGTACGCAAATCGCAAATAGGTAGATTAATTTGGAATGAGGATGCGTTACTAGTTATTATTAGTTATTTTTCACCTACCCATAGTCAAATACTAAGAACGGGGCTCTAATCAACCAGGTTAGCTTTTCACCAAACTCTTAAAACAATGAAGATGTTGTTGTTTTTGTCATTAGATTCACACAAAACCCAAGAGACACCGAAATGGAGCCTTTTTAACCCTCCCTTCACTAACGAGCTAGTCCATCTCATCCGCTTCCATTGCTTTCGGCTAACTCCGTCAAACGCTAACTTGGTTCCAATCGAGCGCCCGAATTGAGCGAAGCGGCAGGGGCTCCTTTTCTTTGGACTTTGGGTGAGTGGAAAATAACTGCACCCCCCCCCCCCCCCCCCCCAAAAGATCCGGAACATTCCTTGACGCGTCACTCACTTTGAGGATGATGCGGACGGCCGCCGCGCCCGAGGTGGCCATGATCTTGGCGCTGTTGGGGAGGAGGTTGAGCAGCACGGGTATGGTGGCCTCGGCGGCGTGGTCGAACCCGCCGCCCAGCAACAGGGACAGGTGGCTGCCCGGCGACCAATGGGAGACGAGGAGAAGAGACGAGACGCACCAGAGCAAAGGTGAACTACCGTCAGCGGAACTGAGGTTAAGGTGACGCGACAGAAGATGAACTAGGTTTGAATCAGGTTAAGGCTAAACTTAACCTAAGATAAACTAGGTTTGACTCAGGTTAAGGCTAAACTTAACCATGATAATAGAACAGAAGACAACACAGGCTTAACTAAGATCAGATGAACTAGATGAGATGAGATAACTCCAAATAACTCCCAACAAAGATAATAAAAATAAATCAAACTAAACGAAGGTAACTATGCAAAAGTATTTGCTGATTCAATAACAAAGCAGGAAACACATCGAATTAGGTCACACCTTTACAACTTGGTTATCTATCATCGTATTGTTTACTGTGTGTGTGCGTGTGCGTGTCCGTGCGTGTGTGTGTCTCCGTGCGTATGTGTGTCTCCGTGTGTGTCTCTGTGTGTGTGTGTGTGTGTGTGTCTGTGCGTGTGTGTGTATGCATATGCGCGTGTGTGTATGTGCGTGCGTGCGTGCGTATGTGTGTCTCCGTCTGGTGTGTGTGTGCGTCTGTGCACGTGTGTGTGCGTGCGCGTGTGTGTGCGCGCGTCCTCACCCCAGCGTGATGCAGGCCTCCCTCACCACCTGCGACCGCAGGTCCTTGGCCGACAGCTTGAACGCCGCCTCCATGAGCCGCAGCTGCTGGGGGAAGCCGTCGAAGTCCAGCGCGCCGGCCAGCAGCAGCGACCGCACCTTCCTCAGCTGGGGGGGGGGGGGGGGGGCAGGGGGCGGGGCATAGGTGGGAGAGGGGGGGGCGGGGCTTTGAATGGATCCCGTTCACAGAGGCGTTGTTCATTACACTTGATTGTGGGTCTGCTTCTATGTGTGTGTGTGTGTGTGTGCACGGCGAGCAGGCTTAAAGGTGACATATTATACCGGCAAGTGTGATGTTGTGATGTCAGAAGAGGCAGATTTTCAAAACGGCTTGTAACGGCTAATCACACGCAGCACACCTGGTGGTGTAACATGGGGCCTTTAACCTTCACTAGTATAGTCCAGTTAAGGCATGTTAGCTGTAGCTGTAGATATAGTATAGTGTTTGGGCTTTACAGTGTAGCAGGTGGGCTAGGCTAGCATGTTAGCCGTAGCTGTACGTATAGTATATTGTTTGGGCTTTACAGTGTAGCAGGTGGGCTAGGCTAGCATGTTAGCCGTAGCCGTACGTACAGTATAGTGTTTGGGCTTTTACAGTGTAGTAGGTGGGCTAGGTTAGCGTGTTAGCTGTAGCTGTACGTATAGTATAGTGTTTGGGCTTTACAGTATAGTAGGTTCGGCTAGGTTAGCATGTTAGCGGTAGCAATCCGTATAGCACAGTGTCTGGGCGGGGCATTGTGAGGTGTGTAAATGTTAGCCGGGCGTTAGCTTACGGCGGCGACGCGTAGCTCCCAGTCTCGCTTGTCGTCCGACAGCACGTCCCGGATCTTGGTCATGGCCTCCTCCATCTCTCTGTTGGAGTGCAGCTGAGGACAGACGCCCGCACAGGATGTTCAGGATTTCAGATGGATTTTTTTTTTTTTATCATAACACGCGTGTTATGCTAACTAACAAGACAGCGATTGTTGAACCAGAAGAAGAATCTGAGAATTGCCTGCAATTTAAAAAGTGTGACTGTGTGCATGTGTGTGGCTGTTTGTGTGTGTGTGGCTGTGTATGTGTGTGTGTGTGTGTCTCTGTATGTGTGTGTGTGTGTCTGTATCTGTGTGTTTGTGTGTGTATCTGTGTGTGTGTCTGTATCTGTGTGTGTGTCTGTATCTGTGTGTGTGTGTGTGTGTGTGTGTCTGTGTGCATGTGTGTGTGTCTGTATCTGTGTGCGTGTGCGCGCTCGTGCGTGTGTGTGTGTGTACCTGCACGGTGGGAACATCTTCAAAGGCTCGGAGGAAGTCTTCCTCGTCCACGGCCCCAGCGCTGGTCGCATCTTTCCCTGAGGAGCCAATCAACAAAGACCTTACTGTGAACACCCTGGAAACTTCAATATAGCAAATAACGCTGTGTGTGTAGTTGAGCAGTGGCTAGTGGTGTAGCGGCTAATAGCATTGTGGCTAACGATGCCGCAGGTGGTCATGTTGTAGTGGCTAAGAGGTGCTACGGCTAAAGGTGAAAGTATACTACTCCGTATCCGTTATCCGTAATCCGACTCCGTAACTACGGAGACCCCTCGAGCGTTCGCAGTTCTCCGTCGGGATGTCGGGATACGCGACGCAATTCGCCGCCCGATCGATCTTATATGCTGAATACTACTCGTGTAAATAGTGTTGAAAATAAACGTCAAAAAGCTTTTCAAATCTTATTTGGTGGTTTACTAGTCCTTAATGTGCAAAGTACACAATGTACAAAGTAAATAAAGGTGCAAAGTCAAACCGGGGGAAAGTGATTCCGGAAATGATTTTGTTGGAGGACCAATCACAGAGCCGGAGTTAAAGCCGGAGTTCAAAAACATTGGAATGCGCACGTAGAGCTAACGGAGAGGGGTCTGCGACAGGCTCTCCGTCGTCGGAGACGGCTCTCCGTGTCTACGCGCAGCACTTTACGGAGTAGTATAAATCCACCTTCACGAAGCGGAGGCTAAGCAGGGCAGCAGTCTACAGTGTGAGAGCTACAGGAAACAGTAGGTAGCAAATGACGGTGTGCGGCAACTAGTGGTGTAGCCCGCTAAACTGAGCAGCGATGGGGTTAGCGTCTGACCTGTGGACTTGGCGCTGGAGCCCGAGCTGGGCTTCCGGAAGGACCCCATGCTCACCGCCTTCCTCCCGGACACGGACGCGGCCTTTGAAGACGACGCGGAGCGGCCCCCGTCCACAGAGTCATCCTCGTCAAAGTTCTTATCTGGAGGGAGAGAGGGGGGAGAGGAAAGGAAAAGGGAGTGAGTGAGCGCGGAGGTGGCGAGCAAGGAGAAGAGGAGACAGGGGCCCCCAGTCAGAGGGCCCGGACAATCAAGAGCTTTGATGGCGACGCTTGACGACGGGCCAGGGAACGCTGCGAATGTCAAACGGGTCTCATGGTCCCGCACGCGCCCACTCGGGGGCGGCGGCGGCGGCCGGGTCTCTTGAAAGGCTCCTCGGTCTTTTTCTGGAGAAGAAGAAGAAGCTTGTGTGTGTGTTGCGTTCTTGGGCAACCGCCACAGGTTTGATTTACCGCCCCGTCGTATATAAATGGAGGCTTTTGCGGCGTTAGCACGGCCGAAGAGAGGCTTTTGGCACCGCTTTTGAGATAATGGGAAATGAGTGCCGGTTCGAGCGGACTTGCTGCGTGTGCAGAGTGTAATGCGTGCGTTACGAGCGGGTAATTGTGCGCGTGGTCGGGCGAGGGGAGCGATTTCAGTCGGCACGCTGCGCTGCGCCCACATGCTGATTGTCATTTGAAAGCCGTTACCTTGGAGATGGTACAGTCCTACAAGACAACAACACTGAAGAAGGCTATATGTGTCCATTGGACGCACTTGAACGGCTCAAGGCAAAGCCAGCTCCCATATTGTAGGGGTTATGTGGCCTGGATTCCCTTTCAAGGCGTCTTACCACCAGAGGGAATACATAGAGGGAACCCCTCCCAAAATAATAACAAGCATTATAACGTTATGCAATCAGCTCCTTTAAGGCTACAATTTCTATTGAATTAAAATTCCAAAAAGCAGCATATGTTGCAGTGTCCACAGGTACGCTCAAGAGTTCACACAAATGTACTATGTAACGTACTACCAGGACCATCACTATCTGGTCCTGATGCTAGCACAGAGCTAACACCAGGACCATCACTATCTGGTCCTGATGCTAGCACAGAGCTAACACAGGGCTATCACTATCTGGTCCTGATGCTAGCACAGAGCTAACACAGCAGGGCTATCACTATCTGCTCCTGATGCTACCACATTGTGGGTCCATGATTACCAGCACACAGAGAAAGAACAAAGTTGAAGGCGGATCATTCAAACATAAATAATATAGACATTTCCCCGAAGGCAAAAAGCTCAATTGATGCGGTGCGGTGGCCTGGCTTTTGTTTTATTTAAAACAACTCAAAAGGCCATGGTGGATCAGGAACAACAGCTGAGCACGGCTTCTAGTGTGGTCCGGACACCATCTTGTCTCCCTCCTTGCTGTGCACCGCGTTGACTAGTCAGCCTCATGGGAGTTGACATTGACGCTAACGCTGACGCCACGGTTTCGCTTTGTCCAGCGAGGACTCGCTGTGAGTCTCCCCGTAAGGAGGGACACACTGGACACTGGACTCTTAAGCCTATCCCCCCCATCACCCCTTGCTCAGAAGACACGAGGAAACGCATGTGGAAGTGTCTACTGCATGGGGGGGGGGGGGGGGGGATAACCGGACACCAGATTAACCCTCCCCCCCCTCTCCACCCTTCCTTTCTCCCTCCCTCCTTCACCCCGCCCCTGGAGGAATCCACAAGTCCAGCCCCACCATCCTCATGAATTATTAAAAGGTGTGTACTAAGCACATGCACATAATCATTGCAGGATCACACACACCAGTCACACAGAGGGGCGGACGAGACACCCCCTCCCCTCCTACACCGGCGCTGCAACCTTGAGTGGAGTGTCACGCATGCTCAGCCCAGTGATGGGGGGGGGGGGGGGTGCGAGTTACAGTCCCGCGACTAAAAGGATACTAAATGGAAACTTGAGCAAGTTAAATAAGTGATCAGGTGTGCTTCGGAACGACCCGAACGACCTCGCGGTCACAACATGCTGAGATGCTCTGGATAGGCACCGCGTGCCGTCCACTGGACAGGACGTGCCACCGCGCCACAGGACCCCAGCAGCAGCGATTCCTCATAGCAACGACGACGACGACAACAACAACAAGCAGAAATAAACACCAAAGCAGAACCCAGTCACAAACAAACCAAAACCAGCATCAGCCCAGTATCAGCTGCTGTGTTCCCAAGCCTTTTGCAAAACGACAACAATAATAAACAGACCACCGCCACCACCACCTCCGCCGCCACAATCGCCGCCACTGCTGCAAACGACAACATACAACGTGACAGCAGAGCCGGCGTTCTGCCGCTGGACTTCCCGCCCCGGCGCAGACAAACAAAACAAGCGCTCTTGCACCCTCTCTCTCCGCTAGCGCTGACGCAGCCCCCCTTTTCCCGGACACCCGGGGTGTGCTTGGGGCTGACCTCAACCGGCGTAGCCCCAGCCCCAGCCTCTTGTGCGCTGTGCAGGCGGGGCATTCTCCCCCGAAGCAAGGCATCGCACCGGCGTGGTGTCATACTCCCCCCCTCCCCCCCCACCCCCTCCCCCACACACACGCAGACACCGGTATTTACATGCGTCTCTCTCCCTCCCTCTCTCTCTCTCCCGCTCGCTCTTTAAAATGCAGGAGGCTGTAACAGCGCTTGCGACGCATGCAGCTCATCGCTGACTACCGACCGCGATCCCATACCTCTCTCTCACTCTCTCCCTCTCTCTCTCTCTCCTCCCCCCCCCCCACCGCCATGCGTCCATGCGTCTCCCCATGCACCCCCTCCCCCCCCCCCCCACCCCCACACACACACACACACACACACACATCATCCAGCGGCTTACAAGAGCAGATGCGCCGACAAACCAGCTTCCTCAGCATGCTGGCGGAGGGAGAGACAGGCAGACAGCCAGCCAGCCAGACAGCCAGCCAGCCAGCCGGGGCGGACAAGCAGACACACACACACACAGAGAGACACACAGACAGACAGAGAGACACACGGGACAGACTGTTTCTCCAGGTGCTAGTCCTCCGGTCCTCACATCTTCGCACGATGCTGCAAGCCACCGCCACGCTCGCGCTCGCTCGCTCTCTCTCTCTCGCTCTCTCGCGCTCTCTCTCTCTCTCTCTCGCCCTCTCTATAGACTGAGGGGAGGAGGAGAGACTGAGAGGAGAGGAGGAGACGGAAGGGAGGGGGGGGGAGGGGGAGGAGGAGAGGCAGAGGCTGGGGGTGGCGAGCTGCCCCTCCCCCCCCCCGGTGAAGTGAGCCACATGTCACAGGCTGTGTGTGTGTGTGTGTGTGTGTGTGTGTGTGTGTGTGTGTGTGTGTGTGTGTGTGTGTGTGTGTGTGTGTGTGTGTGTGTGTGTGTGTGTGTGTGTGCATGGCCTATGGACACCGCCCCATCTCTTACACGTGTGTGTGTGTGTGTGTATGTGTTTATTTATACGTGTGTGTATGTGTGTGTGTACGCGCACACACGCACACACACACACACACACACACACACACACACACACACACACACACACACACACACACACACACACACACACACACACACACACACACACACACACACACACACACACACACACACACACACGTTTGTTTAGTGTGATTGATAGGGCGAGGAGTTCTAACCCATATTATCTGAAGGGGGGGGGGATTCACTGTGTGGCCTTGGTGTCATCATGACTCGACAACAAGGGGGGAGCCAGATGTGGGGGGGGGGGGGGGGAGAGAGAGAGAGAGACAGAGAGAGAGAGAGACAGAGAGACAGAGGGATAGAGCACAGAGAGAGAGAGACAGAGAGAGAGAGAGAGAGAGAGGCCGTAGAGACAGTTTGCTTTAAGCATTAATGCAGAGTCAGCCTTCGACAGTTCCCCAAGGCATTGCTCCCACACAGAAACCAGCAACAATGCCGGCGATCATTTCGGCCAACTCGGAAAACCTCCCCACAGGGTCAACAATTGTTTCCAAATGTATTGGTGTGGAATCTGACCCACAAGTCAAACGAACACAACCATGTGACCAAAACATCAGGATTCTGTTCCCAGAGAGGCGCCACCATTTTGTAGTGTTGTCTGAAATGTGAGCGACCATATCTGGTTTCCCGATATAAAGTGCACGACTCCATACTTATAAGCACACAGCAGACGAAGAGTACAGCGAACGCACACTTATTTCAACACTACATCCCCACGATGCAACGGCGCGATGGGATTCATCCAACAGAGGATGGACCTTTACGAGTTTATTCGGCCAATGAGCCGTCACACAGATTTACGAGACAGTGACACATTACTTGTTGCCTAAGTAGTCCTCTACCTAGTGTTCCCTATGTGATGAGGGAATGAGGGAACAAGTGGGCCAATTCCAACATAGCCTCAGGGTAAGTAAGAGATGCAATGCCTTCTCCCGACCACCAGAGGGGGCTCCGCTGGCACGGAACCACAGCCGTGCCCCCGAAAGCCTCCAAAATCCACCCACAGGGAGTTCCAGAGAAAGTAGACACATCAAACAGGTTATGCAACCGCTCATGCTGATTGGTTCAGATGAATGCCAGGTGATTTCACTCCCCGTACCGAAAGACTCTAAGGTTTAAATCCCAGGCATAATGAGCTGGAAGAAGCACTCGGGGGCTAAGGGTGGGTGGGGGGTAGTGTTATAGTTGGATGTGAATCCTGCAGGTTCACCACCTGTTCCCCAACAGCCCTCAGCAGAACGGTGGCCTGATGCAGTCTGACAGGTTGTCCTCCGGGCTCACGTCTCACAACGGTGACGCGCCGGAGCCCCGGAATGCAACGGCTCACCACCGCCAGGGTGACTGGGCCGTGAACGCACGCACACACACACACACACACACACGCGCGCGCACACACACAGAAACAGACAGAAGACAGAAGACAGAGAGAGAGAGAGAGAGACACAGAAACAGAAACTGAGAAACAGTCAGACACACACACAGAAACAGACAGAGAGAGAAACAGACACAGAGAGAGAGAGAGAGAGAGAGAGCGAGAGAGAGAGAGAGAGAGAGAGAGAGAGAGACAGACAGACAGACACAGAAACAGAGAGAGAGAAACAGTCAGACACACACACACACACACACACACACACAGAAACAGACAGAGAGAGAGAGAAACAGACACAGAGAGAGAGAGAGAGAGAGAAACAGACAGACAGACAGAGAAACAGAGAGAGAGAAACAGTCAGACAGACAGACAGACAGAGAGGGAGAGAGAGAGAGGAGCGAGCAAGCGAGACGGCAAGAGACAAAGTTGCAGAACAGCAGTTAACGGCCGAGATTTCAAACCAGATATGCAAATACCAACCAGTCGAGACTGATGACTGACGAACAACATCAACAACAACAACAACCGTCTGCAACAGCGACGACAGCCAACCACGAATACCTCGAAAACCCGGGCGCAACCCAGGACACATAAACACTGGTTACGGCTCCCACCCTGGTACGTCCCAGGGCTAGCGGACGTAGCTTCACTAGCTTAGCGTGCGACCGGTGCCCTGGTGTAACGGTGCCTTCGCGTGCTATGGAATTGATGGTACACACCAAAAGCCGACGTGAAAATTGCACATGAATACCCCCCCCCCCGCCCCCGTCACTTCCACTGGAGAGCTCGTCGAACATTTTGACCCTGCCGAGCTGCCGAGGTGAGATGACCTTTGACCTTTTCAACAGTAACGGGGGTTAGGATCCGTGGGTCCGCCGCGTTTCAGTTACACTACGACGACAAAAGCACTCGAACACAACAACGCACTCGTCATTTCCAGTTCCACAAATGGAACGGATCATCCTTTGCATACCAACGTAAAGGCAGAATTACAAACACACAGAGCCATAATGAGGGTAATGAGGGGCACCTGTGCTGGTCCTACAAGGACACCTCTGTGGATAGGGGTCTGTTCCCATCCCACGGTTCAACCAGCCAATCAGGGCATGGCGGGGGGGGGGGGGGGGGGCGAGCGGGGTGGGGGGTGGGGGGCGGGGGGGAGAACCACCTGCAGACCAGAACAATCCGGACCTGGACAACAGCGGCAGGGAGGGAGGGAGGGAGGGAGGGAGGGGGGCTAGGCTAGGCCCCGATAGCATTCATTAGCACTCATTCAGCCCCAGAGGCGTCTATGGTTACACACAGCCAGCTTTGGGCTAAAGGAGGGAACACAAAAGCCCAGAGGAGAGGAGGGCTGACGTGGGAGCTGGCGCTGCCTCGGCTGGCGTGCCAAAATAAAAGCGGTTGGCCTTTAAAAGTGTTGCATAGAAAGAAATGCCAGGTGCTGGTAAAAAAAACTGGGCGACGCCACAAGAGTAACAGATTACACGTCGCGATGAGGACACGGTGTGATGGCAGTGAGCATGCACTGTATAGTCTCAACTGTTACGACGTACCGAGGGAAGAATATATCACATTCCAAGGGCTGCTGTAACAAGTGAATTTCTCATGTCTGGGACGAAATCAAGTTCATATCATATAGCCAAGCTTGTAATTTACGAACGTCTAGTCCTTTTTCCCAATCAGAAACATGATGATTTCTTTTCAGTAATAATCAATAACCATTCAATAATAACAAACGATAACTGCATTATTCAAATTCGCCATCTTTTGGGTGTTGTACATTGAAGTGTGCGTGCGCGCGTGTACGTGCGTGCGTGCGTAGCTGCGCGTAACCCGAGGAGGGACGCTACATTCATGGGGGACAGCGGAGGTATTCAGCCGGGCATTTCAGAGCACACTCCCCTGGGAACAATACGAACCAGTTAGGGCGGACAAACCCCTCCCCTGGCTAAACGCCACACTCGCATTTCACCCAACGCTAACCTCACCAGCGGCCGCGTGACGCCACGGTCGCTGGCCGGGCGATCATGTCATACTTGGCACCACCCCGTTTGTTTTGGTAGCTTTGTTAGCTGGTTAGCTCTGGAAGCTCTCCAGCTAGCCCGGTGCGGTGCACGGTTCCTGCTGAGGAAGAATCCGCTTGTTGGGGGGGAAAAAAGGCGACGTGCTTGTGTTTAACGGAACGGCCGGTAACAAAGTGCCTTTTACGTTCACGTAAAACGGCTCGGCAGTACCCAGACGCTTCGTATTTTGGGTTTGATATGATCCACGCTCCCTCCCACGGTACATTCCACCCACAGCCTCGTCAGCGGGGGCCCGACTGTGACCCGCGCCGCGTCGAGCGCACCCTCCTCCACCACGTCGTTCCCCCCTGTCCCACGTCGGGAACCATAGCTGGAATCGATGCATTCATCATCTGTTAAAAACATTCCTCTCGCTGCTCTCCCCTGTGGGTGATGAGAGCCGTTCCCCTGGCCCCGGGGGGGGGGGGGGGGGGGTCAGGGGACCGTGAGGGCTCACTGCCACCGCTGCCCTGCATTATTCACCAGGGAGGCAGGGGGTGGGGGGGGGTAACCCTAGTCCTGGAGCCCGGAGGGGGAGAGCACGAAGGACAGGTATCGGGCCTGAATTCAGCCGCCGTGTTGTCGTGACGATAGCGTCGGTGGGTTCAAATCGTCTGTGTGCACGCGCCGGGCTCTAAATGAAGTAGTGTGTCGATTGTTTCTTGTTGGAAAACGGAACAACCGAACGGTTGCTCGTCTCTCGCCAGCTTCCTCGGCATGCCGGCGGAGGGATAGGCAGACGGCCAGACAGCCAGCCAGCCGGGGCGGACAAGCAAACAGACACACACACAGACAGACAGAGGACAGACTGTTTCCCCAGGTGCTATTTCTCCGGTCGTTGCATGATGCTGAAAGCCTCTCTCTCTCGCTCTCTCTCACTCTCTCTCTCTCTCATCTGCACAGACACAGACATACACACATCCCCCTTTTGAACACACACACCAAACAGACACACACACACACACACCCCTTTTGAACAGAGACACCCGATTAAGTCTCGAGAATCATAGGCAACCATTGAGAGTCTCTCTTTCGGGAAAGCGAATGAAATGGCGACTTTCAGGAGGAAAAGAGAGCGATGGGTTTCCAACACAGACAATAAGCTCCCGGCAGGTCATGTGGTACCTGCGTCACACGGGCAGAAGAGCCCCAGTGAACTCTTCATGTCAAGTCCAGATTCATTTTTCATCGAGCACTTCCTAACTTGCAGAGAAGACGGCAAGAAAATATCTGGACACATTTTTCGGTTTGACCCACGAGCCTTTAGTTTGACACGAGTCAACAACGAAGTATTTTACGATGAATCATTTCGTTTTTATTCATATGTTCTAACCCATTTTCATCATCAGTTCAAGTGCGCTTCAAAAAACCTCCCTCACCTGTCATAGCGAGTGAGATCGCATACGGCACTATATGGGGCATCAATATTTAGCAGCGCTGCTCAAAATGCACAGTATACAAATCTGGTTCCCTACATACGGCATTACCTCATACCCATAATGCACCACACAACACCAGCGTGCAACTGCTGTACACCATTGCTCCAATGCATCCCATGGTGGGTGGTGCATTTATCCAATGTTTTCATTTTCAAATCGTGCTGGACACGTGCCAGGCGAGCAATCACCCGTGCAAATATCAAACCTCAAAAGTGGAGAAGGCCCCCCTACCGCCCCCTAGAGACCGCCAGTACAAGTCTAGAGAGCATAACACAACATTACTTCAATACCTGTATGTCTTCCGCCTCATGTGCAATTCATATTTGTGTCTTTTTCTTTGAAGAATGAGCCAAAGTCATTCCATGCTGTGGATCTCTTTGGCAATACACCCGACTCTGGATCACGTCGCCGTAAAGACTAATGTGGCAAAGGAGGTGCACCCACACTAGTCCACCTGAACCTGGTGTGGGTACTGGTTTAACAGTGCAGGCTTGCAGTGCTACCAATAAAGTGGTCTCTACACTGTAGTGTCGTTGACGTACATGCCAAGAGAAGCGAAAAAGGATCCGCTTGGGTCGTGTGACGAAGAACAACAGATTAGCACCCTTAAAAAAAAACGACGCCACACAACTTTTCCTCTTCTTTTGTTTGTGTAAAAGTAGGGCCGCCTACGGTCGACGGAGAGAACCGGTGAGTCAGTCAGTCGGCGGGACGCGCAGGGTAACATGAGTAAACGGGACGGGGTACCTGGCTCAGCTGCAGACGCTCCGGCTGCAACGATGAACGGTGCACAGGGTTGAAGTCGCTCGTGAATACAGAGTAATGCTTTCAAATAAAGCACCGGCTGAGACCGACTCAGAGAAGCGCTATTAACGACGTCCTGACAAACTGAACACGCGCCTCGCGTCGACGCGTTTGCAGCCGCCTGTAAATCAGGCCGGCATCAACGGTGGGTAGGAATACGATACGCGTTTTACCTGAAGGTGTTTTAATCCCGTGCGACTCAACCGAGGAGCGATGTCCTAGAAAGAGGAGACCAGTGTCGACTTTCCGGTCGATCAGGAAGGAGCGAGAGAGGAGCGCACACTACCCTGTGTGCACTAGCTGTTGACAGCCTGCACCCCCCCCTCCTTACACACACACACACACACACACACAGAGACACACAGACGCATACACAGCTGAGGGCAAGAGGACGGGGGAGTGTCCCATCACCGTTTTACTGCTAATGCACTGACACACACACACACACTACCACACACAGAAACACACACAGTCTTGTGACTGCACAGACGACAGCTGACAACTCTCCTCCAAAATAAGAGCACAGCAATTGCAAAGTAAGACGGTTAAGGGTTTTCTATCAACTCAAGTCCAGGATGATAACTAATCCCTCCCCTCCCTCTCTCCCTCCCTCCCTCCCTCCCTCCCTCCCTCCCGCTCTCTATTCCTCTTTCTATATCTTTGAACTGTGCTCGGTTGAACTCTTTCAACTTCAAACTGCCCCGATTGGCAGTCCTAGACTGGAAGATCAATCCTTTCTGTCGTTTAATTCCATCTCCCTCCCTCCCTCCCTCCCTCCCTCCCTCCCTAAAACACTTTCCGGCGCCCTGCTTGGGTGACATTCACCGAGCTGTCAGTCACCGCGGCATTGACGCACGACAACCCCCCTTTGAAAAGGCTACAGGTGGCCCGTTACCACGGCGACGGGGCTAACCGTCCGTCTAATGGCGCTCTCCGGGGGGGGGGGGGGGGCTGCCGGCCCTGACGAACCTCACGGCACTTTGTGAGCAGATGTTTTGCCCGTCCTAATGTCCTACATTTAAATAACGTTCAAATAACCAGACCGGCGCGGTTTATTTCGCTTAGCCTCCACCACGGATGCCGTTGCTCCGATTGGGTGTCTGCTTCAGCCAGAAGAAGTCAACGTTATACATTGTGTGTGTGTGTGTGTGTGTGTGTGTGCGTATGAAACACAACGTGGAAGCGTGCATCTCTGTGGGACAGAGGTGCAGATGCGTGGCACCCTTGCTATCCGTTTAACTGGACGGATAGAGTAGATACAGTTCTGGGTGGGATCCATTTATCGACTCCTTTAAAAGACTGTACGCACATGGGTCAGCTCCCATTGCAGCGAGCTCTTTCTTTGCTCTGCAAGATTACAGTATTGGGGGCCTGGAAAATGGCTTATTCCGCATGTTTGAGTCCTTCCTGTTCATTTAACATCGTCAGGGGAGGGAAATGTTTCCTCCGTTCCCCCATTCCCAGACAGTCCGGGAGGCTGACTCCCTAACTGCCTTCAAATCAAAGCCTTAAAGCACACCTCTTTATCACCGCCTTCAGCTAACCGTTTGTTCTGGCCTTTTTATCGGACATTGTCACAAAGCTTGGGTCAGTTCCAGCTCTAACTCAACAACTTCTACCATAATAACGCGCCCCCCCCCCCACCGTCCCACCAAACTTGCTCTTCTGCTTAAAAGATAGGGTAGGTCATTCGGAGGAGAACCAACCAGAGTAGAGTTTTAAAAGTATACAACTGAAGAAATTCCCACCCCTTCCTGCAGGCCTCCCTCCAGGCCTCCCTGCAAAGCCCCTCCCCCCAAACACACGACTAGCTCACTAGCATGGTGGGAGACCCCGGTCATGCAATATGAGTGCAAGGGGCAGAATGCACGCAGGTACACCCGGGTACGTACGGTAGAGCGACAGGTAGGCCCGTCTGTCTACACAGGTTGGGGCCGAAATGACCGAAATCGGCCAACCAATGAAATGCAAACACTCCCATTTGGAAAACGCAACAGAGGGGGGAAAGTGCCAACAAAACGGGTGGTCAGTGCTCAACCTGTTTGGTTGTGTGTGTGCGCGCGCTCAACACACACACACACACACACACACACACACACACACACACACACACACACACACACACACACACACACACACACACACACACACACACACACACACACACACACACACACACACACACACAGCAGGGTCTGCTGAGGACTCACCGGACAGGGGCGAGAGGACCATGTTGCCCGATCGCTGCACCTCGTCAAATTTGCCGAAGATGACGTTCAACCTGGGGAGGAAGAGCAGCCGGCAAGACGGCAAACAGAGTCAGTCAGTCACTCGGGAAGGATCGGACAGGCAGGCGTCTGGATGACGGACGGACAGCCGCGTAGCGACAGGCGACGAGGCACAACGGAACCGAACGGAAATGAAAAAGGTGTGTGTGCGTGTGCGTGTGTGTGTGTGCGTGCGTGCGTGCGTGAGTGCGTGCGTGCGTGCGTGTGTGCGTGCGTGTGTGTGAGATAAAGAGGCCATCAGAACATCACACCATCATCCCAAAATACATCGCCGCCCCCCCCCCCTTTCCAATCGAGCAGATCGTCCAAAAAAAAACTCCCGCCTCCGTTCTATATAAAATGACACATCATGAGGCATGACTGTGAGGTTTTTATACTTCAAAAAACGTTTTTTTTTGTTTTTTTTACTTTGTTCCCAGAAGACAGCACTGCCTGCCCTTATTTGGGCAGCCAAACTGCTTCCTGGTCCTGTGGCTCACCGTGACTGAGGCAGGCCCTTCTTCCCCAGGTCCATCCGCACGCGCTCCCCCACGTGGCGGTAGATCTCCACCAGGCAGTTCATGGCACCGTCACGCACCTGGGCCGGAGAGAGGGCGAGAGAGGGCGAGAGAGGGCGAGAGAGAGAGAGAGAGAGAGAGAGAGAGAGAGAGAGAGAATCAACGGACGGTCTAGATGTTAAACCAGATACAACTATGCCAACTATACTGTCCTGTATAGCTCATCTCTGTCCTGTTTCATCTCATCTCTGTCCTGTATATCTCATCTCTGTCCTGTTTCATCTCATCTCTGTCCTGTATATCTCATCTCTGTCCTGTTTCATCTCATCTCTGTCCTGTATAGCTCATCTCTGTCCTGTATAGCTCATCTCTGTCCTGTATATCTCATCTCTGTCCTGTTTCATCTCATCTCTGTCCTGTATAGCTCATCTCTGTCCTGTATATCTCATCTCTGTCCTGTTTCATCTCATCTCTGTCCTGTATATCTCATCTCTGTCCTGTATATCTCATCTCTGTCCTGTTTCATCTCATCTCTGTCCTGTATATCTCATCTCTGTCCTGTATAGCTCATCTCTGTCCTGTATATCTCATCTGTCCTGTTTCATCATCATCTCAGTAAATTTTAATTGTGCAGATGAAAGCACGTAAACAAGATAATGCATTTGTCATTCTTTGTATGAATGCTCATAATGAATAATTGATCCAGGCTACTATTGAGGATACCAATGGGTAATTGATCAGTTTGAAAACTGATCCAAGTTGTCACGAAATGACAACTTGGAAGGCACGACCTATACCTGTGAAAATGTAAACGAAATCATTGTATTTAATTAATCAGACGCCAGTCCTCTGTGGCACTAAACACAACTCTTGTATACTGCTGCAACAAGCAGTTGCCGTGGGTCATATAATCACCTGACTGAACAGTGCAACCAGCAATTTATCAGCCAGAGACAATGTCCACTTCCTGCTAAGTAGTTTACGTGAGTCAGCATTGGGGTGTGCCTGTGTGTGTGCATGTATGCATGTGCATGCATGCGTATGTATGTGTATGTGTGTGCATGAGCATGTGCATGTGTGTGCATGCACGTGTATGTATGTGTATGTGTGTGCATGTGTATGTGTGTTTACGGATGTGTGTGTATGTATGTGTATGGACATGTATGTTTTTATATGCACGTGCGTGTGCCTGTATAAGTGTGAGTGTGCCTGTATCTGTCTGTCTGTCTGTCTGTCTGTCCGTCCGTCCGTCTGTCTGTGTGTGTGTGTCTGTTGGTCAGCTAGCCGATTCCACAAAGGAAGTGTGGGTGTGCTAGACTTCCTGTTGTTCTGGAGGAAGCCTTGTTCCGGTGAGGACAGAGTGCTGCAGCTTATCACAGGACAACAGGCCCCGACACCATCTTACTCCTGACAGCTCAACAGCTAGCCCGCGGTGAGCTAGCCCGCCTAATTAGCCAGAAACCCTCTTAAAAAATATAAAGAAATAGCCTTATTTTTTGCTTATTTCCCCAACAACAAGCGGCTGCATCCAAACATCTACTTTTGCATGTATTTGGTATAAGTATTTGTCTTCAAATTGTATGGGAAGTGTCTTTGTGTACCATGAAAAGCGCTTAAAATGAAACATTGTGTTTCTATAGCAGTTGAAGTCAGCTGATGCACAATCGGGGCTGTGTTCGTGGTTCATAAGGAGTCAAAGCCAATCGCAGCTGCAGTGCCACTGTTTCACCAGTGGGTGGTGCTAACGGATCACCTTTGATGTTGGGTTCTCATAGCAGTCCACTACATGCCGTCGTAGGACAAAAACAGGTGCCTCTCATCACACTAACCACGGTTCACGTACCAGGGCTTAGACTTACCTTCCATAGAAAGAGTAGCCCCATGAACTAAACTAAACTTTACATAAACAGTACATCTACAGTATACTTAGGTTCCAGGCGTACGTACCTGACTCGTGGGGTCCCCAAGGAGGTTACAGATGTGAGGGACTATCTTGCTGAGCGTCAGGCTCTGAGATCCAAATCTGAAGAAGAAAAAGTAGGAGCTAAAACACCATGTCTGGAGACAGAGGCTCTTAGAAAAAGAGTCCGAAAAAGGATAAAAAAAACAACACGGTTTAGACTGGCCACTGTATAAATCCACTGCTACAGGGCCTTGTACACCAGAGTGCATCATGGGATTCTTTTTTTTCTTTTAATTTTGTCACGACCTGAGGCTAATGGAAACCTTGTTCCGTTACGTCCCGCATGAGCAACGCTGTGGCAGTTTCAAAACACTCCCCAAGGACATTTCACGGTTAATTTCTAAACAATGACCGAAAACACCATTACCACCAATGACATTCCTTTGCTACTATACTTCCAAAATGGAAGTGAACCTGACGAAGAAAAAAAGTAGACGCTCTTAGAAAAAAAGAGTCTGAAAAAGGTTTAAAAACAATATGGTATAGATTGTCCACTATAGAAATTCATTTCATTAGCATAGCTACGGTATCATAACCTTTACTTTGGTTTCAGTATCGGTATCAGCAACTGAGAAATCCCATGATGCATTCTGATGCACTGCCGGCTCCCAGAAGGCTTAGCGCCTCGGCGGCGGCGGTGGGGCGGGCCCCGACAGACAGACTCACACGTTGAGGGTGGCGATGAGACACTGGCACAGTCCCTCCCGGGTCCTGGTGTTCTTGTGCTTGAATCCGCCCAGCATGCGCTCCCACACGTACTGAAAACCCAAGCACAAGGGCGGAGTTACACCACGAACGTGTGTGCGTGCATGTGCGTGTGTGTGTGTGCGTGCGTGCGCATTGCCTGAAAAGTATACACAGTGTGTGAGAGTGAATGAGTGTGTGCATCTGTGGGTGTGTGTGGGTGTGTGTGTGGGTGTGTGTGCGTCTGCTACCTGTGGATTTGCGGCCTGGTCCATGATCTTCAGCAGCAGGGCCTGGTCCTGGTCCCGCACTGGGTCCTTAGCATCGCCCAGCCGATCCATCAGGCTGGGCAACACTGAGACAGACAGACAGACAGACAGACAGACGGACAGATTGATGGATGGAAGGCCAGACAGACAGACCGACAGACAGATGGACGGATGGAAGGCCAGACAGGAAAGACAGGACAGACAGGACGGACAGACACAATTAGAAGTGTAGGTCAGCGGTTGCCTGCAGGTATTTTAACACTTTAACGTTTACTTTAACCTCTACATCAGCGCTACGTCTGGTAGCTTTCCAGTTGGCGGCGACAAACAATTGTTTGTTGAAGCGCGGAAGAAGAGTTAAAAATGTGCATTATTTTTATTTTATTTTCATCTTAAAATGATGAAGAATATATGATATATGACATGAGAAAATATTAATGAATTGCAGATCAACCAATATCATTAAGCTTATACTTAATAAAACTCTCTATTCAGGCACTTCATCTGTTCTGATGTACCTCATGGTAGATATAAGTTGTTGAATTAGAGCTTGAACTGATCCAAGCTTTGTGACAATGTCCAATAAATAATATTGCATAGTAACACAAATTTAATTTTGGTAATGAAATATATTTAGTTGTATACATACTATATACATATGTAAGCCAATGTATACATGGTCATGAGCACCCTTTTTATTTTTTAAATACATAAAAAACAAATAGTAAGGATTACTATATTTGGATTCATACCTGTTCCAACCTGATTTCTAAATCTCTCCTGTAGTCTTGTTACCAGGGCTGATAGAATGTCCATTCCAAATAAAACCACCTAAATTATAAAAAGAAAAAACACATTACGCAAGGGAATGAGATTATTACATGAGTATATGTATACAAGTGATGGTTAAACAGCATAAAGCTGCAAAACCGTTTGCCCTGCATTTATTTTGAAATCTGTAGTGACAGCATTGAAAGCGGTCTGCCTGCAAAGGATTCTGGGTAATTGACACACAGCCGGTTCTTTCAGCTCCCTTTATCCCATTACTGAACAAAATGCGGGTTTCACTTCATGACATTTGAACACGCAAATACCGTTCTTTTCTGGCATTGTTTCAAAGTTAACAATGAATGCAACCATGAGTCACATTACATGACGCAACTTAGAGTACCCCTGTTCGGCCGTACCATGCTCACTTTCCTTGTCTTGGGGTGGCTTGAGATACTCAATGAACGTCTCGTGAGAGTAGCTCTGCTAACACCATATCGACACATTCGCATCACCTGAACCTCGTGTTCGGGCTATGGTGCAATTTTTGGAACACTTCTTACGCAAAGAAGATAATACACAATATAAATTAACGTAAATAAACCGCCCACTGGCACCATCTGTCGGCCGCCGACGGTAACAGCGCTGCGGTTAACAACATGAACGCAGCTGCCCACATGCTTTGTGGGTGGGTCATGAATGGCCACATCGTTTCGAGCCGCTCTAGTTACATGTGATGCGTGAGAGTAATGAAATGACAATAGATTCCTCGATTATCAAATCAAGTCCGTTTTATATGCATGGAATGCTGAGATAATTTATGACACACATAAGAACAAAGAGTACTCCGGCAATCACCCAGGAAGAAAGAAAACGGAGTGATCTGGAGTGGCACACCTCAACTGGTAGCCCTCTTTAGGCGTGGCAGTCCCAACGGGCCGCTCGGTAAATGCAGGGCTGCTGCACCCAAACACTAAATCGTCATCGATTTCCTGGCCCCGTTCCGGCCTTCACCATCTGTCTCCACGCCGACCGGACATGTCAAGGTCTGTCCCGGAGCCAGCGGAACGTCAGTGGTGCCGTTACCCACAAATCATGTGGCCTGGTTCTGTTTCTCTTCTCTTCCATCCCCCCCCTCCCCCTGTGATTCTGAGCAAACTCGGAGCATGTCGGCAGCTCACAGGGAAGAAGACACATACTAATCCACTATACATGACCCACATGAACCACACTCTCCATGAAACCATATCCAAGCCTTTTATAAGCGTACAGGCTCGGCCTTACCCTCCCTAAGCCTATTTCTGCATCTCTCTCTCTCTCTCTCTCTCTCTCTCTCTCTCTCTCTCTCTCTCTCTCTCTCTCTCTCTCTCTCTCTCTCTCTCTCTCTCTCTCTCTCTCTCTCTCTCTCTCTCTCTCTCTCTCTCTCTCTCTCTCTCTCTCTCGTCTGCTGACAGACTGGGTGTGACACTGATGTGAGTGAAGGATGCATTTTCTATGTGTGGCAGATAGGGCTTGGGGGAGGAAGAGGGCGGAGGAGGGACAGATGAAACTCAACACAGGCCACGGGCACTAGCTCCGCCCCCACCACAGGGGACCCCCCCGCGCCCTCATTGCGGGTCCCGGTGGCTGTGGCGGAGCAGGAAGAGCTTTGATTGACCGCCGTTAACACACATGTGTGCGCGTGTGTGTGTGTGTGTGTGTGTGTGTGTGTGTACCATCTGAATAGCTCATAAACACACTGCATTAGGACTGTAGAACTTGGAAGCTGGGTTTTAATTCCACCTCTGGCTACCAGTGTCTCAGACGCCTCATCGCTTACTATGCAGTGATGAGTCCAACCGCTTTTTATTAGCAGGACCACAAGGCCTGATGGCCGCACTATTACGTTTGAAGAGGTGTATCATGGGGGAGGGAGAGATTAAATTAATCGGTTCCAGAGTAGTCTCACACTCACACAGGACACTTTGTCCGAAACACCTCAAGTCCTGCCAAGGGGAGTGTGTGTGGGTGTGTGAGTCCAGTGGTTCCTACCCTCCACCTGTAGCACAAGCTTATAGTGATAGATGGGAGGCTAGCTACCCTTAAGCAAGGCAGCGTAACCTTTCAGTAACTTAATGCTGCCCATTGTTGTTGGGTAAACTCAAAGTAAGGAAAGGAGGTCAAAATCAAAAGAAGTGGGTTTAAAAAGGAAGTCAAATCTGAGTTGGAACTCTCCCTGATGTTTACTTTAGAAGGTTGCTCCGCAGGTTTACGCAGGCTGGCATACCAGGGAATAATACACGTGGCTGTGGTTACTGTTTGTTTACATTAGACAATCTGGAACAATCAGCCTAGTTGAATGAACATAAACACATAACACTCAGACATAATGTATATTAATAGTGTGTACTGCAACCAACCACGCCCAGAAAATGCACGTGATTATATCCATCATCCAAGTACAGATGTGCACGTTTTCAGACAATCGGGGTTTTGAACCAACAACCTTCTGATCCAAAGTGCTCGGCCCCACGGGAGAGTTCCAGGTCACTTACGCCGTCACGGTACCAAGCCACCTCATCATCCCACCTTGAAATGACTGTTGTTGACCCAGGAGCTGGCGACGCCGTCCACCATCCGGTCCAACAGAGCCGGGTCCTGCTCGAGGGTCGGGAGCCTCTCCGGGTCCAACAGCAGCTCCGTGAGATCCGGGCCCGTCTGCAGCCGCTTCCCCAGGTCCTTCTGCAGCACTAGCTCCACGCAGTAATCCATCGACACCTCCATTGTTGGTGATCTTTCAATCCGCGCGGTCGGCTATATTTTAAAAAAAAGTCAAGAAACCCTTCCCAGGCAAACGCTTCCACGGGGCCCCCCTTGGCTTACACTTCAGACCCCCCCTAGACTGGGTGACGATGCGGGCCGCCTGGCGTGCTGCTCGCTGGTCCTGGTGGACACACTGGACCTCATCCTCCAGCGTCGCACGGGTCAACCGTCCCACAGGATGATCCAATCGCAGATATTCAATAAATCAGGCAAAGTTTACGATAAACTCGCAATGGATGGGATACTAGACAGCGGCGACCTTTGAAGTCCGCCTGTCTTAAGTCTTTGCATATCAAGCCAAAGTCCCCACGAGATGTGTACTGGGCTTTGTGACGTCACTCGCCACCGTACGAACGGCTGATGTCGGATCCCGTGTGTCTGGTTTACTGTTATAAACACACACGAGAAGCGTCCCTGTGGTGACACAACACAACGGCGGCGGCAGGCTAGCGGACTAGCAGTGCAACACCCGGTTGCTACCGTTAGCTAGCCACGGCATGCTATTAAAAAAAAAAAAAAAAACACAATCCACGTTGAGCGACAAAGGGCTATGCCTGGGTTTAGTTTCCAGGCGCCGTTATCTTTCCACCTAGCCTAGTTGTTGTGGTCTCACCTGCGATCGGCGGCGGGTTTACTGTTCCCAAGCGGGATCACAGCCTGCATGATAAACAGCTCGGGATCACAGAAACCCAGAGCTCGGTCCGTTCCGTAGGAGTCACAGCGGCGCTGCTGCTGCTGCTGGCTGAAACCCAGCATTAACCTTACTTCGGGCCGCTTTTTAGCCTCTGTAATAGGGAGTTGTTAGTGGGTTGCTTCTTTTTGGGGCGCCACCGTAAAGGCGATTGTGCTCAGGACTTTAGAACTTTCCCATCTTGCGGACTAAAAGTCATTCAAAAAAAACATGACTTAAGAATTTGCCATGATGAACCGACATGTCCCATTCAACACGCCGTAGGATTCGGTTTACTGCTTGCAAAATAGCGACACCTACTGGGGAAACGGTTTAACACTGGTCAAATAGTGACAACTGGTGGGGAAATACCAGGTCAACAATGGTAGAACAGCGACACCTGTTGGATAAACAGCAGTTAAACACTGGTAAAATAGAGACAACTGGTGGTTAAACACTAGATTAACACTGGTAGAACAGCGACACCTGCTGGAGAAACACCAAATAAACATTCTACAGGTCTTTGACGGTCAGAGCTATGCGGGGAACGGATTGTCTCTCGGTCACTTGCAGGTGTGCTATACACTAACATTTAAAAGTGTACACAATCAAAGGTTATTGTCTTCAGGATGACCTCAAAAGTGATTTATTTCATGGTGAACGGCCGATTGGAGCATGCAGAGTTCCGGACGGATTGCTCCTCGACAGATGTCAAAGGTAAGACGGCTTCATTCTATAATCCACATATAGTGGATTTTAATTCAAACTTATTTTTGAAAAATGTAAATGACATTTGTATTCACATTTGTTTCAAAACACAATATGCCCCCAGTCTGATGTATTATAATGTTTTTCAATACTCGGGGGAAAAAAAAATCAATCAGCATATTCATGAATCGAATAATTGTCTGGAGTAAAATAGGCATGTTATCCTTAATTAAAATCAGGACAACGTGTACTATTGAAGGACATGCATTGTCATATAATTCTTGCTTCCCAAGTCACTGGAGGCTTGGCTTCTTTATTTTGTTACCCCAGGCTGTCCAAGGTCCAGCATGTGGCACTGACAGCTCCTCAGACTAGAGGGCTGCTCTGAGTGGGGTCAGCCACTATATGGCTGGCTGTCGATAAGTCTTGTTGGCAAGAGTTGTTGAGGTGGGCTTTTAAGGTTTAAGGATTATAAACTAAAACCAAAAACAACGTATTTGAAGAAGATCTTTTACCCTTTAGCGTAACCCTAACCCTAAGGCCTAGTTTATAATGAAATGTTGTGGTTGTTTGATATTACATAAAGAAGACATTTGAAAAGGGATGCTGAAAGGTAGCGTTTTAGTTATGGACTGATATTAATTTATTCATGTCATTATTTTCTTGTTCTCTGAACTAAAAGTAAAAAACGTATGACAGCGTGATTAAAATCCATTATTGTTTACGCCCTCCCCGACCCCCGTTATCAGCTCATAGCGAGGTAATATAGGCTCCGAGGCAAAGTGCGACCTGATTATAGGCTACTTTATTAGGGAGTGGAGTGGATCTTAATAAAGATGTCCGCGGTCTTTGCTCCAGACCTGCTCCGAGCAGCGGCAGAAGCCGGCCCGCACGACACCCTGAAGATGTACCACGCCGAGGGAAACTTGGTCAACATCTCCCCCAACCTGACGGCCAATGATGTCAACACCTGCTACAGACTGGAGGCGGTGGCGTCCGATCTTCAGAGTGAGGCCCCTCCCACTCTCTCTCTCTCAGTCTCGCTCTCTCTCTCTCTCTCTCTCTCTCTCTCTCTCTCTCTCCCTCACCCTCTCTCCCATTCTTTCTCCCGCCCTCGCTTTCTCTTTTTCTCTCTGTCTCTCACTCCCAGCCCCCCCCCCCCCCTTCCCCTTCCCCTCTCTTTGAACAGCCAATAGCTGTGTGTATATTATTGTCCACCTATTGCGTTTAGCAGCACTGATAACTATATTGACCAGAGGGCATTGATTGAGAGAGGAAGGTATTTCTGGATGTATTGGGGTATGATCAGTTAATCTGACTGATTGATGATTTGTACATCTTGTAGATCCGGGTTTAGCCGTGCCAACCAACCTGTGCGACATGGACAACAGGTCAGTCCAGAATGAAATAATCTCTCCCTTTCTTATATATTTCCAATATATCAATGACTTGTTTTTATTGTCTGAACTTACTTGAAATTACTTGACTGTACTAAAAAGTGAAGGAGTGAATACATTAACTCACTCTGAAACTCAAGTCATTTCCGTGTCAAGCATTTCTCAAAAGAACTCCTCAGTGCCAACTTCAAATCCCCAGGCTGGAAAACCAGGAATCGAAGGTGCTTGAAGATACTGGGAAAACCACTGATATTGTGTGCGATCTCAAGAGCCAAGCGGAGTCTTTCAAGAGGAAGCTAGAGGTTGGCCACACACACACACACACACACACACACACACACACACACACACACACACATTATTAATATAATTGATTTCTTAATTGATTTATTTGAATTTGCACAATGAGTTCATTATGATACATACATATCTATCTTAAAACATTGTTTCATTTGTGTCGCCTCCATTTTAATATTATATTGTATATTGCAGTGTAGTGGTAGTACCAACAGTAGTGGTAGCAGTAGCAGTAGCATTAGCAGTAGCAGTAGCAGTAACAGTAGTGGTTGCAGTAGCAGTAGCATTAGCAGTAGCAGTAGCAGTAACAGTAGTGGTTGCAGTAGCAGTGACAGTAGCAGTAGCAGTAGCAGTGGCAGTGGCAGTGGCAGTAGCAGTAGCAGTAGCAGTAGCAGTAACAGTAGTGGTTGCAGTAGCAGTAGCATTAGAAGTAGCAGTAGCAGTAACAGTAGTGGTTGCAGTAGCAGTGGCAGTGGCAGTAGCAGTAGCAGTGGCAGTGGCAGTGGCAGTAGCAGTGACAGTAGCAGTAGCATTAGCAGTGGCAGTGGCAGTAGCAGTAGCAGTAGCAGTGGCAGTAGCAGTGGCAGTAGCAGTAGCAGTGGCAGTAGCAGTAGCAGTAGCAGTGGCATTAGCAGTAGCAGTAGCATTAGCAGTAGCAGTAGCAGAGTGATGATGTATTCATTGACTCCCCCTGCCGCCGGCAGAACGTGGAGCACCTGAGCTGGATCGGTCTCTTCAAGGGGCAGGAGAGGCCCCAGCGCCGGCCCAGCCAGGCGCCCCGGGCCGCACGGGACGAGCAGGCCCAGGTCCGTCGGACGTTCCGCCACATGAGGTGAGGGGGGGGGGGGGCATGTGGGATGCAGGGCGGTCAAACCACGTTAGGACCATGCCTCGGAATCTACTCACACAAATACTTTGGAATGAATTTGGAATTTGTTTTGAGGGAATTCTGCAGGAATTCTGGATGCTGATGATGATGAGATCATCGTCATAAATATACGGCCTGTTAAGCCCTTTGAGACTGTACCTGTGATTAAGGGCTATATAGATGTAATTTAAATTTAAATTGTGATATCAATTTCCTTTTTTTATTTATGTTGTTGAAGTAATGTCTGTGCAAATTATAGCCCCAACGTTTATTCAGATATTTTGCCTGAATTATATATGGTCAATAATATTCTGAGATGTGTTATTAATTGTTCTGCTAGATATCATTGTTTCTCCAGTATAGCATTTTGCCTTGTGCGTTTTGGAGGAAAGAATCCCTAACTAATGTCAGACAATAAACAAACCTCTTGTTACTTGTGTTCTGATGTAGCTCCCTGCATGTTAACGAGAAAGTGAGGGAATACCTGAAGACCCCTCTCTTTGACAACTGGTAAGACACACGCACGCACGCACGCACGCACACACACACACGCACTGTGAGATTCTTAACATCTGAAGCTTAAGTGTTTGTTAAGAATCATAATACTAGATGCACATTATTGTAAATTGTAATCAGTTAGAAGACGCTCTCATCCAGTCCATACGCGACCATTTCTCTAGTCGGCGTTTTGCCGTAGCAGTGTGTACGGACCGTTTTGCGCGAACTGCCCAGGTGCACGACACGCAACAAATCGCCGTATGGACCCCGGCCGCGAGGCCTGTGATGGCTCCGTTTTGGGTCGCACTGTTTAACCTCATACTTTTGAGCTTATACATCAGAATGCATCGTGGGATTTCTTTGGGTTGCCATTTTGCCATGTTTTTTTTGTTGACAGAGGAGTCAAGAGATTCAAGAGTCAAGATTCAAGATTCAAGATTCAAGATTCTCATGTACACAACAATTATGGAAGCTGGCAATGAAATTCTTGTGTCTTAGGCTCCTTCAACAGTGCAATAAAAAAAAAGTATAACACAAGTAACAGAGCTGAGACCTAATAAATAAAATATAAATATAAATATAAACTACAGTACTGACCTGAGTAATTAGAATAATATAAAAAAAAAATAATAATAACTAATCTATAGATGCAGCATAAAATAGCAGGTGTCAAAATGTAAATGTCAACAGGCATTTTTATACAGTTGTTGACGGTTGTAAAGCGGCATAGTGGTGAGCTCCCAATACTACCAACACCATTCCTATGCTCCTATACTTCCTGAATGGTGGCGCTCATTGCGATGTCAGGAAACGATAGGCAAGCCCTTAAAATGAGTGTGTTTTAACTGTCATACAGGGTTTTAACCTGTAGGGGGCAGCAAACTAACACCATAGGTGTGTCGGGCCGTTGGTGTCCTCAGGCAATGGGAGGAGGCCGAGATGCTGGTGCTGCTGCAGGTGATGTACACCGACCTGGACTTCGTCACCGCCTTCCACATCGAGGTGGACGTGCTCCAGAACTTCCTGTTTGAAGTCTACCGCCACTACAACAACATCCCCTTCCACAACTTCCAGCACTGCTTCTGCGTTACTCAAATGGTATCAAAACTTGCCGACGGCCCCCTTGTGGTTCCCCTCGGTTCCTCTCAGACATGCTCACATCAAACCAGCCACTAGCCGTCCACCGCACACACACGCACACGCACGCACGCACGCACACACACAGACATGAACGAGGTCTCCTGTGGTGGCAGATGTACGGGCTGATCTGGCTGACGGACATCCGGAGTAAGCTGGAGAGGATCGACCTGTTTGTCATGCTCACGTCGGCTCTCTGCCACGACCTGGACCACCCCGGCTACAACAACGTCTACCAGGTCTGTGCTGATGAAATCTGATGAAATCAGGCGTGAAAATCAGGCGTAATGAAGTGGACACCGGAAAGGCTTCATCACATGGTGCACATCGTGTTGTAGGCATAACCTAATCTATTCCGGACGTGATAAACATTGAGGTGGATATCTCCCCGAATGTTCCCAGATCAACGCTCGGACGGACCTGGCGCTGCGCTACAACGACATCTCGCCGCTGGAGAACCACCACTGTGCCGTGGCCTTCGCCCTCCTGGCCAAGGTACACCGCCGCGTATATCCCCTCAGAGCGCATGTGGGTTTTTGTCGTGATCGGATGTGAATGCATTGTGCGATCGGAACCCGAACGATCTCTCAGTCTCCACAGAGACTGGCCACCGTTTGATTTCATGGATGTATTACGTTAATTACGGTATATTACAGTATATTAGCCTTTATTATAGTATATTTGGCCGATAATGCATAGTTGAAACACCTATTCAAGTGTTAAAACTATAAAGCTATGCAAAACTCCCAAAATCCGAGTACACCGCCAATCCTGACTTTAACGTAGACGTATATAAAGGTGCTACTACGGCGATAGTAGCACACTATCTGACTGCTGTGTCTTGGCGAGACTCCAAAGTCTGTGTTACTTTGTGTGTCCATCTTTGACAGCAGTGGTGTAAATGCTAAATAAAAGAGTGCTCTTCTGTTACAGCCAGAGTGCAACATCCTGAAGAGTCTTACAAGCGATCAGTATAAACACATTCGAGCCGGAATGATCAAGTAAGGACAGACTTTGCACTGCTACACAATCTCATTTAAGTGTGGTTACTATTATGTATTGACTTTGTGTTGTTGATATTGTGTTTTGATTGAGTCTCATGGGTTTCATGCATGTGTCTGACGACCGGCCCGTCGCTACAGAGCCCAGTGCACGAGAACCATGAACCACAATCAAAACCCAATGTCATCTTAACCGATCGAGGCTTTAGTCATTGAACAAAGTGCTCAGTCTGTTGTTCTGTGTGCCTCCAGGTGTATCCTAGCCACAGACATGGCACGACACAGCGAGATACTCAACAATTTCAAAGCCACGCTGCCTGTGTTTGACTTCAAGACAGAAGGTCACAAGGAAGTGGTGAGGAGGATGTCGTCACGTAGACTCCTTATTCCACTTATCGTTTCCTCAAAAACCACACGCAGCACGTCAACTATTGTACAATGCTTATTAGTTTGGAGGGTGACGGTGCAATCACTTGCATATTCATCAAAATGGAAGCAGATTTTTTTGCTGCTTTTAGCTGATCTTGAAAGTGTTGCAATTCATTCAGAACAATAGTACACACTAACTAATTCTGCTTTCGTTTTTTTTTCGAATTATTACACAATATATTTAATATTTTAATCTTTTTTCTATTTTATAATCACAATATATCACTACATATTATAATACCATCATAAAAAAATACAACAATATAATCACAATATCAGGCAGAAAAAAATCACAAAGGTAATTAGCGACGTTAAAGTCCTGAGAGTGCGGGCCCCCCGCCCCCCCCCGCCCCCCCCTGAGCCGTGTGGACTCTTGTGTCCCTCAGCTGATGAAGATCATGGTGAAGGTGAGCGACATCTCCAACGAGGCCAGGCCCATGGCGGTGGCCGAGCCCTGGCTGGACTGCCTTCTGCAGGAGTTCTTCAACCAGGTGAGCTCCACACCTCCTTTGCACGTCCACACACCTCTCCACACCCGTTCACACCCCCTACGCTAAATACGGACACCGGCGCTTTCGTCCGGTCGGGCGCTTTCGTCCGGTCCCGAACCGGAGCGATACCAGCGGGAGATCGAGGCGGCAGTAGAGGCAGAAGTCCAAACCATTCGTGAATATAGAGAGAGAGTAGTATAATAGTAGGCCTATAATATCTGATATGTATATATATTTTTCGTATTTAACGTTTTATACTTATATTATACTATATACCTGACCTTTTTATTTTATTGTTCACCTGCTTTGGCAGTGCAAATGTATATTTCTCATGCCAATAAAGCTTTTTTTAATTGAAATTTTGAGGAGAGAATCTGCGGGTTGGTGAGAGGTGTCACATGGCACCGCCGCGTACACTTTTTTGCGCCTTTTTTTTTGTTGCCGATTTCGAATGACAAAGGAAAATCATCTCCTCTACAGACGCCATGTTTGCGATTGTCGATGCCGGTCATTTGCGACATGACAGGCGCTGCCCTCTAGAGGCTGTATTGCGTAACATCCATAACAACGCTGAAACCGGACGGAGGTATGAAGGGTAGTCCCGGAGACAACGTTTAGTACGGACGGACGAATTTCGTCTTTCGTATGAATGGGCCTTTACCCTTTTAAAGGAAAAAAACCCAACCCTGTTTGAGCTCTAGGGCCCCGCCCACTATCAACGTATTCTTTGCCACGGGTGGCAAAGAATATTGCCACCCGTGATTCTTTGGGATTCTTTGGATTCTTTGTCCGGACCGTCGTACGGAATGTGCTTTCGGTTTGGTCGCCGGAAAACCGAGAGCATAGGGTCTCCATGTCGACGGGACATCAGGACAACATCTGATGGCGGGAATAATCGAAAAAAATCACGACGACTTGATTTTCACACACACAGCATTGCCACACACGGCATTCCCACACACGGCATTCCCACACACGGCATTCATACACATGGCATTGCCACACACGGCATTCCCACACATGGCATTCCCACACACAGCATCTCGCCCGACCTGTCTTCCTGCGGGACAACCGCGGTACCCCCCCCCCCACCGCCCCGCTTCAGTGTTCCCACGTTTGTTTCCAGAGCGACTCGGAGAAGCTGAAGGGTCTCCCGGTCACTCCCTTCATGGACCGGGACAAAGTGTCCAAGCCCTCCTCCCAGACGGGCTTCATCCGCTTCGTGCTTCTTCCTCTCTTCACGGAGCTCACCAAGCTCTTCCCCTGCCTGGAGGTACACCCCGCCACGCCCTTCAAAAGCTCCTCTTAGCTCCATGCCCGAGCTCTGCTCTGCTGTGGTCCTAACGGATACTAACACCTCATTGGCTGTTTTAAAGTGGCGTTCAGGGTTCACATTTCCACTCCAAACCACAAAAGACTGTTTGTAGTTGGACTAAGTTAGCAGTAGTTAGTGGATTTTTGCTCTCCTCTATGCAACTAACAAGTTTGAGTGGCGTAGTATGGTAGTTAGTTAGCAGTAGTTGTGGATGTATGCTCTCTTCTACGCAGCTAACTAGTTTGAGTGGCGTAGTGTGGTAGTTAGTTAGCAGTAGTTGTGGATGTATGCTCTCCTCTACGCAGCTAACTAGTTTGAGTGGCATAGTGTGGTTTAACACTGCTTTTTATCAGATTGTTTTAGGAAGGCCACGGCCATCTTGTCAGCTGTTATTGAGTGAAAGGCGCTGTGAGAATATCGGTTTCTTGTTGAACGCGCCTGAATCTGGATGAGACCGTTTCGATTTACAACCGCTCCCGGCTCAGTCTCTTTCCTGATTGGTTCAGGGAATCCATTATCCCTGTCAATCAAATGGTTATCAAATGCAATCCGCGAAGAAACGTAGGGAGGGAGGGAGCAGAGAGGGAGGCATTTTTGACATTTCGTTCTCTCTCTTTACAACTTGTGAATGTCACCTACTGCAGCTTTAATCATTCACCGGCTGGCTTTAACATTGTTCCCTAGCAACATATCTTGGAGCCGGTGCGGAAGGCCCTGGACTACTACTCAGACCTGGAGAAGGAAGCCCAGGCAGAAGGAGGCTGTGCCAAGCCATGATGAGGGCGGAGCCAGACCCCCCCCCACACACACACACACACACACACACACACACACACACACACACACACACACACACACACAGTAACACAGACACACAGTAACACAGACACACACACACACACACACACACACACAGTAACACAGACACACAGTAACACAGACACACACACACACACACACACACAGTAACACAGACACGGTAACACAAACACACACACTTACACGTTGACCCCCTCCGAATGAAGTCCCTGTTTGAGTAGCTGTCCTCAGGTTATCAAGTGGCTAACATTTGAGAAAAACTACTAGAACCATAGTGCGTTTTAGCTTTACTTTAGCATTTAGTATCCTTGCACTACCCCGACCATATTCCCTTCACTCACTAGGCCTGGAATGAGTCTGTTAAGGGGCGTCATCCCTCAAACCTTGCTTCGCAGCCGATTGGATGAGCTTCAGCGGGGCTGGGCTGGGGCTGGGGCCGGGGTTGCTCATTGGCCGACAGAATTAGATGGAGGCCAAGCTGCCCGGGCCGGCTGCCCCCTGGGTAACAGACCGGAGGTGAGCTTGCAAGATTCAGACTGGCTTCCAATTCACATCACCAAGGTCAACAGACGGCCCCTTAGTAAGCCATGATCAACTGAGCACATCATTATTGATTTTATTTGTGGAATTGATTGATAGATTGATTTGTTTTGATATCAGAAATGTATGTCTAGTCATAAGCCCCTTTTACCCATAAATCCTGCAATATGGGTGTCAAGTAGATCCGGCGTTATGCTGGCGTTGCTTTTATTTACGTTGGATTCATTATTATTATTTGACCATTCAAGGCTTGAATTGAAATGACACCAGTCTTCAATGTCTTAAATCAGTATGATTGCTCTTTATACTGTAAGCCATGGGCAATATATTTATTCATTAATTGTACCACTTCAATTGTTTATTGTTGATGTTCTTTTAATTAAAAAAGGTTGGTTCATTGTTCTTAAAACTGTCTATATGTCAGCATTATTGCCACTTGTAATGTTAACATGACAGTCTAGCTTAACTTCCTACCTTTGTGTCATACATAAGGATTTACTGGCAATTTATTTTATTTTTATTCAATTTATTTATCTAGCAATGCAGATTGCAACCAATGAAAAAACGAGTGTAACTACAACACCACACACACACACACACACACACACACACACACACACACACACACACACACAGTAAGAGAGGCGAGTTCAAGTTCCTGTGGTCAACAATACATCAGTCACATCACGTCTTCTTCTTGGCCGTGGTCAACGGCACTCATTGCTGCACTCTGCTGACTGATAGGAGTCTCATCAGTTCACGGCTGGGTGCCCTGTAGTGGCACATCCTCCTGCTCCTTCGTCTGTGGTCCTGCTTTAAAACAGGCAAGTTCAGTTAAGCCCAGAATACAATCAAATGCTAGTTCCTCTTTTTTTAATTTTTTTTTATTTATTGATGGAAATTGGTGATATACAAAGAGTCAAATGGGAAGAATTAAAGGTGCAATCTCCATGTGTCTATGTATCCAGTGTCTGTGGGAAAGTTTGAATTATAAAGTGAAATGAAATGGGAAGTAAATATATAATTGATGTGTTTTGGGTCTGAAACTAAATTACCTTGCTCACCTTTAACCTGGGGGATAAGGCGAGATGCAGCCTGCCGCTTTAATTGGTGAGCAAGTAAACGACTACATTCATCCCCATATTCATAGGAGGTCCCACGAGTTTTTAGTTGCACTGCGTGTTTCGTAGTTAGAATGTTCAGTTTAGCTTCCAACTCTATCCGTTTCTTATGCAACTAAGCATTGGGGGACTCTGAATAGAGCCGGTCAAGTTTATACATAGTCAGTTAAGTTTTAGACTTCCTTAGATAGCTCCCTTTTGGTAAACGCCACATATGAAGTGACGCTTTCCCCTGGGGTAAGCTTTGAGCGATTCCCACAGTAGTGAATATGAAGTGTCCTCTTTTTTTATTTATGCTGATATATATATATATATATATATATATATATCTATGATGGTTGCCAGACACTGACAAAAGTCTTCATCTGACAGTACAAGGAGATCTAGTTAAATGCTAGTTCCTCTTGTCACGGTTTCATTCTTTCTCCACACTCCTTGTCACCCTACTTACTCATGCATTGTAATGATTATAGTCAGTGTTAGAATCTTAGGATGTTAGAAAATGATAAAATGAGAAGAATGTGTATTGACATTTGGAGTCTCCAACATTGAATCCACAGGCTGCATTTAAAATCGGTGATGACTCTAAATAAGGTCAAAGTGTCAACTTTTGAACTGCTCTCTTCTAGAAGGTGGGCAGGAAAGTCAGAGCACCGGAATAACACCTTTGTTGTGTCTCTAGCTCAAGCCATACAGGTGACACATTCACCACCCAACCCAGCCCCTTTCTCTGGCAAACTTCATTCTGCGCATCCGCGTGTAAATGATCACACAAATTCATGATCCGTACTGCTCACTGTATTGTACTGACATTCATTTATTTTTGTTTGTTTGCTCAATGATCTTGTGTGCACTTACGTGGATTTCCAAAGCGTTCCCATAGCAAACGTGCCACCACTGCAACAAGGACTGCCAGGAGTAGCACTGGTACGATGAAAAGGGAGAGTAGTGGAGTATCACCTTGAAAAACACATTGAGACCAGAATGAAAGTAAGTTACTGAAATAGCAGACTATATCATAACAATTTTTATCTGTTTGGGAATGCTCTGTTTGACATGACGTGCAGAGTGGTGGTTTTAGGTACGGGCGATACGGGCAGCCGCCCGGGGCGGCATTACGGGGGGGGGGGGGGGGGGCGGCACGAGCACATGAAAAAAAAAAAGATCTGCGCATTTTCTATTATCGATCATACTCCCCCCCCCCAACAACTCTGCGAGACCGCAACTCTGCGTGAACAGTTTAAGAAAGCAGTACTAGAGATGTTGAACAGCAGAGAAGTCTTATCCTGCTTAACCATGCTCTTCCATTGTTGCTCAAGGACACCAGACACATTCCACAATATGTTGCTGACTGGATAGACGGCGGGGGCAGTGCATGTAAGCGAGGTATCGGAGCCGGCATCAGCACTCTCAGGGTCGTGGTGCTCCAGTGTGAGTTCACTGGGGGTTGCTGGAGAAGAAAGAAAACAAGAGAAATTCCTTACAGAAGATACCAGGAGATAACTCGCGCAAACACGCAGGGCGAATCTTCGCTTCACTTTTGGTGTGAACGCACAGTAAGTCAATCAGGGACCATAAATAGAATGAGAGATAGAAATGTACCATGGTTCTATTCATTCTAGTGTGAGGTACTCAACCTGCACGCAAAGGACATCCTCATCTCCTACTTGTTCATGTTTGACTTTCATAAAAAATAGTTTTCAGCAGTTCTGTGTAATATAAGTGTAATAAAAGCGTAAAAATAAAACATAATTGATGTATACCGCCTTAATGCCCGGAGAAAAGTGAAACAAATTGAAATTGGCAGCCTGGCATGTGTTCGCCCTCTACCTAGATCCAGAGGTCAAATCTGAAATGCCTCCAGGTCTGAAAATAACCTTCATGGTTTATAGAAACACTGGAGAAAGTTACATGCTTTAGATAAAATATACAATACCTACCATTTAAGAGTTTATCTGCCAACATTTATGCATTTCAGAATCAACTGGTTGCAGTGGTTGAATGTGATAGGAATTATATATTTATGTTACCAATGTTCTTGTTCAGAGTGGGAATGAGTGAACGGAGGCCTACCAATTATGATGAGAGTTGTTTCAGTGTCTTTAGTATGTCCACCGCTGACCCCATCGTGTCTAATGATGCATTTATATTTCCCTTTGTCCGAGACTTTCAGATTCCGAAAGGTTACCGTTTTATCCGTATGGTTCAATTCGGTGTCAGGTCGATGGATTTTGGTCTCTTTCTTCTGAGCATGATATCCAATTATAAGCTTTTCAAAAGCTGTGCCTCCTTGAAAGTTAATAGACTTTATTTCATTCTTAGTTGAGTCGCATTGAAAGACGACCGTCCCTCCGATCTCTCCATAAAGAGTAAGGCCAGTAAAACCTGAAAGAGAAAGGTTGCAACTTATTTAGAGTGAACGTCAAGTCTGAAACTAATGAATCCAAACTGTATCTCTCTATAGCCTCCGCATCACATTATTGCAACACAGACAGAACCCCAACATGACCATGTGTTACCAAACAACTAGTATGTGTATTGGCTGCTCATTTGGCAACGCTTGCTATAGTCAGCGTTTTTATATAATAAATAAAAGAGTTTCTACCAAAGGGGAGGTTCATTTTGGAAAATTCACACAGACTTTGAGACAGACGTCTTTTATATTGTGGTGTCAGCTTTTGGTTTGAAAGATTGCCTGATGTCTTGTTGTTGCAGAATGAGGAACTACAGGTGGTTCCTCATTAGGTAGACGAAAAGAACGCCAAGAGCAAGGGGGAGAGCGTTTTTGGGTTTTTGCGTTTTTGGGTTCACTCGCTCTTAGATTAACTTTTCTAAGGGATTTAAATTGCTTAAAAAGGCTGTGGTCCGGTCGATTTTGTCGTCTGTAATGAATCTCTCGTGGAAGCATGGACAATGTGCACATATATGGATGACGTATATGTATGTCGTCCACCAATTTAAGTTTTGTTGTATGTAATCAATTGTCATTGATTGTTTCAATTATGATATTTCAATTATTCAAATTATTAAGGTTACTAGAACTCTTTAATATTAAAAAATGTCTTACCTTTGACAAAGAGGGTAAATCCCAGCAATATAAATAACATCTTCACCTGGGAAAGACATGATATACATTACAAAAGTTGATCTTAATTCTTAAACATGCAATAACAAAATTCAGCAAGTGTAGCAAATATCAAACACATTTGGCCCTATGATTCCATAATGAGCTTCTACATCACCGTTCTGCTCGGCATTAGATGTTCTCCATAGTGATGTTAATGGTTTGAAAGTTATGGTAGGCACATACCTACATTGTGTGTGTACGTGCACAGGGGTGTGGCTACAGGGGCTTATTTAGCTTCCTCAAACTGATCTTTCTGCAAGTCATGGAGGTAGCCTGTCCGTCCACATCCTCTCACAAACAATACAAACAACAACGGCAACAGCGGGGGGAAGCGTGTTCACTCACACATTCATTACATTCGATATATACTATAAGGTATATAGGCACACACACACACACACATACACACGTTCACACACACACGCACGCACACACACACACACACACACACACACACACACACACACACACACACACACACACACACACACACACTCACCTAAGGGATGATAACCTTTGCTGCTTGTTGCGTGACTTGATTGTTAGATTCGTACCGTATTATAGTGTGTAATGGAAATGGAAAAAATGTGTCCTCTGTGATAATATATGTTCCGAGTTGACTGTTGCGGTCTCTTTAGAAGACCATTTTGTTTTGAACTGCTTCCGGTTTATCTCTGACCAATCAGGGTATCGCTTCCCTGCAATCTAAACAATATGCATGGGCAAAATGATTCTTTTCAGGGAATCAGTTCTTTCAGTTCCCTTCACTATCACAAATCGTTTGTTTGATTCGTTCGTTCAGTTCGTTCAGTTTGTTAAGTCATATGGTCAGTTACGTCATTCGGCAGGGCATCTCAGGTGTCTGGCCTCACCGCTTTGCTTTTAAATGAGGTACGCCCGCAAACGGAGCCTTTAAAACCACCAGAAGGTCTCAGACGGTGACGGTGCACGGGAAAACAGCTAATTTCTGTAGCACTAGCCTACAACGCCGCTCGAGCATTACACTCGAGTGTGGTTTTAAGAAGCTGCCTCAACCACCATGAGAACGTTTTAGACTCAATCAATATGAAGTCGAGGGGAGACGAAGCTCTGTTCGTTTGTATCTTTTATTTACGTGACCATATTTTTGTTTTATGTAAAAAAAAAAAAGGAATCAGTTCTCTTCTTTTTGGGAATCAGTTCTCGTCGTTCACCTTCGGGATTCGTTCGTTCTGACCGAATCGTTCGCGAATCGCCCATGCCTACTAAACAACAGTGCCCACATGGGGTCGTCCCTATGTTCCCCTCTTTGTATGTGACTGGGGAACGTAGGACCCTTTTTCAAAAAAAGGGTCCGTTATTTTTTCCACCATCAGTTACAGGCCGTTTGACGTGCATATCCAAATAGGCCTAGATGAGCAGAGATTAGGCTGTAAATTGGCTTTTGTTTTTGTCACGTTTGGACAGTTTAAATAAACGAAACTAAATAAACAATAAATACTAATAATAAATACACTAAATACTAATAATAAATAAATAATAATAAATACACTAAATACTAATAAATAAACAATAAATAAATAAATACTAATAATAAACAAACTAAGGGCCCTATCTTGCACCCAGCGCAATTGACTTTCTACACCGACGTATCGTTGCTAGTTTCACACATATGAAAGATTGTTCATATGTGTGAAACTGCATAGAAATAGCATGTGGATTGTGGAAACATTTTTTTCCATATGGGGTAGGATAAGATACAAGTTAGGGCTGTACGGTATGGACTAAAATTTATATCACGGTATGATTTGAGGCATAGATGGTAACGGTATTATATCATGGTATGTTAATTTTATCTTCTTATTTCAATATAAATGCTTCTGAAGGGGTAAAATACTGGTTAGGCAGCTATTAATGTACTTTGTATTACTAGGAAATATTTCACATAGTACAGAAGTATTTAATAACATTTATTGAGCAAAACTGCAATAGAAAAAAATTCTTCCATCGCTGAAAAACACTAATGTTTAATAGTATGGATTTCTTTCTCCACTTGCTCGCGGACCTTGCCATATAGTTTTGGCATCTCAATTTGGCTGAAGTGTGTGCGGGCAGGGAACACGTACCTGGGATTGAGTGTTTTGACCATCTCTTTAAAGCCCTTGCTATCGACATTTTGAAAGGGAACCATGTCCATATAGGGCTTTGACTTTTACCCAAAAATCATATTCAAAGTTTGTTTGTTTATTAATATTATTATTAAACTATATTCGAATATGTATTATTATAAAACAGGTGGTTTAAATCAAGCAATCTGAAACTGTTATGGTATAATGGGCATATACATAACTGCTATGACTTCCAATCAGTTTGAGTTCCGTATCACGCCACACCTAACTTTAACTGTTCATTTATTTATAAAAGCAATAGCATAGTTCACTGAAGCCTAAAAATATGTTGATTGATGGAGAGGGTGGATATGTTGTAAAGCATTAAGCACACGGTGAGTGAACTCAATAGTAGGCTAAATTGCCGGCGAAGGGTTTGAATTATCTTTTCATCTTTAAGGGTCTCTCTATCTCATAAAAAAGTTGGTGCACCGCACACATAGCCTTACCATGCGCAAAAGCACCGGTATTCTTAACCTCTTCTTTAAGTTCTACCTTAACATTTCGCGTGTTTCCCGAAACGTTCTTTGCTAAGGTTGGTCTGAAGCGCTCGTAGAACCTTCTTAGCTCTACCATAGTGATGTTTCAGCTCCTGCAGTCTCCACCACAGTAACATTTAGAAATCCCTGTTCATTCCAAGTTCGCATCCGTAGCCAATTGAGGCCAAATGAAACGGCAAGTTTGAATTAAGGATATTGTCTCGGATGTTCTTTATCGTGGGTACAGCAGGCAAGATCAGCTCGACTCGCTTCCAATAATTTAAAAAACTTGCAACTTATTTTTAACAAAAAAATATTTTATTTATTTTACAATTCAAAAATGAACAAAACAGAGCAGAGAGCAGAGAGAGAGGCAGCAGAGAGAGAGGTTGTGTTTCCCGAAGCTCTGCTAGGCAGTGGCAAAAACTACTTAATTCATTGTTCAGGTCTACTTTATTTTATTTTATTTCATGATCATAATACTTAAGAATATATAGTTTGTTTCCGTCAACCTCCATTGCTCGATTCAACAATGCATTTTGGCACTTTGACTACCGGATCAGACAAAGAAAAAGCCTCGGACTTTCCTATCTCCAACATGCCTCTGTACTCGGATGTCTCAGACACAGAGACTGGGAAAGGCACAGACTGCACCAAACTGCAACAGATAGTGGCTTTATTTGAAACGAGGCTAGCAGTATTAGAAAAATGCAAAGGACTCCTCCAGGATACAGTGCCGATGGGTGAGTTTGCTGAGCTAGCGCAGACAAATACACAACAAGATGATCAAAGCTACACTGTATCCTTCCCGAAGCTGGACAAGAGAGATACAGTTCCAGCTGCCTCTCACTGGCACAGAGTCGGCGCTAAGCCCAAACAACATTCCAAAGTGAATCAACAAGTTCACTCAACGCCAAATGCTAAGCTTCCCAAAGCTAAAGTAGCATGTATCAGTCGGATTAGCCAATCGCTGAAGTTAACCATGCCGCTGAAGAACCGGTTCCTGCCACTCCAAGAGTCCACGAACGCGCCTGCCACCCATGCACCCCTGAGCCCCGGGATGCGTCCAGATGGACGGTGGGGACAGCGACGGAACAAGAACTAGTTGCCACAGAGCTGTCGAGCTGTGCATGCGTCTGCCACCGTCCCTTCAAGCCAACAAGGGCCCATCCTACGGAAAGCAGATGAACCAGACACTCTGATTGTAGGAGACTCAACCATAAAGGATATAACCGGTAAGAAGATCAAAACATGCTAGTTCCCAGATGTGACGGTTAGTGATGTCAACCAGAAACTATCCACAATTATATTGGAAAACCCCAAAATCAACTATTGGACACACTGGAAAAATTACACATTAGGTCATTCATCAGTGGACCCATACCAGCAGTTGACAGGGGAATAAACAGATTCAGTCGTCTACTTGCACTGAATACATGGCTTTCAAGAGTCTGCAATGAAAGAGGAAGGGGCTTTATTGACAATTTCAACTTGTTCTGGGGGCGCAAATATCTTTTCAGAGCAGATGGCCTACACCCAAACAGGTTAGGCTCAAAACTGTTAAGGGACAATCTTCTCTTCTCGCTCTCCCACAAATCTACCCTGCCATGGTCATGCCATGAGAAGAGGCGAGACTACAGCCTCGTATTATTGAATGGTTCCATCTCCAAATCCTCAGTGACTGTGAAAGAAACAAAAAGACATGCAATTAACACTCAAAGCCATAGTACTTTTTAAAGTTGTTAGTTTATTTCCAAATTTGGATCTGGTTCTAGTTTGTTTCAGCTCGCCGTTGTAGTCGAGGTGTGCTTCGATTAAGGTAAGACTTGGGAGGATGAATGAAGTATGATAGTAAAACTATTTATTAAAGAAGGCAATCGAATCATGCAATAAAAATATGCAATCCAGAGTCGGTTCAAGAAGCAACTGTGCGTGTCATTCATTCATCTTAATGGGTTTTTTCTCTGGTTACTAGGACAACTAGTAGTTGTTCCGTCCATACATCTGAGTTGGACACCCTCACTTGTGATGTCAGTAAAGGCTTGTTTTGAAACGGCTTGTATTGGCAACTTCAACTTGATGCGTAGAGTGGCCTAGTTAGGGGGCCTGTGTCCACATAGCGTGTTTTTCTGGCAGAACTGTGTTGGCATGGTGCTGGTAAACACTGGAATGAAGCCTTTGTGACCTGAAAAGGTGCTTTCGCCAGATTTAAAAAACATTATCAAGGAAGTATAGTAACTCAGGCCTAGCCCCTATTAGCATGTCTTGTTTAATGTTCTTATTTATGTATGGACGGTCCATCTGAATCGTGTGTGGCCATTACAGCGCAGTATGTGAGCTAGCGCTACATGGTTTGTGTAATTGGCTAGATCAATTCTCTGTATTACGCAGAAAAAAATCAGTTAAATTGCTTTCTTTACTGTTCTTCATTGGTTCTAATGTCACGATGATCCCCAAGACTCACCAGGTTGTTGAGGCAGGAGACTCTCGAGTTCTGGAAACAATTAGAAATAACATATTTAGTGGATTACTGTTGTTATGGCAAATGCTTATAAAAATAAAAAATATAGTAAGCAGTAAACCAAAAGCTGCACTTTCACTTTCCTGAGCGGGCTAGTGAAGCTGGTTTCGTATTGGGAATACACATCACACAATTTATTTAGTTATTCGCTATCATATCGTCAATTGAATGTTGAATATTAAACTAACTTTGGCCTGGTCACCTCCGCTATGCTATACGCTATGTAATGAAAGAATACATTAAAGTGAAAATATAATATTTTAGAATAATAGTAGAATAATATTAGAACAATATGTACATTTTGTCCACAGTTTATAATCATCTTTCAAGCATTTTGTTTTTTTCTTGGTAAATGACTGACCTGCGACTCCATTGGCTGGTTGGACTGGATCGGCTGGTTGGTCGAGATCGGCTAGTTGGACTGGATCGGCTTGTTGGACTGGATCGGCTTGTTGGTCGAGATCGGCTAGTTGGACTGGATCGGCTGGTTGGTCGAGATCGGCTGGTTGGACTAGATCGGCTGGTTGGTCGAGATCGGCTGGTTGGACTGGATCGGCTGGTTGGACGAGATCGGCTGGTTGGACTGGATCGGCTGGTTGGACGAGATCGGCTGGTTGGACTAGATCGGCTGGTTGGTCGAGATCGGCTAGTTGGACTGGATCGGCTGGTTGGTCGAGATCGGCTGGTTGGACTGGATCGGCTGGTTGGACTGGACATGATTTTGTTATACGCTATTATATCGCCAATTGAATGTGGAATATTAAACAAACTTTGGCCTGGTCACCTCCACTATGCCCTCTTTAAAGAAAGAATACATTTAAACAGAAAAATATACGATTTCAGCAACAGTAGAATGATATTTCAACAATTTGTACCTTTTGTCTACAGTTTATAATCGGTCATCTTTCAAGCATTTCACTTTTTTCTTGGTAACTACGGTGACTCACGTGCGACTTCTTCGGCTAGTGGTTCTGGTTGGGCTGGTGGGGCTGGTGGCTGGTTACAAACTGAGGAGAAACAAAGGCCCATGTTAAACAGAGGCTCTGGGATGAAATCAACATCTTACAACGGGCGACTTTTTAAACTAAAGGGACTCAGCCAGCTTGTGTATCTTAACATCAGTCTGATGCTGTACAGTGGGGGGGGGGGGGCTCTATATCACATACATATTCTGAAGATACATTTGGCCAAAAGAATACTCACATATGTACTTCTTCAGAAAATCATTCTGGAGGATTAACATAGAGAGTGGATGGCGTGGACCTGGATCAGGAAGAAAGGCTAGGTCACCATTGGGGACACTATTAACACTAACTGTAGTATTCTAGTTTGTGAAACCTGTCGTGTTCAAATATTCTAAGCCTATCCATTGAACAGCCATGCCGTCCCTCCATGCAGTTATTCTATTTTTGCTATGTTTTCACCAGTGTGTGTATAATCATAGATCTATCTATCGATCTATCAATATAGCTCTAGATCTAGATATATCTCTATATATTGAGAGAGACCTAGAGCTAGAGAGAGTGAGAGTAAAAGGAGAGAGAAAAAGGTGATTGAATGGATACTTACGGCACGTCACCAGAGCAATTACTGCAATTACAGTAATGCATAATATGCCAATAATTATTCCGATAATCTGCCCATAAGTTGATCCTGCAAAGAAAGAAAATGGAAATAAACATAAAAGGTACCATCATGGCATCAACATGCTAACACACAATGTTTATAATTTGTCTCAACCTGAGGGGTTTACAACAACACACACACATGGATAATTTCACTGGTTCCTAACCGACTGTCCCTACTGACCGACCCAACTGGCAAACGAAAACGGAACTAGACTTCTAACGTTAGCCCTGGTGGGGACAGGAGAATACCCCATGAGAATGTTCAGTAGTGTCAAGCCTATAGTTTGACCCTCATTTTGTTTTATACTGAGAGTTTGGATGTATGAGGTGAACAGGCTAGGGTTCAGCCTAACACAGAAACAAAAAACGCCTGTTTAATTGACTTATTGGAGAAGTGATAATGTTTGCACATTGCCTAAACAATGCCTTCTGGTCAGATTGCACGTGCTATTAAGAAACAAATGCACAAAACCTATCCGATCCTATCCTATTGATTGCAAAAGTCAAGGTGCACAGATTCCACACTCGTGACACGCGAGTGTGTGTGTGTGTGTGTGTGTGTGTGTGTGTGTGTGTGTGTGTGTATTTCTTATGCAATTCTACATTTCAAAATACTAATTGAGAGTAAACCTACAACTTCCCAAATCCTATTCTACAAATTAAAGCCTTTGCAACACAATTACCTTTATACCACCCTTCAGTGTTGACATACCTGGTACTGGTTTATAGAGTGGATTGTCCATGGGCATGCTGGTGTTGCTGGTCCTCACAGGGGTGATCAGCCTGCAGAAGAACTTCTCAGTGGTCAGATCAGAACTGATATTCTTCAGCTGATCACCCACGGTCCACTCTCCTTCGTCTTTCTTCCATACGTAGGAGACCGGTCCCAGATCCTTGGTGTCAGCGGTACACTTCAGAGCACAACTGACGTCACACAGCGGCGGCTGGGTCGTTATACTGGGCGTTGGAGGGGGCCCTGGTCAGGTGAAAAGAACACAAGAACAGAAAATAGGTCTTCCCTTTGCTGTGTCTACACCCCCCAGACCATTAAAAAAATGTTCAGGGCTCACTACAACATTTCCCACTAGTAGCATTTGTGCCCCCAACATTTTCATTTCAATTCTAAAAAATATCGTATTGTGTAGGTGTTACTAAAATGTAATAGAATCAGAGTTAGAACTGTACTATGGTTCTATAAATTCTGGTGTGAGGTACTCAACCTGCACGCAAAGGACATCCTTATCTCCTACTTGTTCATGTCTGACTTTCATAAAAAAAGAGTTTACAGCAGTTCTGTGTAATATAAGTGTAATAAAAGCATAAATATAAAACATAATTGATGTATACCGCCTTAATGCCTGTAGAAAAGTGAAACAAATTGAAATTGGAAGCCTGACATGTGTTCGCCCTCTGTTAGTGAAATAGCAGCCTATATCATTGCAATTACTATTTGTTGTTTGGTCTGTTTGACAGGACGGGCATTTCAGTTTATATTCAATTATCTCAAATGACTGAACGACCTGACAAACAATCAGGTCATTTCTTTACCCCAACCAACTTCGAGAATGCTAGTCTACCACTATAATCCCTGGTCCATAAATGACATATTTGTTCATGATTGACTTTCATAACAGCAGTTCTCTGTAATATTGTATATTAAAAGCCTTAATGCCAAACAAATTGAAATTGGCAGCCTGGCATGTGTTTGCCCTCTGCCTAGTTCAAATAGGCAGGGGGGGTCAAATCTGAAATGCCTCCAAGTCTGAAAATAACCTTCATGGTTTACAAGTTATGCTTTAGACATAAATTATACAATACCTACCATGTAAGAGTTTATCTGTTCCACATGTATGCATTTCAGAATAAACTGGTTGGAGTGGTAGAATGGAATAGGAATTATATATTTATGTTACCAATGTTCTTGTTCAGAGTGGGAATGAGTGAACGGAGGCCTACCAGTTATGCTGAGAGTTGTTTCAGTGTCTTCAGTAATTCCACCGCTGACCCCATGGTGTCTAATGATGCATTTATATTTCCCTTTGTCCGAGACTTTCAGATTCCGAAAGGTTACAGTTTTATCCATATGGTTCAAGTCGGTGTCAGGTCGATGGATTTCGGTCTCTTTCTTCTGAGCATGATATCCAATTATAAGCTTTTCAAAAGCTGTGCCTCCTTGAAAGTAAATAGACTTTATTTCATTCTTAGTTGAGTTGCATTGAAAGACGACCCTCCCTCCGATCTCTCCATAAAGAGTAAGGCCAGTAAAACCTGAAAGAGAAAGGTTGCAACTTATTTAGAGAGAACGTCAAGTCTGAAACTAATGAATCCAAACTGTGTCTCTCTATAGCCTCCGCATCACATTATTGCAACACACAGACAGAACCCCAACATGACCATGTGTTACCAACAACTAGTCTAGCTGTAGTATGTGTATATTTGGCTGCTCATTTGGCAACGCTTGCTATAGTCAGCGTTTTTATATAATAAATAAAAGAGTTTCTACCAAAGGGGAGGTTCATTTTGGAAAATTCACACAGACTTTGAGACAGATGTCGTGGTGTCAGCTTTTGGTTTGAAAGATTGCCTGATGTCTTGTTGTTGCAGAATGAGGAACTACAGGTGGTTCCTCATTAGGTAGATTAGAAAAAGTAGTCTGACGTCACGAAAAGAACACCAAGAGCCAAGTGGAACGCGTGAGGGGGAGAGCGTTTTTGGGTTCACTCGCTCTTAGATTAACTTTTCTAAGGGATTTAAATTGCTTAAAAAGGCTGTGGTCCGGTCGATTTTGTCGCCTGTAATGAATCTCTCGTGGAAGCATGGACAATGTGCACATATATGGATGACGTATATGTATGTCGTCCACCAATTTAAGTTTTGTCGTATGTAATCAATTGTCAGATTGTTTCAATTATGATATTTCAATTATTCAAATTATTAAGGTTACTAGAACTCTTAAATATAAAAAAATGTCTTACCTTTGACAAAGAGGGTAAATCCCAGCAATATAAATAACATCTTCACCTGGGAAAGACATGATATACATTACAAAAGTTGATCTTAATTCTTAAACATGCAATAACAAAAGTGTAGCAAATATCAAACACATTTGGCCCTATGATTCCATAATGACAATCACCGTTCTGCTCGGCATTAGATGTTCTCCATAGTTTGTTCTCCATAGTTTTGAAAGTTATGGTACCGCACACACATCTGCCTACACTGTGTGTGTACGTGCAGGATACGTACAGACAGTATCAGGGGTGTAGCTACTGTAGCGTCTGCCTCAAACTGACGTTTCTGCAAGTTTCTGCAAGTCGAGGATGTCGCCTGCCTTGGACAGCGCGTCGCTACATCCTCTCACAAACAATACGTGACTTGGAAACAGTGGGGGGGAGGGGGGGAGAATTGCCTTTATTCACACACACACACACTCCTTCCCTCTCTCTCTTTAATGGGCTCTTCCTCGTTTGGGCCCGGCGTTGCTAATAAGCACCAGTGTGTCACCAGTGAATGGATGGTTCCCCCTCTGCCCCCATGGTGTTGTTGCCCACCCTGGACTCCTGTTCATTAAATGGTGGTCCTTCTGTGGTAACCGTGGTCGTCGTTGTTCAGTCCACTTTCCCAGGAGTCCAAACCAAAGGGGGGATTGTTCACTGTTCTCTCACACTCTCTCTCACACTCTCTCTCACACTCTCATCGCTCTCCGGCTCTCTCGTATCTCTCTCTCTCACACGCTCATCGCTCTCCGGCTCTCTCGTATCTCTCTCTCGTATCTCTCTCTCTCGTATCTCTCTCGTAGCTCTCTCCCTCTCTTGTCTCTCTCTCGTATCTCTCTCTCTCTCTCTCTCTTTTGTCTATCTCTCTGTGCGTGTTTGTGTGTGTTCTCTATTCTTTCATTATCTCTCTTCTGTTTCTTTGTGTGTGTGTGTGTGTGTGTGTCTCTCTCTCTCTCTCTCACACCCACAACCACGACTGCCTCGGTGGCGGTGCCGCCAACCCTCCCAGGATCCATTGCGGCACTTGGTGTCAATAATATAATAATACATATGATCATATATATGATGACATCGGACTGACTTATATGTAAAGAAACAGAACCATGAAATCCCATTTTCAACTCGCCTAAGTGATGGTAACCGTTGCTGCTTGTTACGTGACTTGATTGTTAGATTCGTACCGTATTCTAGTGTGTAATAATATAAAAATATCTATCTGTACGCAACATCTACAAAAGGAAGGAAGTTGTTTGGAAGGAAGTTATTTGTGGGGGGGCCTTGAGCTTCCGCTCCCAGGGTGAAAGTGGGAACTGTATGAAATGCAAGTCATACTACTACAAGTCTTAATACTTGAATACCTGAATAAAAAGTTACAAAAAATGGTTGAATAAATGATGTATGTATAAATGTATAAATTGACTTTCGTCAATGTATAAAGGCAAATTAGTAAATGTATAAAGGCGTAAATGTATAAAGGGTAAATGTATAAAGGCGAATAATTCTTGGACATACCTGTTTGATTCAGCCTTCAGTCTTCAGATGCACCCTTCAGTGGAATGAACACACTTCCTTGTTTTACAGACGGGGTGGGGGGGGCCTGCCGCCTTTGCGGTAGTTGGCAGCTTTGATTTCTGTTAAGTCATCTAGAGCTGTTTGCTGTTCCTTTCCATATTATCTTTAGCGTGGCTAGACAGTGTGCAGGAGTTATTTTCAGAATGCATTACATTTCAAATAACGTTGCGAGGGTGTGGTTGGCTTCCAGCAGACTGTAAAAATTGTCTTTCAGCTGGAGGGAGGCAACTAGTGGCACAAAATGATTGTCTGGGCTTCAAGTGATCATGTCCCATCTTCTCTGCAATTTGGTTCTTCATTTGTCACCGTCTGAACTGTCCTTCACAACTCCGTGGTCATTCAAATGACACAAACTTCCCATAGCAGTGGGGCACTGTTCATTGATTGTTGGCATGAACTGGTGAATAGCAAAGGCTGCGTCAGTGGTGTCAGCTCCACAGAAGAGTGAGAAGGCTAGCTAGCTCCACTTGATTCAGTTTGGCCCAGGACAACAAAACAATAAAAAAAAACAGCAAGCTATATATAATATATCAAAAATCGTAAACATTCCAAAATACATTGTAACAATGGCCAATTCACTCAACGTGTGTGGAAAACAGGAAATCATTGTCCACTTTCAGCTAGGACCACGCGTGTGTCGCAGCAGACATCCATGGGTCTGATCTTTGTTGGCTAGTTGACAGATGATTCCATGAGTGCATCGACCTCATTGTTCTTGTTGAGAGAAACATGGAGTGGTCTGCAGTCCCATCAACGTGTTCCACTTGGACATTCAGAGGCGGCCTGATAGATGCGTAGACGGCAACAATGTAGAGGCCACTCTGGGCGACTACTTTTTTGTTTTAATTTTAATTAGTATTATCGAAGGTTTCCATCTCCATCATCATGTTTACCCTTGTGCTTGAGGACAATGAGAAACTCAACGAATCTGAAGTGATGCGCGTGCCTGTGTTTGACCTCAAGACTGAGGAGGGAAGTGGTGGTGAGGAGGGTGCTGCAGACTGCTACGATCACACCAGCGTGTGAATTATTATACACTGAGTCAGATTTAGAAATTGTATGGAGCCATTTAGTCTGTAAATGTAAAACTATAGGTCATGGTTTATACGTTACATAGCATTTCCTATCAACAATGGAAAAAATGCGTCCTCTGTGATAATATCTGTTCCGAGTTGACTGTTGACTGCTCCTCTTTAGAAGACCGTTTTGAACTGCTTCCGGCTCATCTCTGACCAATTAGGGTATCTCTTCCCTGCAATGGGTTCAAAGGTTTGAGTCGTACTGGCAGAAGAACAAAGCCCTGCGGCAGGCAACTGCCAGTGTGTATGACATAAGTATCAGGCTACGAAGAGGATCAATCAAGCAAAAATAAAAAAAAACAATGGCTAAAATCTAAACAACAGTGCTCACATGAGTAGTTCTTAACTGGTTGATTGCTTGATCGTGTTGCCTTTGCTCTGCAGAGTATGTATGTGATTAACATGTAAAAATGCTTGCATTTGTTGTTTTGTTGTTTATTGTTTTTTTCTATTTCCTTTCTTTCTATTTGAATTGTTCTATCTTTTCACAAGCCGCCTGTGGACAAGTGTTGCGAATTAGCACGTGTGCTAAAACACTCAAACAATGCATCTGGTTTGTCCAATGTAATTGCTATGTCCAAATCAAATAAACATTAATAATAATAATAATAATAAAAAGAAGGACCACAGAAAGATCATGACCAAGAGGCAAGAGCAGACTTAATTTCAAGCCACAACGTTGTGACCAGGCCTAGTTCATGCTGCAACCACTGCGACGCCATGACGTGGACAAATGTATATATTCTTTTTTTTAAGTGGTGGTGCGAGCTACTTCAGATAGATGGGTTAAGATAACGTACCGTCACAACAGTGGATGATTTACTTGTTCAGATATTGTATGTTGATATTGATATTGTTAAGGCACTAAGTTACATAGTAAAGGTTTAACGACTTGCATTCTATTAGAATGTTTTCTTAGGAACTGAATGGTAAATGTAACTTCTGATGCTAGGGGCCCCTCAATCAAGACAATCACAATACACCTAGTTTGTCGACGTCTTGGTGTCAGAACATGAGAGTTTTTGATTTCATCACCATTTCCCGGGAAAATGACTCATGCCGAACTCGGTTCAAGGACGAGTTAATGTAGGCCATCAAAGATTTATTGACGTTATGTTTATTCAATATTGTTTATGCAATGTTCCCCGCCATAACCCCAACGAGTTGGCTTTACTGGGTTTACAGAGTTTGGAGTGCAAATACACCACACAATAAATAAAAAAAATAACAACTATTAACTGGACTTTAACCAGGGTCACCATACCCAACTAGTAAATAACAAACTAAACTAAACCCAACTAAAAAAACTCTTTACAGGCTAACCATACCTTTAAATAACAATAACAAAACAAAAAAAACATAGCCCATTGACTTATTGGCACACACTGTAATGTGTACAGTAGAGTTATAAAATTACAACAACGTTCAACCCACTTATTTATTATTAGAATGTGTGAATCTCACATTCACCTCGCATCCATTCATTCTATAGACGGTCCATATTGACCCAGATGAGGCGGATGGAGATCATTACATAAACCTGCCTGTAGAGTAGTGATGGATTTCATGATTAGTTTGCTTGAATCAGTTTGCGTCGGTCAGTTCGCCAGTTCGAGTCTCGGAGAACGAAAAAAAAAAAAACAAGACGAACTGAAACGGGGAATCAGGTAGGTTTGTTCATGTTAACGAGTCGTTAACGTTCAAACTGCTTCGTTCGTTCGAACTGATTCGTTTTCGCAAACGAGCCACCACTACTGTAGAGTGCATGTGGTTTCCTGGTTATTATTGTAAATAGGCATGTCTTACAGAGTGCTAAACATGGGCACTGGACACAATAACAAACAGACCAGGTCAAGCAAAAGGTACAGAAACAAGTTTTATATGTCGTTAGCCTCGTAGCATAATTGCCAGATTTTAAGGTTCATCTTGTATTTAGTGTCAAAAATGCCCAGGTCAAATAGATGACTTGTGCTAGTGATTATGGAATGTTAAAAGCACTCTGATTGGCTTAGGATATAGCCAATGATGCACAGTGATACAGAGTAGAGTTAGGTCAGCTATCACAATTTGGCCAAAATATGACTTTTCGCAATTATGCTATGAGGCTAACGATTATGGATTTTCTTTCCAGAAAGATAAAATATAATCTGCTGATTATGGCTGCAGTATTCTCTGTTCTCGCTCAATACTGGACCAATCTAAAAATGTGTTGTCCGCATTAGTACCATATACCTAAAATGATCAATGGTCTGACCCGATGAAGATCAGACAGACCAAAGCATTGTAATAAACGTGGCTAGACAGTGTGCAGGAGTTATCTTCAGAATGCATTACATTTCAAATAACGTTGCGAGTGTGTGGTTGGCTTCCAGCAGACTGTAAAAACTGTCTTTCAGCTGGAGGGAGGCAACTAGTGGCACAAAATGATTGTCTGGGCTTCAAGTGATCATGTCCCATCTTCTCTGCAATTTGGTTCTTCATTTGTCACCGTCTGAACTGTCCTTCACAACTCCGTGGTCATTCAAATGACACAAACTTCCCATAGCAGTGGGGCACTGTTCATTGATTGTTGGCATGAACTGGTGAATAGCAAAGGCTGCGTCAGTGGTGTCAGCTCCACAGAAGAGTGAGAAGGCTAGCTAGCTCCACTTGATTCAGTTTGGCCCAGGACAACAAAACAATAAAAAAAAACAGCAAGCTATATATAATATATCAAAAATCGTAAACATTCCAAAATACATTGTAACAATGGCCAATTCACTCAACGTGTGTGGAAAACAGGAAATCATTGTCCACTTTCAGCTAGGACCACGCGTGTGTCGCAGCAGACATCCATGGGTCTGATCTTTGTTGGCTAGTTGACAGATGATTCCATGGGTACAACAACCTCATTGTTCTTGTTGAGAGAAACATGGAGTGGTCTGCAGTCCCATCAACGTGTTCCACTTGGACATTCAGAGGCGGCCTGATAGATGCGTAGACGGCAACAATGTAGAGGCCACTCTGGGCGACTACTTTTTTGTTTTAATTTTAATTAGTATTATCGAAGGTTTCCATCTCCAAATTCTCAGTGACTGTGAAAGAAACAAAAAGACATGCAATTAACACTCAAAGCCATAGTACTTTTTAAAGTTGTTAGTTTATTTCCAAATTTGGATCTGGTTCTAGTTTGTTTCAGCTCGCCGTTGTAGTCGAGGTGTTCTTCGATTAAGGTAAGACCTGGGAGGATGAATGAAGTACGATAGTAAAACTATTTATTAAAGAAGGCAATCAAATCATGCAATAAAAATATGCAATCCAGAGTCGGTTCAAGAAGCAATTCATTCATCTTAATGGGTTTTTTCTCTGGTTACTAGGACAACTAGCAGTTGTTCCGTCCATACATCTGAGTTGGACACCCTCACTTGTGATGTCAGTAAAGGCTTGTTTTGTTGATGGATTTAAAGACCATTATCAAGGAAGTATAGTAACTCAGGCCTAGCCCCTATTAGCATGTCTTGTTTAATGTTCTTATTTATGTATGGACGGTCCATCTGAATTGTGTGTGGCCATCACAGCGCAGTATGTGAGCTAGCGCTACATGGTTTGTGTAATGGGCTATCAATTCTCTGTATTACGCAGAAAAAAAACAGTTAAATTGCTTTCTTTACTGTTCTTCATTGGTTCTAATGTCACGATGATCCCCAAGACTCACCAGGTTGTTGAGGCAGGAGACTCTCTAGTTCTGGAAACAAACAGAAATAACATATTTAGTGGATTACTGTTGCTATGGCAAATGCATATAAAAATAAAAAATATAGTAAGCAGTAAACCAAAAGCTGCACTTTCACTTTCCTGAGCGGGCTAGTGAAGCTGGTTTCGTATTGGGAATACACATCACACAATTTCCGTTATTCGCTATCATATCGTCAATTGAATGTTGAATATTAAACTAACTTTGGCCTGGTCACCTCCGCTATGCTATACGCTATGTAATGAAAGAATACATTAAAGTGAAAATATCATATTTTGGCAAAAGCAGAATAATATTAGAACAATATGTACATTTTGTCCACAGTTTATAATCATCCTTCAAGCATTTTGTTTTTTTCTTGGTAAATGACTGACCTGCGACTCCATCGGCTGGTTGGACTGGATCGGCTGGTTGGTCGAGATCGGCTGGTTGGACTGGATCGGCTTGTTGGTCGGGATCGTCTGGTTGGACTGGATCGGCTGGTTGGTCGGGATCGTCTGGTTGGACTGGATCGGCTGGTTGGTCGAGATCGGCTAGTTGAACTGGATCGGCTGGTTGGTCGAGATTGGCTGGTTGGACTGGATTGGCTGATTAGTATGTCTTGTTTAATGTTCTTATTTGTTTAGTGATCTTATATGTATGGACGGCCCATTTGGATCATGTTAGCCATGTTAGTGGATCTATTGGTAGCTGGCTCCTATTGGTGCCGGCTACCAATAGATCCACTCAGCCCTCGGCCTGGGTTGAGTGGTTACACTTTGTTTGTGCCCGTTGCCATGGTAACGATTGTTTTTGGCTCACCATTACAGCGCATTTTGTGAGCTAGCGCAACAAGGTTTGTCATAGGCTTTTTTACAGATGGATAGCAAGATAAATGGTCTATTACGTAGAGAAAAATAATCTAAACAATTGCTTTCTTTACTGTTCTTGATTGTTTCAAATGTCATGATCCCAGAGACTCACCACATGTGGTTGAAGCAGAAGGGCAGAAATGTAATGGAAGGGCAGAAATAACATCTTTAGTGGATTACTGTTGCTATGGCAAAGGCTTACGGCACACATATCATTTTTAAAACATTTTGAATAAATTAAGTAAACAGAAAGCTGCACTTTTTCCTCAGTCAAATTCCTGAGCGGGCTGGTTTCATATTGGGAATACAGATCACACAATTTCGTTATACGCTATTATATCACCAATTGAATGTGGAATATTAAACAAACTTTGGCCTGGTCACCTCCACTATGCCCTCTTTAAAGAAAGAATACATTTAAACAGAAAAATATACGATTTTGGCAACAGTAGAATGATATTTCAACAATTTGTACCTTTTGTCTACAGTTTATAATCGGTCATCTTTCAAGCATTTCACTTTTTTCTTGGTAACTACGGAGACTCACGTGCGACTTCTTGTGGGGCTGGTTGGGCTGTTTGCTGGTTACAAACTGAGAAGAAACAACAGAAAAAACAAAGGCCCATGTTAAACAGAGGCCCTGGGATGAAATGAACATCGCCAATGGGCGACTTTTTAAACTAAAGGGAGAGCTTGTGTATCTTAACATCAGTCTGATGCTGTACAGTGGGGGGGGGGGCTCTTTATCACATATATATTCTGAAGATACATTTGGCCAAAAGAATACTCACATATGTACTTATTCAGAAAATCAATCTGGACGATTAACATAGAGAGTGGATGGCGTGGACCTGGATCAGGAAGAAAGGCTAGGTCACCATTGGGGTCACTATTAACACTAACTGTAGTATTCTAGTTTGTGAAACCTGACCAAATATTCTAAGCCTATCCATTGAACGGCCATGCCATCCCTCCATGCAGTTATTCTATTTTTGCTATGTTTTCACCAGTATACATATAATCATAGATCTATCTATCGATCTATCAATATAGCTCTAGATCTAGATATATCTCTATTGAGAGAGACCTAGAGCTAGAGAGAGTGAGAGTAAAAGGAGAGAGAAAAAGGTGATTGAATGGATACTTACAGCACTTCACCAGAGCAATTACTGCAATTACAGTAATGCATAATATGCCAATAATTATTCCGATAATCTGCCCAGAAGTTGATCCTGCAAAGAAAGAAAATGGAAATAAACATAAAAGGTACCATCATGGCATCAACATGCTAACACACAATGTTAATAATTTTTCTCAACCTGAGGGGTTTACAACAACACACACACACGGATAATTTCACTGGTTCCTAACCGACTGTCCCAACTGACCGACCCAACTGGCAAACGAAAACGGATCATTAAAATCAAGACGGAGGTTTGCGTTCATTTCCAGATAGAAGAAGGCTACCATAGACCCAAGACTTCTAACGTCAGCCCTGGTGGGGACAGGAGAATACCCCATGAGAATGCAAAACGAAGACTGGCCAAAGGAGGTTTTTTTTTTTTTTTTTTCGGTGGGGTTTCGTACAGTTCCCTGCAGCAGCGCCTGTAGTGGACCGCTCTGCGGCCCACCATGGTTGGATCAGGTCACATAGAGCCTGCGGGGCCTGACAAGTCTGTCAAGGCTGAGCATTTTCAAGTCCCCCAGGACGTCGCAGTGATGCGCTCTCCAGTGGTTTGACCGCCTGATTAATTGACCTATGGGAGAAGGCTGATTATGTTTGCTAAACATTACCTAAACAAGGCCTTGTCAAATGCTGTCTGCACAGTGCTCTAACTGCCTCCCCATTCCTCTTCTGTGCCCTCTTCATCCTTCTCACCCTTACTGGGAATTTACACCACAGGCGAGAGAGAGAGACGTGAGCATAACGTAGGCGTATCAATTCAAACCGCCGCCGTTTATTTCGGATTATCAGATAACGTCATAACCGAGACGCTTCAGAAACACTTAAAAATAGAAGTGAAGCGTAAAGTTAAGCTTTGGTCGGCCGTGAGACAGGCGTAGAATGCTGCCGGTGTAAATCAGTGCACTAGTTTGAATGGATTCTATCTCTGGCTGAAGTCGGACGTCTGATGGCTGACTAAAAAAGTTCAGGCACCCAAAGGTTTTATTTAGCAAATATAAAATGACTTACGATATTACTTAATTCAAACAAAATACTTTTCCTCCCAGGCTCTTGGAGGGCCCTCCCCCCATTTGGTCCCTGGGTATCAAGTCCCACATTTACCTGGACCAATTACAAAACTCCATTGCCACATTGCTTACACTAGCTGGATACTTTGTATTGTTAATTGTGTTTGCATTGCACTGTTGCTTACCGGTTGTAATTCACATGTATAAAATACATCAAGCATGGTTCATTTCACCTAACCTAATGGTTCCTAACCGACTGTCCCAACTGACCGACTAAACTGTCAAACAAACTGATCATTGAAATAAGGAGGGAGGTTTGCGTTCATTTCCAGGTAGAATAAGGCTACTATGGACAAGACTTCTAACGTTAGCCCTGGTCGGGACAGGAGAATACCCCATGAGAATGTTCACTAGTGTCAAGCCTATAGTTTGGCCCTCATTTTGTTTTATACTGAGAGTTTGGATGTATGAACAGGCTAGGGTTCAGCCTAACACAGAAACAAAAAACGCCTGTTTAATTGACTTGTTGGAGAAGTGATAATGTTTGCACATTGCCTAAACAATGCCTTCTGGTTAGATTGCACGTGCTATTAAGAAACAAATGCACAAAACCTATCCGATCCTATTGATTGCGAAAGTCAAGGTGCGCAGATTCCACACTCTGACACGTGTGTGTGTGTGTGTGTGTGTGTGTGTGTGTGTGTGTGTGTGTGTGTGTGTATTTATTATGCAATTCTACATTTCAAAATACTAATTGAGAGTAAACCTACCACTTCCCAAATCCTATTCTACAAATTAAAGCCTTTGCAACACAATTACCTTTATACCACCCTTCAGTGTTGACATACCTGGTACTGGTTTATAGAGTGGATTGTCCATGGGCATGCTGGTGTTGCTGGTCCTCACACGGGTGATCAGCCTGCAGGAGAACTTCTCAGTGGTCTGATCAGAACTGTTGATATTCTTCAGCTGATCACCCACGGTCCACTCTCCTTCGTCTTTCTTCCATTCGTAGGTGACCGGTCCCAGATCCTTGGTTTCAGCGGTACACTTCAGAGCACAACTGACGTCACACAGCGGCTGGGTCGTTATACTGGGCGTCGGAGGGGGCTCTGGTCAGGTGAAAAGAACACAAGAACAGAGATGAGGTCTTCCCTTTGCTGTGTATCTCTACACCCCCCAGACCATTAAAAAAAAACTTTCAGGGCTCACAAATTAATTTAGAAAACCGAAAAAAGGCAAAGGTACAAGATTGTACAATATTTGTGAGATTATTATAGTGTTTATATTGTTAATAAAAGGTGTTTGTGTGTGTGTGTGTGTGTGTAATGTTTCATATAGTGTATATAGTGTCGTCGTCTACATGGTACAGTGGTTTGTTATAGTGTGTTTCAGATGCCTTGGACACCAGCCTTCCAAGTTGCACTTGTGACATAATTTCCTGTCTCGTAGCATAGACCTCTGAAGAATAAGTCCCGCCTCTGAGGCTCCCGGTTCCCTTCCCATTTTCCATCTAGTTTCGACTGGCTTTTTGGATTGTCAGTGCCGTTAAAATAGCATTTATAATCGTTTACTACTTTAACGGCACCGACAACCCAAAAAGCCAGTCGAAACTAGATGGAAAATGTGTGTAGTTCAAAACATGACGCAGCTTTCACTTCTTCGCCACCTACAGAGTTTGCTACGTACGATCATTCAAAAAACCCATGTTATTCCCCATAGACATTTGACCGAGGGAACCGGAGCGGGAGGAACCGGAGGCGGGACTTAATCTTCAGAGGTCTATTTATAGCTTTGTCTTTGTGATCGTGTCATGTCATTGGCTAGTCATTGTTATTGTTAGCTACATTAGCCTCTTTAGCAAACCAGCTCGAAAACAAACAACACAACTAAGACACAGAAGATGATTATGATGATTATTTAAGGCAGCAACGTTACTCGTTTATAATACATGTGAATTCAGTTATGTATTCATTCACCATTATGTATTCCTAGCATTTATGCTATCCAAATTACTATATAGCACTGCTATATTATTTATATTATTTATTTACCTGTAATACTCACTGCAGCATGATAACGACATGATTAGTACAACTCATGTCAGCTACCTTATTAGCAGCCACCCTGCAAAATTCACCTCAACCCTGTATGTCTTCTCCTTCATACTGGCCCTGACAGAACCCTCAACCCTGTATGTCTTCTCCTTCATACTGGCCCTGACAAAACCCTCAACCCTGTATGTCTTCTCTTTCATACTGGCCCTGACAGAACCCACAGGCCGGCCCTCACAAACACTACAGTCCAGGACATGGCCTAGTGACTTGTAGTGATTTTCATCCTTTTGGACACTCTTTTCATCATCTCTAAAAAAAAACAAATCATGTCTCAGAGGGAAATCATGGTTTCTCTGTGGTAAACGATCGAGTTCAGTGGCGGCAGTTATCGACGACTTGACTTTCGCGGTTGCAGTAGACGTTTCCATGGGAACAGCGAGCTCCACCAATCAGAGGCTTTGTGTTACACTTCAGGATTGACGGTAGTGTACTTCTCGATGACATGGTGACTAAAACGTGTTTTTCTTAAAACTAAAATGAAATAGAATGAGAGTTAGAAAAGTACCATGGTTCTGTTTATTCTGGTGTGAGGTACTCAACCTGCACATAAAGGATATCCTCATCCCCTATTTGTTCATGTTTGACTTAGAAAAATTGTTTACAGCAGTTCTGTGTGATATATGTGTAATAAAAGCATAAAAATTCAACATAATTGATGTATATGCCTAGAGAATGCCTGGAGAAAAGTGAAACAAATTGAAATTGGCAGCCTGTGGCATGTGGCATGTGTTTGCCCTCTGCCTAGTTCCAGAGGTCAAATCTGAAATTCCTCCAAGTCCCTGAAAATAACCTTTATGGTTTATAGAAACACTGGAGAAAGTTACATGCTTTAGACATAAAATATACAATACCTACCATTTACCAATAAACTGATTAGAGTGGTAGAATGGAATAGGAATTATATATTTATGTTACCAATGTTCTTGTTCAGAGTGGGAATGAGTGAACGGAGGCCTACCAATTATGAAGAGAGTTGTTTCAGTGTCTTCAGTAATTCCACCGATCTCCCCATGGTCTACGAAGCATTTATAATTCCCTTTGTCTGAGACTTTCAGATTCCGAAAGGTTACCGTCTTATCCATATGGTTCAAGTCGGTGTCAGGTCGGTTTTTGATGTCTTCCTTCTGAGCACGATATCCAATTATAAGCTTTTCAAAAGCTGTGCCTCCTTGAAAGTTAATAGAAATTATTTTATTCTTAGTTGAGTCGCATTGAAAGACGACCTTCCCTCCGATCTCTCCATAACGAGTAAGGCCAGTAAAACCTGAAAGAGAAAGGTTGCAACTTATTTAGAGTGAACGTCAAGTCTGAAACTAATGAATCCAAACTGTATCTCTCTATAGCCTCCGCATCACATTATTGCAACACAGAACCCCACAACATGAACATGTGTTACCAAACAACTAGTATGTGTGTTGGCTGCTCATTTGGCAACGCTTGCTATAGCTATAGCGTTTTTATATATATTGTCATTCATTTTTGCCAAGAAAACCAACACTGCCTGCGACTATAAAAGAAAATTGACGCAGACATTGAGATGGACCTTGGCCAACCTTTGTAAGGGTATGACCGGTATGCTATGTTATGTTGTGTCAACTTTGGTACGAAGGTATGAAGGATTGCCTGATGTCTTGTACCTGCACCTCAGTTAATCTTAATGCGTCTGCGGAATGTGGACCTACAGGCTGAAGGGTATGGTAAATGTTGCCCTCGTACAAGGCATTAGATGTGTCCAGTGGCGGAGCCAGACTTTTTTTCAAGGGGTGGCACGAGGGTGGCCGAGGCTTTATAGGGGGGTCCATATTGAATTGTTGACGGGGGGGGGGGGACGAACGCGATTGTCGACGGGGGGGGGGGGGGGGGGGTACGAACACGGTTGTCGACGGGGGTGGGGGGGGTTCGAACGCGATTGTTGACGGGGGGGGAGGACGAACGCGATCGCGCTTTCACATCAAACCTTTTGGTATGGCTGCATACAAAGTGGAATAGGCTATTTATGTTTGGAGTAAATTTGCAACGATTCTGGCAATTCTTATTCAATTATGATGTAAGGCCATTAGAGTAACAGCTCAGATTATTACAGTTATTAGAACTCTTACAACTGAAATATTTTCTTACCTTTGACAAAGAGGGTAAATCCCAGCAGTATGAATAGCATCTTCATCTGGGAAAGACATACATTAAAAAAGTTAATCTTAATTCTTAAACATAGCAATAACAAATCTGTTCAGGTAGCTAAATCAACTTTCAAAAGCATGTTTTGAAACACATTTGGCCATATAGCTTCTACATTGCCATTCTGCTCACTATTAGATGTTCTCCGTAGTCTAGTGTCAATGTTTTGATAGTTATGGTACCGCATGCACACACATTGTGTGTTTGCGTGCACAGCGGTGTGGTTACAGTGGCCCGCACTGACTCAGTTAGATTCCTGGAACACCTCCTGTAAGTCCCGCCTAAGGATCAACAAGTTGACGGTAATTGTCCACCTCAGTAAAGACAATCTCTGAAACAGGTTCTTAAACAATGTGGGGTATATTTATTGTCTATCTTTTTTAATATTAATAATGTCCTTCTGTACACACTTCAATGTTTACTTTTAGCTTTGTTAGGATGTGTCTTATCTGTTGTCTTGTCTTATCACGTATCTGTTCACCGTGGGATAGTGGGAAACGTCTTCCTGATTGTTTTGTATGTCAACATGTGAAGTAATGAAGCTATAAAGCTGACTTTGACTTTGACACCGTTTGCGTTATTTTCCATTCTCCAGTCCGATGAATGGAGAGGGCCAGAGCCCCACCATACCCCTGTACATTTTCAAGCTTTGACGTCGTTACTGCCCGCCTACCTCGCTACTAAATGTTGTCGACAAACCTCATTTTATACAAATTACTTGAAGGCCGCCGTGGCTCCAACATCCTATTGTGTTCCCACACTTGAAACTCACTGTGTGTAAAGCAGAAAGAGTGAACTGTATGAAAAGGGAGTCTTACACTTAACACCTGACTATAAAGTAAAGAAATGGTGGAATAAACCCACCCAGGAGAGGATGTATCAAGACAAAGTATTCACACACGTACCTTTTCGATGGAGTCCTGGATGCGAAAGACTTTGAATGACGACACACTTCCTTGTTCTTCGCTGAAGCGAAGTGCGGTGGCACTTCTCATGTGGGCTGGGAAACAACCAAGCCTTGTCATTGTTACATCCTCAGCTGATTCATTCATTAAAAAAAATCAAATACATGAGTTATACGAGGCCACACATGCAAACAATGTACACAAATGTCTGAAGGTTGTTGAATAGTGTGTGTGTGTGTGTGTGTGTGTGTGTGTGTGTGTGTGTGTGTGTGTGTGCGTGCGTGCGTGTGAGATAGAGATAGAGATCTACGTTAGAAAGATGATATCTCGGACATTCAAATGATCATTTCAATGTCCACCTATTTTAACTTCACAGGAGTAAAAGGGACTCTTGTTCCCTATAAAGATCCAACTACAAACTATAGGCTACCCTATGTTCAGGAAATAGTTCTTCTTCCTCCTCACCTCACCAATTATCAATTGATCAATAAAGGTGATAACATCTTCAGAAGAAAATATGTACTATGACACATCATTATCCAGATAAATAATTATAATCAACATCTTCATTTTGTTGCAGAACTCTAGCTGCTGCTGAGTGCCAGCTTCTTGATCCCTTAAGTCCACCGTGTCACAACACTGAATATTAAACGTGCAAATGTGATCTAAACACAATGCTGGACGGAAGACAAGTAGGTGGTCTGTACATTGTATCAGCACACGGTACATGTGTATTCTAGATGATGGTATAGCGGGCTGACCCTACCACCGACACCTAGGTGGCTTTACTGGGCTGCTCAGACACAGGACACCAGCTGATGGTGTATGAAACGGGTTTACTGCAGCGTTGGAATCGGGCTTACTGCCTGAGCAGGTGCTGCCTCCTGGTGACAAAGTCGGCCTGGCTTCATTTTATAAATACCAACGAGGGGTCAGCACAATGCAAAACCTTTGACAAACGTTGTGTCATCCCCATGGTTACGACCCATGACAAAAAAAATCAAAGAATCAGAAACCCAAGTGACAGCTGGTTCAACCTGTTTGGCTTCATTTTTGATTGCACCGACCACATGCATGCAGCCTCACCCAGCGCCCAGCATCCATTGAGTATCAGGAGTGAGGCTGCTTCATATGAGGCTGCTTGAATCAACAACTCACACACTCACAAGAATGTCTAGTATGAATGAAAGACATAATGTGATGGTTTATTTATTGGTTGAGTCAAAATTAAACATTGCTTCTTGCTTCTTTCAGTTAGGCTACTTATTGTAAATCGGGATAAACGCATCTGTTAAATGACAGAAATGTCAAAATAAAAGGAGCAAGAAGTGGCCAATGAGTGTTTAGGTGGGGGTTTCTGCCCCTCATGTGTAGCCTTTCATAGCTGAACATGATATGAACTTCAAGCTACTTTAAACCGTATTCGCTAGCCGTCACTGGCTGTTTAAATTCATTCACAACATGAACATAATTAGCTTTTCCCACTCCTGCTTTGAATCAGGTTATGCAAGCTTATCAAACTAGAAACTGATATCAGAGTCAACATTTGAAAATGTTGTTGTTATGAAGTACTCTATCCAAAATATTGTAAAGTACAATACAAATAATTATATCAATACGTAAAATGCATTTGCTTTGAAAATAAATCTTTGTGAAACCTGCTAGGCTAACCCTATGGAAGATCTTAGACAAATACATTACAAAAGTGAAGTATCTAAATGATTAACACATTTGGTCAAGTAGCTAAATAAATTGTGCCCAATTTCAAAGAGACATTTTGAAACACATTTGGTAATCAGCTTTAACATCAGCAATCTGCTCACCATTAGATGTGCTCCATAGTCCATGTCCATGTTAATGTTTTGATAGTTATGGTAACGCAAACACATCCGTGTGTGTGTGTGTGTGTGTGTGTGTGTGTGTGTGTGTGTGTGTGTGTGTGTGTGTGTGTGTGTGTGTGTGTGAGAGAGAGAGTGTGAGAGAGAGAGAGAGAGAGAGAGAGAGAGAGAGAGAGAGAGAGAGAGAGAGAGAGAGAGAAAATAAAACAAACTTTAGAGCGCAGGTGGACATTGTCACAGAACAGCAAATTAACAAAATGGGCTACAGACAGGCTTTAGCATACAGCTAAATAGATATGGTGAGATTGATATGTATGTAAACATTGGGAATCGTGTTTATTTGGTTAAATGATGTTCTCATCGTTGGATATTTATTTAATAGTGGCAATCTAGCTGAGTAGGCCCTTTACTTTTTGAAAATGTGCCAAGTCACGTGAATTTAATGTAAAACATAACTAGAGAGCAAATGATTCATGCTGTGCTGCTGCCTTGGTGGGGAGAGCTGTTGGTTATCAGCCATAGAGACGAGTCCAAGTCCAAGTTCAAGTCCCGCTAATGTCGGTCCACATAAAGATTCCCAGATCTCGAAGATTGTCATGTGAGTTAATGTATCTTTCTCTATTTATTGCAAATAAGTTAACACGATGAAGATTGAGCCATTGGCCCGCTGATGAAAGCCCTTGCATTTGAAGTATTATATCTATTATACACTAGATGGCGCTATTGGCTGTCTGTGAGACAGCCCATCTAGCGAGTAGTTCAAGAGGATAATATCCTCTTGAACTATTCGCTGATATTATCAGTTGAAGCTGCATGTTGGACCGACATTTAAAATAGAGTATTAACTTTCCTAGCAACCGCCTACTCGTCGTATTTCATACACCAAGAAACATTACCGCTTAGTTTGTGTGTGTGTAAGAGGAGGACAAATGGAGAGACAAAGAAGACAAACAGAGGCCACCCACTACCCGCTGTTTTGTAAACTGCTGCTTCTCCTAGTTTAATATTAATAGAGTTTACATCAAAATGTTCAGCTTCTTCTACTGTCACTCACATTTAGGCCTACATATCTGAGCGACTGTCTTTAGTTATTGGTTTGAGAGTCATGCTCCCCGTACACATACTAGAATGTTCAGATTATAGAAGCAATCTGTAATTTCACATTTTGTACAACTTTTGGTTTACAATACATTCAAATTTTTGCAGTATGGCATGGTCCACCTTACCAATCACAGAATTCATTGTTTACACACCTTTTTTATCGAGTGAGATGGACAGGAAGGTATGGGAGAGAGAGGGGAGGACATGCAGCAAAAAACCACGGGCAGGAATCTAACCAGGTGTCAGCGGTAAGGACTGGGCCTTAATGGTACGAACTCTACCCGGTGAACCACCAGGGCGCCCCATTTATTCACACACACACACACACACACACACACACACACACACACACACACACACACACACACACACACACACACACACAAAATGTATACATCTGATCACGTCTCTCACTCACACACATCAAAATATTCTCTACTTTTATGATTAAAATGAAAAATGAACCATGGTTCATGTTATTAAATGGTATTTACAAAAAAAGAAAAAATAGGAATTTAAGATTAAGCCATGTAATCTATTAAAAAAAATGATGAAACAATGTGCAACTCTATCCTCGAAATCTCTGGCGTGCGGCTTTACTGAGATGAACCCAAATACAGGATGACTTAAGTTAATTGCAACATCTTGTTTTAACATTAAGATGCCATGCTTAAACATTTTTTTAGCAGTGAGTCACAATCATTTAAGCGTCTGTTTGGCTTAAAGGCTGCTTCACCGTGTCCCAACTGTCCTTCACAACTGTGTGGTAATTCAAATAACACTAAGCTTCACAGAGCAAGCAGTGAGGCATTCTGCTCATTGATTGTTGACGCAAACTGAAGTGCAAAGGCTATACAGGCTATAACAGTAGCATTAGCTCGACAGAATGAGGAAGATTGAGGACAGGACAACAAAACAATATAAAAACAGCAAGCTATATAAATACATTTAAAAATCCAAAGCGTCGCACATACTTTGTAACAAAGGCCAATTCACTCTGCCTGTGTGGAAAACAGGAAATCATTGTCCACTTTCAGCTAGGACCACGCGTGTGTCGCAGCAGACATCCATGGGTCTGATCTTTGTTGGCTAGTTGACAGATGATTCCGTGAGTGCAGTGACCTCATGGTTCTTGAGAGAAACATGGAGTGGTCTGCAGTCCCATCAACGTGTTCCAGGTCTTTGACATGCAGAGGAGGCCTAGTAGACAGTAACACTCACTTTGGAAGACTACTTTCAATCATTCATTTTCCCCATTCCTTTTTTCCACATCCGGGGCTGTGAAAGACATACAAACACATGCAATTAACACTAAAGGCCACTGGACATTAAATACGTAATCACGTTATTACTTAATTTCCATGTTTGGATCATTCAACAACTTGTTTGAATTATCCAATTCAAACAAGTTGTTGTTTACAATAGAAGATAAGCTATTTCAAGCTAGCGCCAGTCTAATTATATCTATTTTTTGAAGATTTGTTTTTGCATTTTTTCAGCTTTATTATAGAGAGAGATAGAGTGGAAAGTGTGGAAGTCAGAGGGGAAGACATGCAGTAAATGACCCAGGTCGGATTCCATCCTGGGTCTCTGCGATTAGGACTGTGCCTATATGGTATGCGCCTTAGCCCAGTGCCCAATTTAACTAGAGATTTCTCTACACTGCTGCAGAGCTGTTTAATAATTTCATGTTATACCACCTTGTTCTTTCACAGTGGATAACAAACATGTTCATGCTCTGTAATACGTAAAAAAAAAAAAAGATTTCAAACAATAATTGAATTGCCTTCTTTACTGTTTCTAATGTCACGAAGATCCCTGAGACTCACCGGGTGGCGTCACCATGGGTGTATCTGCGGCAGGAAGGGGTAGAAATAACATTGTGAATGACGGTTGCTATGGTTAATGACAGCTTACAAAGTGACAAAATATGAATTGAATGTTTAAGCATAAGATATGTATCATTCATTCATCTTTTTTTCTTTGGTTTCCAGGACGACTGACCTTCATTGGGTTGATCTTCTTTTTTTCCAGCTGAAGAGAAACCACAGAAAAAAATGAATTATACCAAACAAACATTTTATATATATATATATATATATATATATATATATATAGATCTTTTTTTGTTAGCTCTTTAGCATCTAGCTCCACATCACAGCGGTAGCTTCTTGTTATCCATGGGTGATAAGCAGCGCATGCAGACATTACAGTATCAATGAAGTGACTGTGAAACAAGTATAGGGAACAGCCCACTCTTTTGCCTTTCTAAACGTTTGTGACAGTTGGTTGGACAATGATTCGGTTTGTTGTTCAGCCAGAAGCGCCAGGATCGGCAAAAATCAAAAGGTTCTGAAAAGACACTGGCGCCGCTAAGTCTGTAGCGCCCGCTAGGGCTGACCGATGTACCGAATTCAAACCGTCATCGCGATGTAATAGAACAAATTAGAAAAAATTAACTTTTGTTTTTGGGATAATTATTATTTTTTGGATTTGTTACTGTTACTGATTGGAGATCAGTAAGAGTCGTATTTACTTTTCTTTTCCAATTCAATAGATAAATAAAGATGTTATATTATAAATTCATGCATAAACCTGGCCTAAAGGAAAGATCAGTTTATATGTTGACTGCTTCCAATATTGTGTTGTTCATAACATAATAGAATGATTTATTGCTTGTTTAGTGAATAACACAGAACATAAGGAACTTTAAAATGAAAAATCGCATTCCAAATCGCAATTGTAATATTGGTCAGAATAATCGCAATTACGATTCTTTCCCCAAACCGTTCATCCCGCCTACGCTCTCACATTTGGCAAAAGGAGCTGGCGCTCAGAAAAAGAGGCTACGTGGACATGGCAGAATTCTTCTTGCACATTTACAAATGGGTCACAATGGCCATAACATGAACATTGGCTAATGTTTCTATGTCTATGACTTACTAACCACGGTGAAGGTTGCCTCAGTTGTGTCATTTGAGAAAGTTAGTTTTTGCCTCACCTGTAGTATTAGTTATTGACTTATTGATTAATTTCATAGTTAGTAGTGCTATTTCAAGCTAGTGGTGCTAAATGTAACCTTTTCTTTGCTATGCGCTCCTAAACGTGACCTCCTGCAGTGTCCGTTTTGTCATTTGGTCCTAGGTCAAGTGGAAACAATACATTTTGGAACCAGTAGAATAATATTAAAACAGTTAAAACAATATGTACATTTGTTCTTCAGTTTAAAATCACAATCATCATTCATGCATTGCAGTTATTTCTTGGTTACTACGGTGACTGACCTTCACCTGCATCGTCTGCTTTCTTGCACAAAGCTGAGGAGAAACCACAGAACAAGAAGATGGCATTATTTTACTGTGACAGTGGAAAGAATGACCACTGTCCTACAGGTATCAACATGAGCCGGTCTGAAAAGTTTGCCTTTTGTCCAGGACTGGATGTTATGGAGTCCATTTTGTTTTCATTACAAATATACGTTTGAAAATAACATTTCATGGACATGCTCTTATACACATACAGCTGTCATAGAAAGCCCGGTGTGGCTCTGGAAGTCATAAACTTCCATGAAGGAATAGTCCAAATCAGGAACCTAAAGTGAAACACTACAGAACCACATGTTTAAACCAAGGCCCTGGGATGACCTGAACATCGCCAACAGGAACTAATTAAACTAATGGGATTGGGGGTTCTATCATATAAATAGGGTGTAGATATACTGTTGGAGCTATGTAGTTGTAAGATTTAATTGTAAAACATTTATTTAGTTTGTTTGCTTAATATAAAATAATATGATTATTTTATGTTTATTTTCTCATTTGTATTATAAATCTAAGTTAATTTGAGTTTGTTTATGCTTTTGTTTTGAAATTATTACTAGCCTATATATAGAGGTAGGCGGGCATAGGTAAGACAGGCACTGGGAAGGGTCATGGTTTTTTACCAGTTGCACGGGAGAGACGAAGGAGATGAGGCGGCCAGTTCCCACTGGTGCACATTTGTTGTGTATGCTTGGAAGATCAGAAAATAAACCTTCAGAAACCCAAATTCACGACTGGACAGTTGACTCTTTTCCCTGCACTGTGTAAGATTCGTCCCCCTGGTGCCTCAGTGGCTATTTTGATTACGTAGCTTTGTTTGGTTTCTTAATTTTGAAGTTATTGTTTTATTGAGGACAAATCGCCACTACATATACATTTGACCAAAAACACTCACGTATGCACTTCTTTAGACGTATGGAAAATGAATGATCTGGAACTGGGTCAGGAAGAAAACTTAGGTCAATATTGCGGACACTTAACACTCATGTAATAAAACATGTTGTAATTCGTGAAACGCATCGTGTTCAAGCATTCTAAGCCTATCCATTTGACAGACATTTGGCCCTCCATGTAGTTATTTTCTTTTGCTATGTTCGAATCAATATATATATGTATAACTCTATCAATAGATGTATAACTCTATAAATATATGTATGTATATATATATATGTATATATATATATATATATATATATATATATATATAGAGAGAGCTATCGATAGATAAATCTCAAGACTATATATCTTTCTTGCGAGAGACCTTGAAAAAGTTGATTGAAAAGATACTTACAGAACTTCACCAGAGCAATTACGGCAATTGGAGCAACAATGGCAAGAATTATTCCGAAAATCACCCCACCATTTAAACCTGCAAAGGTGAAAATTAAAATAAACATTAAAGGTACCATCACGGCATCAACATGCTCACACACACAACGTTAATCCTTTGTCTCAACCTGCAACCTTTGCAATAACACACACTTTGATCCGTGACCCAGCAGCATGTAAGTCAGGCTTCTTTCTGTTTCTTTACATGTGAATAGCACAATCTAAATCAAAGTAACAGACCTTATCCATCTAGCGGCCAGATACGAAGAGGACTACTGGAAACATGCTAGGCGGTCCCTTAACATATTGACCGGCCTAGCAACCGTAACGCATTTAGAAGGCAACGGGACTAGAGGTGATCAATGAACGAGCAGCTAACGTGATCCTCTCTGTTCAAAGCAGTTAGCTGACCACTGCAACCTTATGAAGAGTCAAAAGTGCCCAATAGCCCATTGGCACACTCATATGTCTTTGGCCATGAAGTAAGACAAGCTAAATGGAAATAAACTGTTGTGCATTTAATTTAGTGGAAAAACGTATATAAATAGATCTTGGTATTGTTAATTGTTAACTTTGTATTGTTAACTTTGTATTGTTGATTGTGTTTGCATCGCACTGTTGCTTACCAGTTGTAATTCAAAATACATCAAGCATGATTCATTTCACTGATTCCTAACCGACTGTCCCAACTGACCGACTAAACTGTCAAACAAACTGATCATTGAAATAAGGAGGGAGGTTTGCGTTCATTTCCAGGTAGAATAAGGCTACTATGGACAAGACTTCTAACGTTAACCCTGGTGGGGACAGGAGAATACCCCATGAGAATGTTCACTAGTGTCAAGCCTATAGTTTGGCCCTCATTTTGTTTTATACTGAGAGTTTGGATGTATGAACAGGCTAGGGTTCAGCCTAACACAGAAACAAAAAACGCCTGTTTAATTGACTTGTTGGAGAAGTGATAATGTTTGCACATTGCCTAAACAATGCCTTCTGGTCAGATTGCACGTGCTATTAAGAAACAAATGCACAAAACCTATCCGATCCTATTGATTGCAAAAGTCAAGGTGCGCAGATTCCACACTCTGACACGTGTGTGTGTGTGTGTGTGTGTGTGTGTGTGTGTGTATTTCTTATGCAATTCTACATTTCAAAATACTAATTGAGAGTAAACCTACCACTTCCCAAATCCTATTCTACAAATTAAAGCCTTTGCAACACAATTACCTTTATACCACCCTTCAGTGTTGACATACCTGGTACTGGTTTATAGAGTGGATTGTCCATGGGCATGCTGGTGTTGCTGGTCCTCACACGGGTGATCAGCCTGCAGAAGAACTTCTCAGGGGTATCAGAACTGTTCATATTCTTCAGCTCATCACCCTTGGTCCACTCTCCTTCGTCTTTCTTCCATTCGTAGGTGACCGGTCCCAGATCCTTGGTGTCAGCGGTACACTTCAGAGCACAACTGACGTCACACAGCGGCGGCTGGGTCGTTATACTGGGCGTCGGAGGGGGCCCTGGTCAGGTGAAAAGAACACAAGAACAGAAATTAGGTCTTCCCTTTGCTGTGTATCTCTACACCCCCCAGACCATTAAAAAAAAACTTTCAGGGCTCACAAAATTAATTTAGAAAACCGAAAAAAAGGCAAAGGTACAAGATTGTACAATATTTGTGAGATTATTATAGTGTTTATATTGTTGATAAAAGGTGTGTGTGTGTGTGTGTGTGTGTGTGTGTGTGTGTGTGTGTGTGTGTGTGTGTGTGTGTGTGTGTGTGTGTGTGTGTGTGTGTGTGTGTGTGTGTGTGTGTGTGTGTGTAATGTTTCATATAGTGTATATAGTGTCGTCGTCTACATGGTACAGTACTTTGTTATAGTGTGTTCCAGATGCCTTGGACACCAGCCTTCCAAGTTGCACTTGTGACATCATTTCCTGTCTCGTAGCATAGACTACGTAGCATTGTCAGTGCCGTTAAAATAGCATTTATAATCGTTTACTACTTTAACGGCACAGACAATCCAAAAAGCCAGTCGAAACTAGATGGAAAATGTGTGTAGTTCAAAACATGACGCAGCTTTTACTTCTTCTCCACCTACAGAGTTTGTTATGTACGATCATTCAAAAACCCCATGTTATTCCCCATAGACATTTGACAGAGGGAACCGGAGCGGGAGGAACCGGAGGCGGGACTTAATCTCAGAGGTCTATTTATAGCTTTGTTTTTGTGATCGTGTCATGTCATTGGCTAGTCATTGTTATTGTTAGCTACATTAGCCTCTTTAGCAAACCAGCTCGAAAACAAACAACACAACTAAGACACAGAAGATGATTATGATGATTATTTAAGGCAGCAACGTTACTCGTTTATAATACATGTGAATTCAGTTATGTATTCATTCACCATTATGTATTCCTAGCATTTATGCTATCCAAATTACTATATAGCACTGCTATATTATTTATATTATTTATTTACCTGTAATACTCACTGCAGCATGATAACGACATGATTAGTACAACTCATGTCAGCTACCTTATTAGCAGCCAGCCTGCAAAGTTCACCTCAACCCTGTATGTCTTCTCCTTCATACTGGCCCTGACAGAACCCTCAACCCTGTATGTCTTCTCTTTCATACTGGCCCTGACAGAACCCACAGGCCGGCCCTCACAAACACTACAGTCCAGGACATGGCCTAGTGACTTGTAGTGATTTTCATCCTTTTGGACACTCTTTTCATCATCTCCAAAAAAAAACAAATCATGTCTCAGAGGGAAATCATGGTTTCTCTGTGGTAAACGATCGAGTTCAGTGGCGGCAGTTATCGACGACTTGACTTTCGCGGTTGCAGTAGACGTTTCCATGGGAACAGCGAGCTCCACCAATCAGAGGCTTTGTGTTACACTTCAGGATTGACGGTAGTGTACTTCTCGATGACATGGTGACTAAAACATGTTTTTCTTAAAACTAAAATGAAATAGAATGAGAGTTAGAAAAGTACCATGGTTCTGTTTATTCTGGTGTGAGGTACTCAACCTGCACGTAAAGGATATCCTCATCCCCTATTTGTTCATGTTTGTTCATGTTTGACTGCTGTAAAATAGTTTACAGCAGTTCTGTGTGATATATGTGTAATAAAAGCATAAAAATTCAACATAATTGATTTATATGCCTAGAGAATGCCTGGAGAAAAGTGAAACAAATTGAAATTGGCAGCCTGTGGCATGTGGCATGTGTTTGCCCTCTGCCTAGTTCCAGAGATCAAATCTGAAAATAACCTTTATGGTTTATAGAAACACTGGAGAAAGTTACATGCTTTAGACATAAAATATGCAATACCTACCATTTACCAATAAACTGATTAGAGTGGTAGAATGGAATAGGAATTATATATTTATGTTACCAATGTTCTTGTTCAGAGTGGGAATGAGTGAACAGAGGCCTACCAATTATGATGAGAGTTGTTTCAGTGTCTTCAGTAATTCCACCAACGACCCCATGGTGTCTAATGATGCATTTATATTTCCCTTTGTCCGAGACTTTCAGATTCCGAAAGGTTACCGTTTTATCCATATGGTTCAATTCGGTGTCAGGTCGATGGATTTCGGTCTCTTTCTTCTGAGCATGATATCCAATTATAAGCTTTTCAAAAGCTGTGCCTCCTTGAAAGTAAATAGACTTTATTTCATTCTTAGTTGAGTTGCATTGAAAGACGACCGTCCTTCCGATCTCTCCATAAAGAGTAAGGCCAGTAAAACCTGAAAGAGAAAGGTTGCAACTTATTTAGAGAGAACCTCAAGTCTGAAACTAATGAATCCAAACTGTATCTCTCTATAGCCTCCACATCACATTATTGCAACACACAGACAGAACCCCACAACATGAACATGTGTTACCAAACAACTAGTATGTGTATTGGCTGCTCATTTGGCAACGCTTGCTATAGTCAGCGTTTTTATATATATTGTCATTCATTTTTGCCAAGAAAACCAACACTGCCTGCGACTATAAAAGAAAATTGACACAGTCATTGAGATGGACCTTGGCCAACCTTTGTAAGGGTATGACCGGTATGCTATGTTATGTTGTGTCAACTTTGGTATGAGGGTATGAAGGATTGCCTGATGTCTTGTACCTGCACCTCAGTTAATCTTAATGCGTCTGCGGAATGTGGACCTACAGGCTGAAGGGTATGGTAAATGTTGCCCTCGTACAAGGCATTAGATGTGTCCAGTGGCGGAGCCAGACTTTTTTTCAAGGGGTGGCACGAGGGTGGCCGAGGCTTTATAGAGGGGTCCATATTGAATTGTTGACGGGGGGGGGACGAACGCGATTGTCGACGGGGGGGGGGGGGGGGGGGTACGAACACGGTTGTCGACGGGGGTGGCGGGGGTTCGAACGCGATTGTTGACGGGGGGGGAGGACGAACGCGATCGCACTTTCACACATCAAACCTTTTGGTATGGCTGCATACAAAGAGGAGTAGGCTATTTATGTTTGGAGTAAATTTGCAACGATTCTGGCAATTCTTATTCAATTATGATGTAAGGCCATTAGAGTAACAGCTCAGATTATTACAGTTATTAGAACTCTTACAACTGAAATATTTTCTTACCTTTGACAAAGAGGTTAAATCCCAGCAGTATGAATAGCATCTTCATCTGGAAAAGACATACATTAAAAAAGTTAATCTTAATTCTTAAACATAGCAATAACAAATCTGTTCAGGTAGCTAAATCAACTTTCAAAAGCATGTTTTGAAACACATTTGGCCATATAGCTTCTACATTGCCATTCTGCTCACTATTAGATGTTCTCCGTAGTCTAGTGTCAATGTTTTGATAGTTATGGTACCGCATGCACACACATTGTGTGTTTGCGTGCACAGCGGTGTGGATACAGTGGCCCGCGCTGACTCAGTTAGATTCCTGGAACACCTCCTGTAAGTCCCGCCTAAGGATCAACAAGTTGACGGTAATTGTCCACCTCAGTAAAGACAATCTCCGAAACAGGTTCTTAAACAATGTGGGGTATATTTATTGTCTATCTTTTTTAATATTAATAATGTCCTTCTGTACGCACTACAATGTTTACTTTTAGCTTTGTTAGGATGTGTCTTATCTGTTGTCTTGTCTTATCACGTATCTGTTCACCGTGGGATAGTGGGAAACGTCTTCCTGATTTCTTTGTATGTCTACATGTGAAGTAATGAAGCTATAAAGCTGACTTTGACTTTGACTTTGACACCGTTTGCGTTATTTTCCATTCTCCAGTCCGATGAATGGAGAGGGCCAGAACCACCGATGATGACTGTTGACGGTTGCCTCGTAACGATCAAAAAACAAAGCATCAAGCTGCTTCTGTTTTACAGACTTCAATTACAAAAAAACTTTTATACTAATTACTTGAAGGCCGCCGTGGCTCCAACATCCCATTGTGCTCCCCCACGGTGCTCCACATGGGGCAGTACGCCTACCTAGCCTAGCTCAATGTCGGCGACAAACTCTAACTTGAAACTCACTGTGTGTAAAGCAGAAAGAGTGAACTGTATGAAAAGAGAGTCTTACACTTAACACCTGACTATAAAGTAAAGAAATGGTGGAATAAACTCACCCAGGAGAGGATGTATCAAGACAAAGTATTCACACACGTACCTTTTCGATGGAGTCCTGGATGCGAAAGACTTTGAATGACGACACACTTCCTTGTTCTTGCGTGTGCGGTGGCTCTTCTCATGTGGGCTGGGTAACAACCAAGCCTTGTCATTGTTACATCCTCAGCTGATTCATTCATTAAAAAAAATCAAATACATGAGTTATACGAGGACACACATGCAAACAATGTACACAAATGTCTGAAGGTTGTTGAATAGTGTGTGTGTGTGTGTGTGTGTGTGTGTGTGTGTGTGTGTGTGTGTGTGTGTGTGTGTGTGTGTGTGTGTGTGTGCGTGCGAGAGAGAGAGAGAGAGATAGAGATAGAGATCTACGTTAGAAAGATGATATCTCGGACATTCAAATGATCATTTTAATGTCCACCTATTTTAACTTCACAGGAGTAAAAGGGACTCTTGTTCCCTATAAAGATCCAGCTACAAACTATAGGCTACCCTATGTTCAGGAAATAGTTCTTCTTCCTCCTCACCTCACCAATTATCAATTGATCAATAATGGTGATAACATCTTCAGAAGAAAATATGTACTTTGACACATCATTATCCAGATAAATAATTATAATCAATCACAATTTTGTTGCAGAACTTTTTACCTGTTTGTTTGTGGACTGTTTTAAACTTTCATACGCTGTTTGTTTTATTTGCACTTGTTGTCTGCTGATCGAAGTCTTTCATGCTGTCGTTGCTTAGACTTGGCAGCACGATTCTTTAATTATCTCTCGTTAATAACCATGTCTTTTTTAATCCTTTTTCTGCTGTCCCTCTCATCATGCCTTTCATGGTTCCTTCTTGATCCCTTAAGTCCACCGTGTCACAACACTGAATATTAAACGTGCAAATGTGATCTAAACACAATGCTGGACGGAAGACAAGTAGGTGGTCTGTACATTGTATCAGCACACGGCACATGTGTATTCTAGATGATGGTATAGCGGGCTGACCCTACCACCGACACCTAGGTGGCTTTACTGGGCTGCTCAGACACAGGACACCAGCTGATGGTGTATGAAACGGGTTTACTGCAGCGTTGGAATCGGGCTTACTGCCTGAGCAGGTGCTGCCTCCTGGTGACAAAGTCGGTCTGGCTTCATTTTATAAATACCAACGAGGGGTCAGCACAATGCAAAACCTTTGACAAACGTTGTGTCATCCCCATGGTTACGATCCATGACAAAAAAAATCAAAGAATCAGAAACCCAAGTGACAGCTGGTTCAACCTGTTTGGCTTCATTTTTGATTGCACCGACCACATGCATGCAGCCTCACCGCATCCTGCAGCCTGCAGCGCCCAGCATCCATTGAGTATCAGGAGTGAGGCTGCTTCATATGAGGCTGCTTGAATCAACAACTCACACACTCACAAGAATGTCTAGTATGAATGAAAGACATAATGTGATGTTTTTTTTATTGGTTGAGTCAAAATTAAACATTGCTTCTTGCTTCTTTCAGTTACTTATTGTAAATCGGGATAAACGCATCTGTTAAATGACAGAAATGTCAAAATAAAAGGAGCAAGAAGTGGCCAATGAGTGTTTAGGTGGGGGTTTCTGCCCCTCATAGCTTTCATACCTGAACATGATATCAACTTCAAGCTACTTTAAACCGTATTCGCTAGCCGTCACTGGCCGTTTAAATTCATTCACAACATGAACATAATTAGCTTTTCCCACTCCTGCTTTGAATCAGGTTATACAAGCTTATCAAACTAGAAACTGATATCAGAGTCAACATTTGAAAATCTTGTTGTTATGAAGTACTCTATCCAAAATATTGTAAAGTACAATACAAATAATTATATCAATACGTAAAATGCATTTGCTTTGAAAATAAATCTTTGTGAAACCTGCTAGGCTAACCCTATGGAAGATCTTAGACAAATACATTACAAAAGTGAAGTATCTAAATGATTAACACATTTGGTCAAGTATATAATAATATAATAAATTGTGCCCAATATCAAAGAGACATTTTGAAACACATTTGGTAATCAGCTTTAACATCAGCAATCTGCTCACCATTAGATGTGCTCCATGGTCCATGTCCATGTTAATGTTTTGATAGTTATAGTAACGCAAACACATACGTCCTACTAATTGAATGCTGTGAGCTGTGAGCGCTGAAAGTGAGACTGTGCTGTTCTGCTCCCCTTCACCATTGACACTTTTGGCGTCGCCGGGTCAAACCATGCCGCGCTGAATGTAACTGAATTCGCATCAGCTTTTGAATCACGTGACACAGCGCAACAATGACCATTACGCACCACCAGTAGCCAACGCTGCGACCGTCGCACCAACTCCGTTATTAAACATCACCATATTACGTTATAGTGGTGTTTTTAAACCAAATAGTATATCCGGTCTAATCAGCATGCCTCGCGTTGAAAGATGCCGCCTGACACTAGTATAATCCTCCCTCCACAAACTGACAAAGAGTTGAATGGAGACTCCACTGTTGTGTTTGTTGGAGGAAATGTCTCCAGTGGACTGAGCTCATGGTCCCCCAAGGTTTAAAGCCACCAGGGACTGAGGGACTGATCACGCATCCAACCTCACAGGGGACACCCTGTGAGGTTGGAGAAGACATCTGCTCAGCTTGGAGGATTCCAACTGAACCAAAGGGAAGATTCAGCGGATGAACACACAAGAAAATGTTGTTGGATCCACTCAGTTGTTTATTATCATTATGCTTTATTAAAAAATACAACTGAATATATTGTACCTTACGTGTACACACAAAACAGAATGATAAAAATATAAGTAGCAGACATTACAAATCATAAACAGGTGCACACAAATCTTTAATAACTGAACACGTTCTGTTGCCGTGTGGCTCCCAACAGAACACAAGGAATCGATATTCAGTTTAAAATCATTCAACAGAAACATAATCATTCCTTTTTTGTTTGCCCACGGCACCTCCGAGCAATTACTGCAATTACAGCAACAAAGCATAATATGCCAATAATTATTCCGATAATCTCCCCAACAGTTAATCCTGCAAAGAAAGAAAATGGAAATCAACATAAAAGGTACCATCATGGCATCAACATGCTAACACACAATGTTAATAATTTGTCTCAACCTGAGGGGTTTACAACAACACACACACATGGATAATTTCACTGGTTCCTAACCGACTGTCCCAACTGACCGACCCAACTGGCAAACGAAAACGGATCATTAAAATCAAGACGGAGGTTTGCGTTCATTTCCAGATAGAAGAAGGCTACCATAGACCCAAGACTTCTAACGTCAGCCCTGGTGGGGACAGGAGAATACCCCATGAGAATGCAAAACGAAGACTGGCCAAAGGAGGTTTTTTTCGGTGGGGTTTCGTACAGTTCCCTGCAGCAGCGCCTGTAGTGGACCGCTCTGCGGCCCACCATGGTTGGATCAGGTCACATAGAGCCTGCAGGGCCTTTTATGAATGAGGTTGATGTTAAATAGAGCAATGTAATTGTCAAGGCTGAGCATGTTCAAGTCCCCCAGGACGTCGCAGTGATGAGATCTTATCACCTCTCCAGTGGTTTGACAACAGAGGGACTGGCCTGCGACCACGCAGTTTGGACAGTAGACGAGGTGCGAGAGGAGTGTGTGTGTGTGTGTGTGTGTGTGTGTGTGTGTGTGTGTGTGTGTGTGTGTGTGTGTGTGTGTGTGTGTGTGTGTGTTTCTTATGCAATTCTACATTTCAAAATACAAATTGAGAGTAAACCCACCACTTCCCAAATCCTATTCTACAAATTAAAGCCTTTGCAACACAATTACCTTTATACCCCCCTTCAGTGGTGACATACCTGGTACTGGTTTATAGAGTGGATTGTCCATGGGCATGCTGGTGTTGCTGGTCCTCACACGGGTGATCAGCCTGCAGGAGAACTTCTCAGTGGTCTGATCAGAACTGTTGATATTCTTCAGCTGATCACCCTCGGTCCACTCTCCTTCGTCTTTCTTCCATTCGTAGGAGACCGGTCCCAGATCCTTGGTGTCAGCGGTACACTTCAGAGCACAACTGACGTCACACAGCGGCGGCTGGGTCGTTATACTGGGCGTCGGAGGGGGCCCTGGTCAGGTGAAAAGAACACAAGAACAGAGATGAGGTCTTCCCTTTGCTGTGTATCTCTACACCCCCCAGACCATTAAAAAAAAACTTTCAGGGCTCACAAATTAATTTAGAAAACCGAAAAAAAGGCAAAGGTACAAGATTGTACAATATTTGTGAGATTATTATAGTGTTTATATTGTTAATAAAAGGTGTTTGTGTGTGTGTGTGTAATGTTTCATATAGTGTATATAGTGTCGTCGTCTACATGGTACAGTGGTTTGTTATAGTGTGTTTCAGATGCCTTGGACACCAGCCTTCCAAGTTGCACTTGTGACATAATTTCCTGTCTCGTAGCATAGACCTCTGAAGAATAAGTCCCGCCTCTGAGGCTCCCGGTTCCCTTCCCATTTTCCATCTAGTTTCGACTGGCTTTTTGGATTGTCAGTGCCGTTAAAATAGCATTTATAATCGTTTACTACTTTAACGGCACCGACAATCCAAAAAGCCAGTCGAAACTAGATGGAAAATGTGTGTCGTTCAAAACATGACGCAGCTTTCACTTCTTCGCCACCTACAGAGTTTGTTATGTACGATCATTCAAAAACCCCATGTTATTTCCCATAGACATTTGACCGAGGGAACCGGAGCGGGAGGAACCGGAGGCGGGACTTAATCTTCAGAGGTCTATTTATAGCTTTGTCTTTGTGATCGTGTCATGTCATTGGCTAGTCATTGTTATTGTTAGCTACATTAGCCTCTTTAGCAAACCAGCTCGAAAACAAACAACACAACTAAGACAAAGAAGATGATTATGATGATTATTTAAGGCAGCAACGTTACTCGTTTATAATACATGTGAATTCAGTTATGTATTCATTCACCATTATGTATTCCTAGCATTTATGCTATCCAAATTACTATATAGCACTGCTATATTATTTATATTATTTATTTACCTGTAATACTCACTGCAGCATGATAACGACATGATTAGTACAACTCATGTCAGCTACCTTATTAGCAGCCAGCCTGCAAAGTTCACCTCAACCCTGTATGTCTTCTCCTTCATACTGGCCCTGACAGAACCCTCAACCCTGTATGTCTTCTCTTTCATACTGGCCCTGACAGAACCCACAGGCCGGCCCTCACAAACACTACAGTCCAGGACATGGCCTAGTGACTTGTAGTGATTTTCATCCTTTTGGACACTCTTTTCATCATCTCTAAAAAAAAACAAATCATGTCTCAGAGGGAAATCATGGTTTCTCTGTGGTAAACGATCGAGTTCAGTGGCGGCAGTTATCGACGACTTGACTTTCGCGGTTGCAGTAGACGTTTCCATGGGAACAGCGAGCTCCACCAATCAGAGGCTTCGTGTTACACTTCAGGATTGACGGTAGTGTACTTCTCGATGACATGGTGACTAAAACGTGTTTTTCTTAAAACTAAAATGAAATAGAATGAGAGTTAGAAAAGTACCATGGTTCTGTTTATTCTGGTGTGAGGTACTCAACCTGCACGTAAAGGATATCCTCATCCCCTATTTGTTCATGTTTGACTTAGAAAAATTGTTTACAGCAGTTCTGTGTGATATATGTGTAATAAAAGCATAAAAATTCAACATAATTGATGTATATGCCTAGAGAATGCCTGGAGAAAAGTGAAACAAATTGAAATTGGCAGCCTGTGGCATGTGGCATGTGTTTGCCCTCTGCCTAGTTCCAGAGGTCAAATCTGAAATTCCTCCAAGTCCCTGAAAATAACCTTTATGGTTTATAGAAACACTGGAGAAAGTTACATGCTTTAGACATAAAATATACAATACCTACCATTTACCAATAAACTGATTAGAGTGGTAGAATGGAATAGGAATTATATATTTATGTTACCAATGTTCTTGTTCAGAGTGGGAATGAGTGAACGGAGGCCTACCAATTATGAAGAGAGTTGTTTCAGTGTCTTCAGTAATTCCACCGATCTCCCCATGGTCTACGAAGCATTTATAATTCCCTTTGTCTGAGACTTTCAGATTCCGAAAGGTTACCGTCTTATCCATATGGTTCAAGTCGGTGTCAGGTCGGTTTTTGATGTCTTCCTTCTGAGCACGATATCCAATTATAAGCTTTTCAAAAGCTGTGCCTCCTTGAAAGTTAATAGAAATTATTTTATTCTTAGTTGAGTCGCATTGAAAGACGACCATCCCTCCGATCTCTCCATAACGAGTAAGGCCAGTAAAACCTGAAAGAGAAAGGTTGCAACTTATTTAGAGTGAACGTCAAGTCTGAAACTAATGAATCCAAACTGTGTCTCTCTATAGCCTCCGCATCACGTTATTGCAACACAGACAGAACCCCACAACATGAACATGTGTTACCAAACAACTAGTATGTGTATTGGCTGCTCATTTGGCAACGCTTGCTATAGCTATAGCGTTTTTATATATATTGTCATTCATTTTTGCCAAGAAAACCAACACTGCCTGCGACTATGAAAGAAAATTGACACAGATATTGAGATGGACCTTGGCCAACCTTTGTAAGGGTATGACCGGTATGCTATGTTATGTTGTGTCAACTTTGGTATGAAGGTATGAAGGATTGCCTGATGTCTTGTACCTGCACCTCAGTTAATCTTAATGCGTCTGCGGAATGTGGACCTACAGGCTGAAGGGTATGGTAAATGTTGCCCTCGTACAAGGCATTAGATGTGTCCAGTGGCGGAGCCAGACTTTTTTTCAAGGGGTGGCACGAGGGTGGCCGAGGCTTTATAGGGGGGTCCATATTGAATTGTTGACGGGGGGGACGACGAACGGGATTGTCGACGGGGGGGGGGGGGGGGGGTACGAACACGGTTGTCGACGGGGGTGGCGGGGGTTCGAACGCGATTGTTGACGGGGGGGGAGGACGAACGCGATCGCGCTTTCACACATCAAACCTTTTGGTATGGCTGCATACAAAGTGGAGTAGGCTATTTATGTTTGGAGTAAATTTGCAACGATTCTGGCAATTCTTATTCAATTATGATGTAAGGCCATTAGAGTAACAGCTCAGATTATTACAGTTATTAGAACTCTTACAACTGAAATATTTTCTTACCTTTGACAAAGAGGGTAAATCCCAGCAGTATGAATAGCATCTTCATCTGGAAAAGACATACATTAAAAAAAGTTAATCTTAATTCTTAAACATAGCAATAACAAATCTGTTCAGGTAGCTAAATCAACTTTCAAAAACATGTTTTGAAACACATTTGGCCATATAGCTTCTACATTGCCATTCTGCTCACTATTAGATGTTCTCCGTAGTCTAGTGTCAATGTTTTGATAGTTATGGTACCGCATGCACACACATTGTGTGTTTGCGTGCACAGCGGTGTGGTTACAGTGGCCCGCGCTGACTCAGTTAGATTCCTGGAACACCTCCTGTAAGTCCCGCCTAAGGATCAACAAGTTGACGGTAAATGTCCACCTCAGTAAAGACAATCTCCGAAACAGGTTCTTAAACAATGTGGGGTATATTTATTGTCTATCTTTTTTAATATTAATAATGTCCTTCTGTACACACTTCAATGTTTACTTTTAGCTTTGTAGGATGTGTCTTATCTGTTGTCTTGTCTTATCACGTATCTGTTCACCGTGGGATAGTGGGAAACGTCTTCCTGATTGTTTTGTATGTCAACATGTGAAGTAATGAAGCTATAATGCTGACTTTGACTTTGACTTTGACACCGTTTGCGTTATTTTCCATTCTCCAGTCCGATGAATGGAGAGGGCCAGAGCCCCACCATACCCCTGTACATTTTCAAGCTTTGACGTCGTTACTGCCCGCCTACCTCGCTACTAAATGTTGTCGACAAACCTCATTTTATACAAATTACTTGAAGGCCGCCGTGGCTCCAACATCCTATTGTGTTCCCACACTTGAAACTCACTGTGTGTAAAGCAGAAAGAGTGAACTGTATGAAAAGGGAGTCTTACACTTAACACCTGACTATAAAGTAAAGAAATGGTGGAATAAACTCACCCAGGAGAGGATGTATCAAGACAAAGTATTCACACACGTACCTTTTCGATGGAGTCCTGGATGCGAAAGACTTTGAATGACGACACACTTCCTTGTTCTTCGCTGAAGCGAAGTGCGGTGGCACTTCTCATGTGGGCTGGGAAACAACCAAGCCTTGTCATTGTTACATCCTCAGCTGATTCATTCATTAAAAAAAATCAAATACATGAGTTATACGAGGCCACACATGCAAACAATGTACACAAATGTCTGAAGGTTGTTGAATAGTGTGTGTGTGTGTGTGTGTGTGTGTGTGTGTGTGTGTGTGTGTGTGTGTGTGTGTGTGTGTGTGTGTGTGTGTGTGTGTGTGTGTGTGTGCGTGTGAGATAGAGATAGAGATCTACGTTAGAAAGATGATATCTCGGACATTCAAATGATCATTTCAATGTCCACCTATTTTAACTTCACAGGAGTAAAAGGGACTCTTGTTCCCTATAAAGATCCAACTACAAACTATAGGCTACCCTATGTTCAGGAAATAGTTCTTCTTCCTCCTCACCTCACCAATTATCAATTGATCAATAATGGTGATAACATCTTCAGAAGAAAATATGTACTATGACACATCATTATCCAGATAAATAATTATAATCAACATCTTCATTTTGTTGCAGAACTCTAGCTGCTGCTGAGTGCCAGCTTCTTGATCCCTTAAGTCCACCGTGTCACAACACTGAATATTAAACGTGCAAATGTGATCTAAACACAATGCTGGACGGAAGACAAGTAGGTGGTCTGTACATTGTATCAGCACACGGCACATGTGTATTCTAGATGATGGTATAGCGGGCTGACCCTACCACCGACACCTAGGTGGCTTTACTGGGCTGCTCAGACACAGGACACCAGCTGATGGTGTATGAAACGGGTTTACTGCAGCGTTGGAATCGGGCTTACTGCCTGAGCAGGTGCTGCCTCCTGGTGACAAAGTCGGTCTGGCTTCATTTTATAAATACCAACGAGGGGTCAGCACAATGCAAAACCTTGTGTCATCCCCATGGTTACGACCCATGACAAAAAAAATCAAAGAATCAGAAACCCAAGTGACAGCTGGTTCAACCTGTTTGGCTTCATTTTTGATTGCACCGACCACATGCATGCAGCCTCACCCAGCGCCCAGCATCCATTGAGTATCAGGAGTGAGGCTGCTTCATATGAGGCTGCTTGAATCAACAACTCACACACTCACAAGAATGTCTAGTATGAATGAAAGACATAATGTGATGGTTTATTTATTGGTTGAGTCAAAATTAAACATTGCTTCTTGCTTCTTTCAGTTAGGCTACTTATTGTAAATCGGGATAAACGCATCTGTTAAATGACAGAAATGTCAGAATAAAAGGAGCAAGAAGTGGCCAATGAGTGTTTAGGTGGGGGTTTCTGCCCCTCATGTGTAGCCTTTCATAGCTGAACATGATATGAACTTCAAGCTACTTTAAACCGTATTCGCTAGCCGTCACTGGCTGTTTAAATTCATTCACAACATGAACATAATTAGCTTTTCCCACTCCTGCTTTGAATCAGGTTATGCAAGCTTATCAAACTAGAAACTGATATCAGAGTCAACATTTGAAAATGTTGTTGTTATGAAGTACTCTATCCAAAATATTGTAAAGTACAATACAAATAATTATATCAATACGTAAAATGCATTTGCTTTGAAAATAAATCTTTGTGAAACCTGTGTGCCTTGTGCTCCATAGTCCATGTCCATGTTAATGTTTTGATAGTTATGGTAACGCAAACACATCCGTGTGTGTGTGTGTGTTTTAACAAAATGGGCTACAGACAGGCTTTAGCATACAGCTAAATAGATATGGTGAGATTGATGTGTATGTAAACATTGGGAATCGTGTTTATTTGGTTAAATTATGTTCTCATCGTTGGATATTTATTTAATAGTTGCAATCTAGCTGAGTAGGCCCTTTACTTTTTGAAAATGTGCCAAGTCACGTGAATTTAATGTAAAACATAACTAGAGAGCAAATGATTCATGCTGTGCTGCTGCCTTGGTGGGGAGAGCTGTTGGTTATCAGCCATAGAGACGAGTCCAAGTCCAAATTCAAGTCCCGCTAATGTCGGTCCACATAAAGATTCCCAGATCTCGAAGATTGTCATGTGAGTTAATGTATCTTTCTCTATCTATTGCAAATAAGTTAACACGATGAAGATTGAGCCATTGGCCCGCTGATGAAAGCCCTTGCATTTGAAGTATTATATCGATTATACACTAGATGGCGCTATTGGCTGTCTGTGAGACAGCCCATCTAGCGAGTAGTTCAAGAGGATAATATCCTCTTGAACTATTCGCTGATATTATCAGTTGAAGCTGCATGTTGGACCGACATTTAAAATAGAGTATTAACTTTCCTAGCAACCGCCTACTCGTCGTATTTCATACACCAAGAAACATTACCGCTTAGTTTGTGTGTGTGTAAGAGGAAGGACAAGAGGAAGTGTAAGAGGAGGACAAATGGAGAGACAAAGAAGACAAACAGAGGCCACCCACTACCCACTGTTTTGTAAACTGCTGCTTCTCCTAGTTTAATATTAATAGAGTTTACATCAAAATGTTCAGCTTCTTCTACTGTCACTCACATTTAGGCCTACATATCTGAGCGACTGTCTTTAGTTATTGGTTTGAGAGTCATGCTCCCCGTACACATACTAGAATGTTCAGATTATAGAAGCAATCTGTAATTTCACATTTTGTACAACTTTTGGTTTACAATACATTCAAATTTTTGCAGTATGGCATGGTCCACCTTACCAATCACAGAATTCATTGTTTACACACCTTTTTTATCGAGTGAGATGGACAGGAAGGTATGGGAGAGAGAGGGGAGGACATGCAGCAAAAAACCACGGGCAGGAATCTAACCAGGTGTCAGCGGTAAGGACTGGGCCTTAATGGTACGAACTCTACCCGGTGAACCACCAGGGCGCCCCATTTATTCACACACACACACACACACACACACACACACACACACACACACACACACACACACACACACACACACACACACACACACACACACACACACACACACACACACACAAAATGTATACATCTGATCACGTCTCTCACTCACACACATCAAAATATTCTCTACTTTTATGATTAAAATGAAAAATGAACCATGGTTCATGTTATTAAATGGTATTTACAAAAAAAGAAAAATTAGGAATTTAAGATTAAGCCATGTAATCTATTAAAAAAAATGATGAAACAATGTGCAACTCTATCCTCGAAATCTCTGGCGTGCGGCTTTACTGAGATGAACCCAAATACAGGATGACTTAAGTTAATTGCAACATCTTGTTTTAACATTAAGATGCCATGCTTAAACATTGTTTTAGCAGTGAGTCACAATCATTTAAGCGTCTGTTTGGCTTAAAGGCTGCTTCACCGTGTCCCAACTGTCCTTCACAACTGTGTGGTAATTCAAATAACACTAAGCTTCACAGAGCAAGCAGTGAGGCATTCTGCTCATTGATTGTTGACGCAAACTGAAGTGCAAAGGCTATACGGGCTATAACAGTAGCATTAGCTCGACAGAATGAGGAAGATTGAGGACAGGACAACAAAACAATATAAAAACAGCAAGCTATATAAATACATTTAAAAATCCAAAGCGTCGCACATACTTTGTAACAAAGGCCAATTCACTCTGCCTGTGTGGAAAACAGGAAATCATTGTCCACTTTCAGCTAGGACCACGCGTGTGTCGCAGCAGACATCCATGGGTCTGATCTTTGTTGGCTAGTTGACAGATGATTCCGTGAGTGCAGTGACCTCATGGTTCTTGAGAGAAACATGGAGTGGTCTGCAGTCCCATCAACGTGTTCCAGGTCTTTGACATGCAGAGGAGGCCTAGTAGACAGTAACACTCACTTTGGAAGACTACTTTCAATCATTCATTTTCCCCATTCCTTTTTTCCACATCCGGGGCTGTGAAAGACATACAAACACATGCAATTAACACTAAAGGCCACTGGACATTAAATACGTAATCACGTTATTACTTAATTTCCATGTTTGGATCATTCAACAACTTGTTTGAATTATCCAATTCATCCAATTCAAAAAAAATCTTATTTACGAGTCGTCGAGTCGTATTTACTTTTCTTTTACATTTCAATAGATGAATAAAGATGTTATAATATAAATTCATGCATCAATTCATCTCAACACATAAACCTGGCCTAAAGGAAAGATCAGTTTATACGTTGACTGCTTCCAATGTTGTGTTGTTCATACCATAGAATGATTTATTGCTTGTTTAGTGAATAACACAGAACATAAGGAACTTTAAAATTAAAAATCACATACCACATCGCAATTGCAATATTGGTCAGAATAATCGCAATTACGATTCTTTCCCCAAACCGTTCATCCAGCCTACGCTCTCACATTTGGCAAAAGGAGCTGGCGCTCAGAAAAAGAGGCTATGTGGACACGGCAGAATTCTTCTTGCACATTTACAAATGGGTCACAATGGCCATAACATGAATATTGGCTAATGTTTCTATATCTTTCAACCAGGTGACTTATTAACCACGGTGAAGGTTGTGTCAACCTTCCCAGTTGTGTCATTTTAGAAAGTTAGTTTTTGCCTCACCTGTAGTATTAGTTATTTGATTAATTTCATAGTTAGTTATTTCAAGCTAGTGGTGCTAAATGTAACCTTTTCTTTGCTATGCGCTCCTAAACGTGACCTCCTGCAGTGTCCGTTTTGTCATTTGGTCCTAGGTCAAGTGGAAACAATACATTTTGGAACCAAAGCTGAGGAGAAACCACAGAAAAAAGAAGATGGCATTATTGAAAAGTTTGCCTTTTGTCCAGGACTGGATGTTGTGGAGTCCATTTTGTTTTCATTACAAATATACGTTGGAAAATAACATTTCATGGACATGCTCTTATACACATACAGCTGTCATAGAAAGCCCGGTGTGGCTCTGGAAGTCGCAAACTTCCATGAAGGAATAGTCCAAATCAGGAACCCAAAGTGTAATACTACACAACCACATGGTTAAACCAAGGCCCTGGGATGACCTGAACATCGCCAACAGGCACTAATTAAACTAATGGGATTGGGGGTTCTCTAGAATCTAGTGTGTTGTATGAGTCTAACAGTAAAAGTATTTATTAAAGAAGGCATTCAAATCATGCAATCACGAGTCGGTTCAAGAAGCAAGTCAGACAGTTCAAAGGTGGTTTGTGGTTTAGATCACTCTATGTGTGAGCAGTGGTCAGAATTGGTGTTAGCTCTAATACTGTGTCAGGTCCAATGAGGTAATAATGTGAGCTTTAATATGGTGTAATTAGTTAATAGATTAATTGACATCAATGTGTAGGTTGCTTGTTCTTATTATTACGGAGGGGCTTTCTCGTGATTCTCATTTGAGTTTAGACAGCTATTTGGAACCTGCTTTACTCAGATTGGTCCCTGGGAATCTTATTTAGAAAAAAAAAAAAAAAAGCTAAGGTTTATATATATTATATATATATATATATATATATATATTAGCACTTTGAGATCGTGCCGATGAAAAGTGCATTACAAATTAAATAAATTATTATTATTATTATTATTATATATGTATATATATATAGGACTCTCACTGACCGTCCTATATATATATATATATATATCCTATATCCTATATATATATATATATATATATATATAGGACTGTCAGTGAGAGTCACCCTTTGACCTTTCTTCACTTTCATTCTGATAGCATACAGGCAAGATAATGATTATACTTTCTTTATGTAGTATATAGTAATTATTTACTTTAAACATGCAGTACATTTCTCCCATAGCTCATTCAATAAATTGTATTCAGCAAGTATTTATTTTATGTCCTTATTTGAATCAAGACTTTTTATTTACTACAGAAAATATTAAACTGAATCCCTGTCCTCCAGCCAGGTATTTTGACCAAAATATTTTATTTTTACATATGACCCTATTGAATTATTCTACTTTTATCTATTGTGTGCGTCTCATTCATTCGTCTTAATGTGTTTTTTTCTTTGGTTGATCTGTCCATCATACATCTGAGTCAGTTGGACACCCTCACTTGTGATGTCAGTAAAGGCTTGTTTTGAAACGGCTTGTTTTGAAACGGTTCAATTGCTTTCTTTACTGTTCTTCATTGGTTCTAATGTCACGAAGATCCCCGAGACTCACCAGGTTGTTCAGGCAGGAGACTCTCGAGTTCTGGAAACAATTAGAAATAACATCTTTAGTGGATTACTGTTGCTATGGCAAAGGCTTAGGGTATGCTTGTAGAGCTGCACTTTACACTTTCCTGAGTGGGCTAGTGAAGCTGGTTTCGTATTGGGAATACACATCACACAATAATCGTTAATCCCTACCATATCGTCAATTGAATGTTGAATATTAAGCTAACTTTGGCCTGGTCACCTCCGCTATGCTATACGCTATGTAATGAAAGAATACATCAAAGTGAAAATATCATATTTTGGCAACAGTAGAATAATATTAGAACAATATGTACCTTTTGTCTACAGTTTATAATCATCAGCATTATAAGCATTTTGTTTTTTCTTGGTAACTACGGTGACTGACCTGCGACTCCATTGGCTGGTTGGACTGGAACAGCTGGTTGGACTGGAACAGCTGGTTGGACTGGAACAGCTGGTTGGACTGGAACAGCTGGTTGGACTAGATTGACAAGGACTGGATCGGCAGGCTGGACTGGTTTCTTGTAAAAAGCTGAGGAGAAATCAAAGAACAAGTTTACGTCATTATTTTACCGTGACGGTGGTAAGAATGACCATCCTCTCACATACATCAACTTGAGCCGGACGGTCAGTGGCGGTTTTAGGTACGGGTGATGCGGGCAGCCGCCCGGGGCGGCATTACAGGGGGGGGGCGTCACGAGCACACGAAAAAAAAAAAGATCAGCGCATTTTCTACTATCGATCATACCCCCCCCCCCCCCCCCATCAACAATTCCGCCAGACCGGACCGCAATCGCAAGCCCCCCCCCCGTCAACAACTCTGCCAGATCGCAACCGCGCGCCCCCCCCCCCCCCGTCAACAACTGTCCGGGGGGGGCGCATGGAGGGGGTCTCGCACGGGGCGCAATTCAATGTAGAACCGCTACTGCGGATGGTGGTCTGGAAAGCTTGCCTTTTGTCCAGGACTGGATGTTGTGGAGTCCATTTTGTTTTCATTACAAATATACGTTGGAAAATAACATTTCATGGACATGCTCTAGATCATAAACATAGGGTGTAGATATACATTTGACCAAAAAACACTCACGTATCCACTTCTTTAGACGTATGGAAAATGGATGCTCTGGACCTGGGTCAGGAAGAAAACTTAGGTCAATATTGCGGACACTTAACACTGTGTTCAAGAATTCTAAGCCTATCCATTTGACAGATATTTGGCCCTCCATGTAGTTATTTTATTTTGCTATGTTCGAATCAATATATATATGCAACTCTATAAATAGATGTATGTATATATTTTTCTATATATATATATATATAGCAATATATAAAGCTATCGATAGATAAATCTCAAGACTATATATCTTTCTTGCGAGAGACCTTGAAAAAGTTGATTGAAAAGATACTTACAGAACTTCACCAGAGCAATTACGGCAATTAGAGCAACAATGGATAACATGGTAAGAATTATTCCGAAAATCGCCCCACCATTTAAACCTGCAACGGTGAAAATTAAAATAAACATTAAAGGTACCATCACGGCATCAACATGCTCACACACACAACGTTAATCCTTTGTCTCAACCTGCAACCTTTGCAATAACACACACTTTGATCCGTGACCCAGCAGCATGTAAGTCAGGCTTCTTTGTGTTTCTTTACATGTGAATAGCACAATCTAAATCAAAGTAACAGACCTTATCCATCTAGCGGCCAGATACGAAGAGGACTACTGGAAACATGCTAGGCGGTCCCTTAACATATTGACCGGCCTAGCAACCGTAACGCATTTAGAAGGCAACGGGACTAGAGGTGATCAATGAACGAGCTGCTAATGTGATCCTCTCTGTTCAAAGCAGTTAGCTGACCACCTTAGTAAGCAACCTTATGAAGAGTCAAAAGTGCCCAATAGCCCATTGGCACACTCATATGTCTTTGGCCATGAAGTAAGACAAGCTAAATGGAAATAAACTGTTGTGCATTTCATTTAGTGGAAAAACGTATATAAATAGATCTTGGTATTGTTAATTGTTAACTTTGTATTGTTAACTTTGTATTGTTGATTGTGTTTGCATCGCACTGTTGCTTACCAGTTGTAATTCAAAATACATCAAGCATGGTTCATTTCACTGATTCCTAACCGACTGTCCCAACCGACTAAACTGTCAAACAAACTGATCATTGAAATAAGGAGGGAGGTTTGCGTTCATTTCCAGGTAGAATAAGGCTACTATGGACAAGACTTCTAACGTTAGCCCTGGTGGGGACAGGAGAATACCCCATGAGAATGTTCACTAGTGTCAAGCCTATAGTTTGGCCCTCATTTTGTTTTATACTGAGAGTTTGGATGTATGAACAGGCTAGGGTTCAGCCTAACACAGAAACAAAAAACGCCTGTTTAATTGACTTATTGGAGAAGTGATAATGTTTGCACATTGCCTAAACAATGCCTTCTGGTTAGATTGCACGTGCTATTAAGAAACAAATGCACAAAACCTATCCGATCCTATTGATTGCAAAAGTCAAGGTGCGCAGATTCCACACTCTGACACGTGTGTGTGTGTGTGTGTGTGTGTATTTCTTATGCAATTCTACATTTCAAAATACTAATTGAGAGTAAACCTACCACTTCCCAAATCCTATTCTACAAATTAAAGCCTTTGCAACACAATTACCTTTATACCACCCTTCAGTGTTGACATACCTGGTACTGGTTTATAGAGTGGATTGTCCATGGGCATGCTGGTGTTGCTGGTCCTCACCGGCGGCTGGGTCGTTATACTGGGCGTCGGAGGGGGCCCTGGTCAGGTGAAAAGAACACAAGAACATAAATGAGGTCTTCCCTTTGCTGTTTATCTCTACACCCCCCAGACCATTCAGGGCTCACTACAACATTTCCCACTAGTAGCATTTGTGCCCCCAACATTTTTATTTCAATTCAAAAAAATAATGAATTGCGTAGGTGGTCGTTTTCTTGCCAGTGCGTAAATCTGCGTCTGTCTGTCTGCAGTCTAGAGCCCTGTCACTTTTCATATATTTTCCTATGCATATTGTGGCAACCCGGCTCAGTCCCAATCAACGTGATGCAGAGCACCTGAGGAGCCGGGATGAAGCAGGCTTAAAAGGCAGGCTTCCACACCCATTCAGGGCTCTCTCTTGGCTGGAGTGGAAGGAGAGTCCAGCCGTTGTGGCTGTGCCACCCGATCATCTTTTAGTTATTTTTACAAGGAAGACTTTAAGTTTGATTAAATGTGCAGTTGTGGCTTTAACATCTAAGATTTGTGTGCTGATTGAAGCAAGGCGGGTTCACTCCCCGAGGCGGGTTACCACAATATTTGCGAACTGATGGTAAAGGTTAGGTTAGCTTTCGTCCGAATATCCCGGCACTGCCAATGCAATCCAGCCGTAAGATATGGGCCGATTTGTTTTATTACCCTAATGCCCCAGGCCATTCGTTTTGCCAATTTCTTTCGGCTATTTCATGTTTCCTTAAAGTGTAAGTCTGGTGAAAATTTAACCCAGGGTCTATTTCTGCATGAAAACAGCTCAAATAAGCCATCAAGACATTTTTTTAGCTCATCAACTAGTATCTTTACAGCCCAAATGGCTAATAGTGCATTGGCTAGGGGCGGTGCACCAAACGCCTCCAAATCAGCATTTTTTAACCACTAATATTGCTCAGAATAGCACCAAACCGCTGCAGTAGCATGACTAGGGTCCCTACACATAAAACAAAGCACCAACAATGTAGTTAGTGAACCCAGAGTTTATTTAAAAATGAGATAAGCCCCCATTTGTTTGGGCTCAGGTCAATAAATGGAACACGCACACGCACATAGTTACTAATGACTTTAACATCATAAGTCCTGTATGTTAAGTAAGTAAATTTTTCATTCATTTTGATTCGGAGCCAAAATTAATTTAGAAAACCGAAAAAAAGGCAAAGGTACAAGATTGTACAATATTTGTGAGATTATTATAGTGTTTATATTGTTAATAAAGGTGTGTGTGTGTGTGTGTGTGTGTGTGTGTGTGTGTGTGTGTGTGTGTGTGTGTGTGTGTGTGTGTGTGTGTGTGTGTGTGTGTGTGTGTGTGTGTGTGTGTGTGTGTGTGTGTGTAATGTTTCATATAGTGTATATAGTGTCACCGTCAACATGGTACAGTGCTTTGTTATGGTGTGTTCCAGATGCCTCGGACACCAGCCTTCCAAGTTGCACTTGTGACGTCATTTCCTGTCTTGTAGCATTTATAGCGTTGTCTTTGTGATCGTGTCATGTCATTGGCTAGTCATTGTTATTGTTAGCTACATTAGCCTCTTTAGCAAACCAGCTCGAAAACAAACAACACAACTAAGACACAGAAGATGATTATGATGATTATTTAAGGCAGCAACGTTACTCGTTTATAATACATGTGAATTCAGTTATGTATTCATTCACCATTATGTATTCCTACCATTTATGCTATCCAAATTACTATATAGCACTGCTATACTATTTATAGTATTTATTTACCTGTAATACTCACTGCAGCATGATAACGACATGATTAGTACAACTCATGTCAGCTACCTTATTAGCAGCCAGCCTGCAAAATTCACCTCAACCCTGTATGTCTTCTCCTTCATACTGGCCCTGACAGAACCCTCAACCCTGTATGTCTTCTCCTTCATACTGGCCCTGACAGAACCCTCAACCCTGTATGTCTTCTCCTTCATACTGGCCCTGACAGAACCCTCAACCCTGTATGTCTTCTCCTTCATACTGGCCCTGACAGAACACTCAACCCTGTATGTCTTCTCTTTCATACTGGCCCTGACCTGACAGAACCCTCAACCCTGTATGTCTTCTCCTTCATACTGACCCTGACAGAACCGTGTGTGTGTGTGTGTGTGTGTGTGTGTGTGTGTGTGTGTGTGTGTGTGTGTGTGTGTGTGTGTGTGTGTGTGTGTGTGTGTGTGTGTGTGTGTGTGTGTGTGTGTTTCTTATGCAATTCTACATTTCAAAATACAAATTGAGAGTAAACCTACAACTTCCCAAATCCTATACTACAAATTAAAGCCTTTGCAACACAATTACCTTTATACCACCCTTCAGTGTTGACATACCTGGTACTGGTTTATAGAGTGGATTGTCCATGGGCATGCTGGTGTTGCTGGTCCTCACACGGGTGATCAGCCTGCAGAAGAACTTCTCAGGGGTATCAGAACTGTTCATATTCTTCAGCTCATCACCCTTGGTCCACTCTCCTTCGTCTTTCTTCCATTCGTACGAGACCGGTCCCAGATCCTTGGTGTCAGCGGTACACTTCAGAGCACAACTGACGTTACACAGCGGCGGCTGGGTCGTTATACTGGGCGTCGGAGGGGGCTCTGGTCAGGTGAAAAGAACACAAGAACAGAAATTAGGTCTTCCCTATGCTGTGTATCTCTACACCCCCCAGACCATTAAAAAAAAACTTTCAGGGCTCACTACTACATTTCCCACTAGTAGCATTTGTGCCCCCAACATTTTCATTTGAATTCTAAAAAATAATGTATTGCGTAGGTGGTCGTTTTCTTGCCAGTGCGTAAATCTGTGTGTCTGTCTGCAGTCTAGAGCCCTGTCACTTTTCATATATTTTCCTATGCATATTGTGGCAACCCGGCTCAGTCCCAATCAACGTGATGCAGAGCACCTGAGGAGCCGGGATGAAGCAGGCTTAAAAGGCAGGCTTCCACACCCATTCAGGGCTCTCTCTTGGCTGGAGTGGAAGGAGAGTCCAGCCGTTGTGGCTGTGCTACCCGATCATCTTTTAGTTATTTTTACAAGGAAGACTTTAAGTTTGATTAAATGTGCAGTTGTGTCTTTAACATCTAAGATTTGTGTGCTGATTGAAGCAAGGCGGGTTCACTCCCCGAGGCGGGTTACCACAATATTTGCGAACTGATGGTAAAGGTTAGGTTAGCTTTCGTCCGAATATCCCGGCACTGCCAATGCAATCCAGCCGTAAGATATGGGCCGATTTGTTTTATTACCCTAATGCCCCAGGCCATTCGTTTTGCCAATTTCTTTCGGCTATTTCATGTTTCCTTAAAGTGTAAGTCTGGTGAAAATTGAACCCAGGGTCTATTTCTGCATGAAAACAGCTCAAATAAGCCATCAAGACATTTTTTTAGTTGATCAACTAGTATCTTTACAGCCCAAATGGCTAATAGTGCATTGGCTAGGGGCGGTGCACCAAACGCCTCCAAATCAGCATTTTTTAACCACTAATATTGCTCAGAATAGCACCAAACCGCTGCAGTAGCATGACTAGGGTCCCTACACATGAAACAAAGCACCAACAATGTAGTTAGTGAACCCAGAGTTTATTTAAAAATGAGATAAGCCCCCATTTGTTTGGGCTCAGGTCAATAAATGGAACACGCACACGCACATAGTTACTAATGACTTTAACATCATAAGTCCTGTATGTTAAGTAAGTAAATTTTTCATTCATTTTGATTCGGAGCCAAAATTAATTTAGAAAACCGAAAAAAAGGCAAAGGTACAAGATTGTACAATATTTGTGAGATTATTATAGTGTTTATATTGTTAATAAAGGTGTGTGTGTGTGTGTGTGTGTGTGTGTGTGTGTGTGTGTGTGTGTGTGTGTGTGTGTGTGTGTGTGTGTGTGTGTGTGTGTGTGTGTGTGTGTGTGTAATGTTTCATATAGTGTATATAGTGTCGTCGTCAACATGGTACAGTGCTTTGTTATGGTGTGTTCCAGATGCCTCGGACACCAGCCTTCCAAGTTGCACTTGTGACGTCATTTCCTGTCTCGTAGCATTTATAGCGTTGTCTTTGTGATCGTGTCATGTCATTGGCTAGTCATTGTTATTGTTAGCTACATTAGCCTCATTAGCAAACCAGCTCGAAAACAAACAACACAACTAAGACACAGAAGATGATTATGATGATTATTTAAGGCAGCAACGTTACTCGTTTATAATACATGTGAATTCAGTTATGTATTCATTCACCATTATGTATTCCTACCATTTATGCTATCCAAATTACTATATAGCACTGCTATACTATTTATAGTATTTATTTACCTGTAATACTCACTGCAGCATGATAACGACATGATTAGTACAACTCATGTCAGCTACCTTATTAGCAGCCAGCCTGCAAAATTCACCTCAACCCTGTATGTCTTCTCCTTCATACTGGCCCTGACAGAACCCTCAACCCTGTATGTCTTCTCCTTCATACTGGCCCTGACAGAACCGTGTGTGTGTGTGTGTGTGTGTGTGTGTGTGTGTGTGTGTGTGTGTGTGTGTGTGTGTGTGTGTGTGTGTGTGTGTGTGTGTGTGTGTGTGTGTGTGTGTGTGTGTGTGTGTGTGTGTGTGTGTATTTCTTATGCAATTCTACATTTCAAAATACTAATTGAGCGTAAACCTACCACTTCCCAAATCCTATTCTACAAATTAAAGCCTTTGCAACACAATTACCTTTATACCACCCTTCAGTGTTGACATACCTGGTACTGGTTTATAGAGTGGATTGTCCATGGGCATGCTGGTGTTGCTGGTCCTCACACGGGTGATCAGCCTGCAGAAGAACTTCTCAGGGGTATCAGAACTGTTGATATTCTTCAGCTGATCACCCACGGTCCACTCTCCTTCGTCTTTCTTCCATTCGTAGGAGACCGGTCCCAGATCCTTGGTGTCAGCGGTACACTTCAGAGCACAACTGACGTTACACAGCGGCGGCTGGGTCGTTATACTGGGCGTTGGAGGGGGCCCTGGTCAGGTGAAAAGAACACAAGAACAGAAATGAGGTCTTCCCTTTGCTGTTTATCTCTACACCCCCCAGACCTTTAAAAAAAACTTTCAGGGCTCACTACAACATTTCCCACTAGTAGCATTTGTGCCCCCAACATTTTCATTTCAATTCTAAAAAATAATGTATTGCGTAGGTGGTCGTTTTCTTGCCAGTGCGTAAATCTGTGTCTGTCTGTCTGCAGTCTAGAGCCCTGTCACTTTTCATATAGTTGCCTATGTATATATGCAAACTGATGGTAAATATTAGGTTAGCTTTCGTCCGAATATCCCAACACTGCCAATGCAATCCCGCCGTAAGATATGGGCTGATTTGTTTTATTACCCTAATGCCCCAGGCCATTCGTTTTGCCAATTTCTTTCGGCTATTTCATGTTTCCTTAAAGTGTAAGTCCAGCGAAAATTTAACCCAGGGTCTATTTCTGCATGACAACAGATCAAATAAGCCATCAAGACATTTTTTTTGTTGAACCTGTATCTTTACAGCCCAAATGGCTAATAGTGCATTGGCTAGGGGCGGTGCACCAAACGCCTACAAATCAGTATTTTTTAACCACTAATATTGCTCAGAATAGCACCAAACCTCTGCAGTAGCATGACTAGCAGTAGCGGGGGGGGGGGGGGGGCTGCAGCCAGCCTGCAAAATTCACCTCAACCCTGTATGTCTTCTCCTTCATACTGGCCCTGAGTGACTAGTGACTTGTAGTGATTTTCACCCCTTTGGACTTTTCATCATCTCTAAAAAAAAACAAATCTCAGAGGGAAATCATGGTTTCTTTGTGGTAAACGATCGAGTTCAGTGGCGGCAGTTACCCACGACATGACTTTCGCGGTTGCGGTAGACGTTTCCATGGGAACAGCGAGCTCCACCAATCAGAGGCTTTGTGTTACATTTCAGGTTTGACGGTAGTGTACTTCTCGATGACATGGTGACTAAAACATGTTTTTCTTAAAACTAAAATGAAATAGAATGAGAGTTAGAAAAGTACCATGATTCTATTTATTCTGGTGTGAGGTACTCAACCTGCACGTAAAGGATATCCTCATCCCCTATTTGTTCATGTTTGACTTAGAAAAATAGTTTACAGCAGTTCTGTGTGATATATTTGTAATAAAAGCATAAAAATAAATATAAAAAAATAAAATGAACATAATTGATTTATATGCCTAGAGAATGCCTGGAGAAAAGTGAAACAAATTGAAATTGGCAGCCTGTGGCATGTCGCATGTGTTTGCCCTCTGCCTAGTTCCAGAGGTCAAATCTGAAATTCCTCCAAGTCCCTGAAAATAACCTTTATGGTTTATAGAAACACTTGAGAAAGTTACATGCTTTAGACATAAAATATACAATACCTACCATTTACCAATAAACTGATTAGAGTGGTAGAATGGAATAGGAATTATATATTTATGTTACCAATGTTCTTGTTCAGAGTGGGAATGAGTGAACGGAGGCCTACCAATTATGATGAGAGTTGTTTCAGTGTCTTCAGTAATTCCACCAACGACCCCATGGTGTCTAATGATGCATTTATATTTCCCTTTGTCCGAGACTTTCAGATTCTGAAAGGTTACCGTTTTATCCGTATGGTTCAATTCGGTGTCAGGTCGATGGATTTCGGTCTCTTTCTTCTGAGCATGATATCCAATTATAAGCTTTTCAAAAGCTGTGCCTCCTTGAAAGTAAATAGACTTTATTTCATTCTTAGTTGAGTCACATTGAAAGACGACCGTCCCTCCGATCTCTCCATAAAGAGTAAGGCCAGTAAAACCTGAAAGAGAAAGGTTGCAACTTATTTAGAGAGAACCTCAAGTCTGAAACTAATGAATCCAAACTGTATCTCTCTATAGCCTCCACATCACATTATTGCAACACAGAACCCCACAACATGAACATGTGTTACCAAACAACTAGTATGTGTATTGGCTGCTCATTTGGCAACGCTTGCTATAGTCAGCGTTTTTATATAATAAATAAAAGAGTTTCTACCAAAGGGGAGGTTCATTTTGGAAAATTCACACAGACTTTGAGACAGACGTCTTTTATATTGTGGTGTCAGCTTTTGGTTTGAAAGATTGCCTGATGTCTTGTTGTTGCAGAATGAGGAACTACAGGTGGTTCCTCATTAGGTAGACGAAAAGAAGAACCCCACAACATGAACATGTGTTACCAAACAACTAGTACGTATGTGTATTGGCTGCTCATTTGGCAACGCTTGCTATAGTCAGCGTTTTTTTATATATATTGTCATTCATTTTTGCCAAGAAAACCAACACTGCCTGCGACTATAAAAGAAAATTGACACAGACATTGAGATGGACCTTGGCCAACCTTTGTAAGGGTATGACCGGTATGCTATGTTATGTTGTGTCAACTTTGGTATGAAGGTATGAAGGATTGCCTGATGTCTTGTACCTGCACCTCAGTTAATCTTAATGCGTCTGCGGAATGTGGACCTACAGGCTGAAGGGTATGGTAAATGTTGCCCTCGTACAAGGCATTAGATGTGTCCAGTGGCGGAGCCAGACTTTTTTTCAAGGGGTGGCACAAGGGTGGCCGAGGCTTTATAGGGGGGTCCATATTGAATTGTTGACGGGGGGGGGGACGAACGTGATTGTCGACGGGGGGGGGGGTACGAACACGGTTGTCGACGGGGGTGGGGGGGGTTCGAACGCGATTGTTGACGGGGGGGGAGGACGAACGCGATCGCGCTTTCACACATCAAACCTTTTGGTATGGCTGCATACAAAGTGGAGTAGGCTATTTATGTTTGGAGTAAATTTGCCAGAATTTGCAACGATTCTGGCAATTCTTATTCAATTATGATGTAAGGCCATTAGAGTAACAGCTCAAATTATTACAGTTATTAGAACTCTTACAACTGAAATATTTTCTTACCTTTGACAAAGAGGGTAAATCCCAGCAGTATGAATAGCATCTTCATCTGGGAAAGACATACATTAAAAAAGTTAATCTTAATTCTTAAACATAGCAATAACAAATCTGTTCAGGTAGCTAAATCAACTTTCAAAAGCATGTTTTGAAACACATTTGGCCATATAGCTTCTACATTGCCATTCTGCTCACTATTAGATGTTCTCCGTAGTCTAGTGTCAATGTTTTGATAGTTATGGTACTGCACACACACACACACACTTTGTGTGTTTTGCGTGCACAGCGGTGTGGATACAGTGGCCCGCACTGTATCCACACCGCTGTTCACCGTGGGATAGTGGGAAACGTCTTCCTGATTGCTTTGTATGTCTACATGTGAAGTAATGAAGCTATAAAGCTGACTTTGACTTTGACTTTGACACCGTTTGCGTTATTTTCCATTCTCCAGTCCGATGAATGGAGAGGGCCAGAACCACCGATGATGACTGTTGACGGTTGCCTCGTAACGATCAAAAAACAAAGCATCAAGCTGCTTCTGTTTTACAGACTTCAATTACAGAAAAACTTTTATACTAATTACTTGAAGGCCGCCGTGGCTCCAACATCCCATTGTGTTCCCCCACGGTGCTCCACATGGGGCAGTACGCCTACCTAGCCTAGCTCAATGTCGGCGACAAACTCTAACTTGAAACTCACTGTGTGTAAAGCAGAAAGTGTGAACTGTATGAAAAGGGAGTCTTACACTTAACACCTGACTATAAAGTAAAGAAATGGTGGAATAAACTCACCCAGGAGAGGATGTATCAAGACAAAGTATTCACACACGTACCTGTTCGATGGAGTCCTGGATGCGAAAGACTTTGAATGACGACACACTTCCTTGTTCTTGCGTGTGCTGTGGCTCTTCTCATGTGGTCTGGGTAACAACCAAGCCTTGTCATTGTTACATCCTCAGCTGATTCATTCATTAAAAAAAATCAAATACATGAGTTATACGAGGACACACATGCAAACAATGTACACAAATGTCTGAAGGTTGTTGAATTGTGTGTGTGTGTGTGTGTGTGTGTGTGTGTGTGTGTGTGTGTGTGTGTGTGTGTGTGTGTGTGTGTGTGTGTGTGTGTGTGTGTGTGTGTGTGTGTGCGTGCGTGCGAGAGAGATAGAGATAGAGATCTACGTTAGAAAGATGATATCTCGGACATTCAAATGATCATTTTAATGTCCACCTATTTTAACTTCACAGGAGTAAAAGGGACTCTTGTTCCCTATAAAGATCCAGCTACAAACTATAGGCTACCCTATGTTCAGGAAATAGTTCTTCTTCCTCCTCACCTCACCAATTATCAATTGATCAATAATGGTGATAACATCTTCAGAAGAAAATATGTACTTTGACACATCATTATCCAGATAAATAATTATAATCAATCACAATTTTGTTGCAGAACTTTTTACCTGTTTGTTTGTGGACTGTTTTAAACTTTCATACGCTGTTTGTTTTATTTGCACTTGTTGTCTGCTGATCGAAGTCTTTCATGCTGTCGTTGCTTAGACTTGGCAGCACGATTCTTTAATTATCTCTCGTTAATAACCATGTCTTTTTTAATCCTTTTTCTGCTGTCCCTCTCATCATGCCTTTCATGGTTCCTTCTTGATCCCTTAAGTCCACCGTGTCACAACACTGAATATTAAACGTGCAAATGTGATCTAAACACAATGCTGGACGGAAGACAAGTAGGTGGTCTGTACATTGTATCAGCACACGGCACATGTGTATTCTAGATGATGGTATAGCGGGCTGACCCTACCACCGACACCTAGGTGGCTTTACTGGGCTGCTCAGACACAGGACACCAGCTGATGGTGTATGAAACGGGTTTACTGCAGCGTTGGAATCGGGCTTACTGCCTGAGCAGGTGCTGCCTCCTGGTGACAAAGTCGGTCTGGCTTCATTTTATAAATACCAACGAGGGGTCAGCACAATGCAAAACCTTTGACAAACGTTGTGTCATCCCCATGGTTACGACCCATGACAAAAAAAATCAAAGAATCAGAAACCCAAGTGACAGCTGGTTCAACCTGTTTGGCTTCATTTTTGATTGCACCGACCACATGCATGCAGCCTCACCGCATCCTGCAGCCTGCAGCGCCCAGCATCCATTGAGTATCAGGAGTGAGGCTGCTTCATATGAGGCTGCTTGAATCAACAACTCACACACTCACAAGAATGTCTAGTATGAATGAAAGACATAATGTGATGTTTTTTTTATTGGTTGAGTCAAAATTAAACATTGCTTCTTGCTTCTTTCAGTTACTTATTGTAAATCGGGATAAACGCATCTGTTAAATGACAGAAATGTCAAAATAAAAGGAGCAAGAAGTGGCCAATGAGTGTTTAGGTGGGGGTTTCTGCCCCTCATAGCTTTCATACCTGAACATGATATCAACTTCAAGCTACTTTAAACCGTATTCGCTAGCCGTCACTGACCGTTTAAATTCATTCACAACATGAACATAATTAGCTTTTCCCACTCCTGCTTTGAATCAGGTTATGCAAGCTTATCAAACTAGAAACTGATATCAGAGTCAACATTTGAAAATCTTGTTGTTATGAAGTACTCTATCCAAAATATTGTAAAGTACAATACAAATAATTATATCAATACGTAAAATACATTTGCTTTGAAAATAAATCTTTGTGAAACCTGCTAGGCTAACCCTATGGAAGATCTTAGACAAATACATTACAAAAGTGAAGTATCTAAATGATTAACACATTTGGTCAAGTATATAATAATATAATAAATTGTGCCCAATATCAAAGAGACATTTTGAAACACATTTGCAGCTTTAACATCAGCAATCTGCTCACCATTAGATGTGCTCCATGGTCCATGTCCATGTTAATGTTTTGATATTTATAGTAACGCAAACACATACGTCCTACTAATTGAATGCTGTGAGCTGTGAGCGCTGAAAGTGAGACTGTGCTGTTCTGCTCCCCTTCACCATTGACACTTTTGGCGTCGCCGGGTCAAACCATGCCGCGCTGAATGTAACTGAATTCGCATCAGCTTTTGAATCACGTGACACAGCGCAACAATGACCATTACGCACCACCAGTAGCCAACGCTGCGACCGTCGCACCAACTCCGTTATTAAACATCACCATATTACGTTATAGTGGTGTTTTTAAACCAAATAGTATATCCGGTCTAATCAGCATGCCTCGCGTTGAAAGATGCCGCCTGACACTAGTATAATCCTCCCTCCACAAACTGACAAAGAGGTGAATGGAGACTCCACTGTTGTGTTTGTTGGAGGAAATGTCTCCAGTGGACTGAGCTCATGGTCCCCCAAGGTTTAAAGCCACCAGGGACTGAGGGACTGATCACGCATCCAACCTCACAGGGGACACCCTGTGAGGTTGGAGAAGACATCTGCTCAGCTTGGAGGATTCTAACTGAACCAAAGGGAAGATTCAGCGGATGAACACACAAGAAAATGTTGTTGGATCCACTCAGTTGTTTATTATCATTATGCTTTATTAACAAATACAACTGAATATATTGTACCTTACGTGTACACACAAAACAGAATGATAAAAATATAAGTAGCAGACATTACAAATCATAAACAGGTGCACACAAATCTTTAATAACTGAACACGTTCTGTTGCCGTGTGGCTCCCAACAGAACACAAGGAATCGATATTCAGTTTAAAATCATTCAACAGAAACATAATCATTCCTTTTTTGTTTGCCCCGCTGGGGAAGTACCTGAGTTGCTGTATGATTTTTCCTTTTTTTATGAGCTGCAAGTAATAAAACCACTGCACCGCTACCCTGTTTCCCCGTGTGTTTTAAGAAACCCTACAACGCAGACGATCAGGGTTGCCACACTGTTCAGAAGCGATTGGAGTATCATCGAGTGTGTGTATTTAAATCTGTATTTACACTCTCCAAGTTGACTCCTGAGAGCTTAAACAGATGCTATTAGAACAACACAATGCAAAACATGTAGACACATCCGTGGGTCCAGATGCGGATATTCCAGATGTGCATTTAGATAACAACTGGTCATCTCCACAACAAACGCAAAATCAGAATACGAAAACACCCCGAACTAGTTAGTGTTAGTGTGTGTGTGTGTGTGTGTGTGTGTGTGTGTGTGTGTGTGTGTGTGTGTGTGTGTGTGTGTGTGTGTGTGTGTCTGCGCACATGTGTATGTGTGTGTGGCTATATCTGACACAGAGACACTGAGGAACCAAATCCCCATAACCCAAACACAGGGTAGAGGACCTCATAGGTGAATGCGGACTGGAAGGTGTGGATTTGTGTCAGTGTGTCTGAGGACCCTCCTACATCTGGGGACACTCTGTAGAAGGACAGATAACAACCTGTTAGAGCCAGCAGGGGGAGACGTATGTCTGTTGTACTACCGTTATACCGGGCGGTGTAACCACCATCATAGCAATAAAGACTCCAAGACTTGTTGTCCTCGCCAAGCCAGCCTTCAGCATTACATTTTTTCCTGTTTGGTGTCTATATATAATCATAGATCTATCTATCGATCTATCAATATAGCTCTAGATCTAGATATATCTCTATATATTGAGAGAGACCTAGAGCTAGAGAGAGTGAGAGTAAAAGGAGAGAGAAAAAGGTGATTGAATGGATACTTACTGAGCTCACGGCACCTCCGAGCAATTACTGCAATTACAGCAACAAAGCATAATATGCCAATAATTATTCCGATAATCTCCCCAACAGTTAATCCTGCAAAGAAAGAAAATGGAAATCAACATAAAAGGTACCATCATGGCATCAACATGCTAACACACAATGTTAATAATTTGTCTCAACCTGAGGGGTTTACAACAACACACACACATGGATAATTTCACTGGTTCCTAACCGACTGTCCCAACTGACCGACCCAACTGGCAAACGAAAACGGATCATTAAAATCAAGACGGAGGTTTGCGTTCATTTCCAGATAGAAGAAGGCTACCATAGACCCAAGACTTCTAACGTCAGCCCCGGTGGGGACAGGAGAATACCCCATGAGAATGCAAAACGAAGACTGGCCAAAGGAGGTTTGTCGGTGGGGTTTCGTACAGTTCCCTGCAGCAGCGCCTGTAGTGGACCGCTCTGCTGCCCACCATGGTTGGATCAGGTCACATAGAGCCTGCGGGGCCTTTTATGAATGAGGTTGATGTTAAATAGAGCAATGTAATTGTCAAGGCTGAGCATGTTCAAGTCCCCCAGGACGTCGCAGTGATGAGATCTTATCACCTCTCCAGTGGTTTGACAACAGAGGGACTGGCCTGCGACCACGCAGTTTGGACAGTAGACGAGGTGCGAGAGGAGTGTGTGTGTGTGTGTGTGTGTGTGTGTGTGTGTGTGTGTGTGTGTGTGTGTGTGTGTGTGTGTGTGTGTTTCTTATGCAATTCTACATTTCAAAATACAAATTGAGAGTAAACCCACCACTTCCCAAATCCTATTCTACAAATTAAAGCCTTTGCAACACAATTACCTTTATACCACCCTTCAGTGTTGACATACCTGGTACTGGTTTATAGAGTGGATTGTCCATGGGCATGCTGGTGTTGCTGGTCCTCACAGGGGTGATCAGCCTGCAGAAGAACTTCTCAGTGGTCAGATCAGAACTGATATTCTTCAGCTGATCACCCACGGTCCACTCTCCTTCGTCTTTCTTCCATACGTAGGAGACCGGTCCCAGATCCTTGGTTTCAGCGGTACACTTCAGAGCACAACTGACGTCACACAGCGGCGGCTGGGTCGTTATACTGGGCGTCGGAGGGGGCCCTGGTCAGGTGAAAAGAACACAAGAACAGAAAATAGGTCTTCCCTTTGCTGTCTCTACACCCCCCAGACCATTAAAAAAATGTTCAGGGCTCACTACAACATTTCCCACTAGTAGCATTTGTGCCCCCAACATTTTCATTTCAATTCAAAAAAATATCGTATTGTGTAGGTGTTACTAAAATGTAATAGAATCAGAGTTAGAACTGTACTATGGTTCTATAAATTCTGGTGTGAGGTACTCAACCTGCACGCAAAGGACATCCTTATCTCCTACTTGTTCATGTCTGAACAAGCAGTTCTGTGTAATATAAGTGTAATAAAAGCATAAATATAAAACATAATTGATGTATACCGCCTTAATGCCTGTAGAAAAGTGAAACAAATTGAAATTGGAAGCCTGACATGTGTTCGCCCTCTGTTAGTGAAATAGCAGCCTATATCATTGCAATTACTATTTGTTGTTTGGCCTGTTTGACAGGACGGGCATTTCAGTTTATATTCAATTATCTCAAATGACTGAACGACCTGACAAACAATCAGGTCATTTCTTTACCCCAACCAACTTCGAGAAAGCTAGTCTACCACTATAATCCCTGGTCCATAAATGACATATTTGTTCATGATTGACTTTCATAACAGCAGTTCTCTGTAATATTGTATATTAAAAGCCTTAATGCCAAACAAATTGAAATTGGCAGCCTGGCATGTGTTTGCCCTCTGCCTAGTTCAAATAGGCAGGGGGGGGTCAAATCTGAAATGCCTCCAAGTCTGAAAATAACCTTCATGGTTTACAAGTTATGCTTTAGACATAAATTATACAATACCTACCATGTAAGAGTTTATCTGTTCCACATGTATGTGTGGTGGGGGCGATAAACGAAAGGATGATCTAGGGAGTTACACCAACAACGCCACCTTAGGACTTGCACCTAAAGAATTTACTCTTTACTTTCTCAGAGCACAGGTCGGTACACAAATGAATACAGGCACGGTCTATAGAAAGTTTAACAAGTTTTATTTAGTCACAAATGGGAACATTAATTTATTTAAGTTACTTATCTTCTGTAAAAACAATTATAGTTATTTTTATTTCCAAAGAGCACAATATTAATCTGTACCACAGACTCAGCTTAAGTTGAGACTGAGGAGATAACTAAGCTGAGGTCCTGCACAGCAAACAAAGAGAAAAGAAACCAAACAAAATATCAAACAAACTCAAATCAACACAAAAGAAAACAAAACCCATAATGCTACATGCATAACTTTTGCAGGTCCTCAAAGCTGTGCTACTTCCCACCCCCCCACTAAGGAGTCGCGGTCAGTCAGTCTTGAACTACAGTACACTACTTTAAAACGAGCGTCTAACTGACGAGGGCAGAGCAACTATGAGCAAGGCAACAAAAAGAAACAAAACGTGGAGATAAAGGCAAGAGGCAAGGCAGGGCAACAACAGCAACCTAACGCCAGGCAGGCTGCATGGCGGGCTGTAGCCTGCACCAATAAATAATGAAGCCGTCAGAAGCTAGCGGCGGCAGCGGTGGCTAACCGGAAGGGGACACACACACACCATCACGGCATACACGCCAACCTGGAGAGCGAACACATGGCACATACTTGGCAGAGGAGAGAGAGAGACTGAACAACCACGGGACTATATGAACAGGTCTGCATTAGCAGCCCATGACGCGGCTGCACTACAGGTGCCGGTAAGGGGCGTGACACACACCTGCTGCAATCACCAGACCTGCTGCAACATAACTAAAAGACACAGAAGGGAAATACAATATATACATTTATACAGCCAATAACCACCCGGTTACATATGCATTTCAGAATAAACTGGTTGGAGTGGTAGAATGGAATAGGAATTATATATTTATGTTACCAATGTTCTTGTTCAGAGTGGGAATGAGTGAACGGAGGCCTATCAGTTATGCTGAGAGTTGTTTCAGTGTCTTCAGTAATTCCACCCCTGACCCCATGGTGTCTAATGATGCATTTATATTTCCCTTTGTCCGAGACTTTCAGATTCCGAAAGGTTACAGTTTTATCCATATGGTTCAAGTCGGTGTCAGGTCGATGGATTTCGGTCTCTTTCTTCTGAGCATGATATCCAATTATAAGCTTTTCAAAAGCTGTGCCTCCTTGAAAGTTAATAGACTTTATTTCATTCTTAGTTGAATTGCATTGAAAGACAACCCTCCCTCCGATCTCTCCATAAAGAGTAAGGCCAGTAAAACCTGAAAGAGAAAGGTTGCAACTTATTTAGAGAGAACGTCAAGTCTGAAACTAATGAATCCAAACTGTGTCTCTCTATAGCCTCTGCATCACATTATTGCAACACACAGACAGAACCCCAACATGACCATGTGTTACCAACAACTAGTCTAGCTGTAGTATGTGTATATTTGGCTGCTCATTTGGCAACGCTTGCTATAGTCAGCGTTTTTATATAATAAATAAAAGTTTCCACCAAAGGGGAGGTTCATTTTGGAAAATTCACACAGACTTTGAGACAGACGTCGTTTATATTGTGGTGTCAGCTTTTGGTTTGAAAGATTGCCTGATGTCTTGTTGTTGCAGAATGAGGAACTACAGGTGGTTCCTCATTAGGTAGATTAGAAAAAGTAGTCTGACGTCACGGAAAGAACACCAAGAAAAGAAGCGTTTTTGGGTTCACTCGCTCTTAGATTAACTTTTCTAAGGGATTTAAATTGCTTAAAAAGGCTGTGGTCCGGTCGATTTTGTCGCCTGTAATGAATCTCTCGTGGAAGCATGGACAATGTGCACATATATGGATGACGTATATGTATGTCGTCCACCAATTTAAGTTTTGTCGTATGTAATCAATTGTCAGATTGTTTCAATTATGATATTTCAATTATTCAAATTATTAAGGTTACTAGAACTCTTAAATATAAAAAAATGTCTTACCTTTGACAAAGAGGGTAAATCCCAGCAATATAAATAACATCTTCACCTGGGAAAGACATGATATACATTACAAAAGTTGATCTTAATTCTTAAACATGCAATAACAAAATTCAGCAAGTGTAGCAAATATCAAACACATTTGGCCCTATGATTCCATAATGAGCTTCTACATCACCGTTCTGCTCGGCATTAGATGTTCTCCATAGTTTGTTCTCCATAGTTTTGAAAGTTATGGTACCGCACACACATCTGCCTACACTGTATGTGTACGTGCAGGATACGTACAGACAGTATCAGGGGTGTAGCTACTGTAGCGTCTGCCTCAAACTGACGTTTCTGCAAGTTTCTGCAAGTCGAGGATGTCGCCTGCCTTGGACAGCACGTCGCTACATCCTCTCACAAACAATACGTGACTTGGAAACAGTGGGGGGGAGGGGGGGAGAATTGCCTTTATTCACACACACACACTCCTTCCCTCTCTCTCTCTCTCTTTAATGGGCTCTTCCTCGTTTGGGCCCGGCGTTGCTAATAAGCACCAGTGTGTCACCAGTGAATGGACGGTTCCCCCACTCCGCCCCCATGGTGTTGTTGCCCACCCTGGACTCCTGTTCATTAAATGGTGGTCCTTCTGTGGTAACCGTGGTCGTCATTGTTCAGTCCACTTTCCCAGGAGTCCAAACCAAAGGGGGGATTGTTCACTGTTCTCTCACACTCTCTCTCACACTCTCATCGCTCTCCGGCTCTCTCGTATCTCTCTCTCGTATCTCTCTCGTATCTCTCTCCCTCTCTTTTGTCTATCTCTCTGTGCGTGTTTGTGTGTGTTCTCTATTCTTTCATTATCTCTCTTCTGTTTCTGTGTGTGTGTGTGTGCGTGTTTGTGTGTGTTCTCTATTCTTTCATTATCTCTCTTCTGTTTCTGTGTGTGTGTGTGTGTGTGTGTGTGTGTGTGTGTGTGTTCTCTATTCTTTCATTATCTCTCTTCTGTTTCTGTGTGTGTGTGTGTGTGTGTGTGTGTGTGTGTGTGTGTGTGTGTGTGTGTGTGTGTGTGTGTGTGTGTGTGTGTGTGTGTGTGTGTGTGTGTGTGTGTGTCTCTCTCTCATATTACCCACAACCATGACTGCCTCGGTGGCGGTGCCGCCAACCCTCCCAGGATCCGTTGCGGCACTTGGCGTCAATAATATAATAATACATATGATCATATATATGATGACATCGGACTGACTTATATGTAAAGAAACAGAACCATGAAATCCCATTTTCAACTCGCCTAAGTGATGGTAACCGTTGCTGCTTGTTACGTGACTTGATTGTTAGATTCGTACCGTATTCTAGTGTGTAATAATATAAAAATATCTATATGTACGCAACATCTACAAAAGGAAGGAAGTTGTTTGGAAGGAAGTTATTTGTGGGGGGGCCTTGAGCTTCCGCTCCCAGGGTGAAAGTGGGAACTGTATGAAATGCAAGTCATACTACTACAAGTCTTAATACTTGAATACCTGAATAAAAAGTTACAAAAAATGGTTGACTAAATGTATAAATTGACTTTTGTCAATGTATAAAGGCAAATTAGTAAATGTATAAAGGCGTAAATGTATAAAGGGTAAATGTATAAAGGCAAATAATTCTTGGACATACCTGTTTGATTCAGCCTTCAGTCTTCAGATGCACCCTTCAGTGGAATGAACACACTTCCTTGTTTTACAGACGGGGTGGGGGGGGGCCTGCCGCCTTTGCGGTAGTTGGCAGCTTTGATTTCTGTTAAGTCATCTAGAGCTGTTTGCTGTTCCTTTCGAATCTGAAGTGATGCGCGTGCCTGTGTTTGACCTCAAGACTGAGGAGGGAAAGAAGGAAGTGGTGGTGAGGAGGGTGCTGCAGACTGCTACAATCACACCAGCGTGTGAATTATTATACACTGAGTCAGAAGGTACTTTCCAAAATGGGCTCATCGTCACCAACCGAGCAGCAAAGCGATGAGGTTCCTTCATAGATTTAGAAATTGTATGGAGCCATTTAGTCTGTAAATGTAAAACTATAGGTCATGGTTTATACGTTACATAGCGTTTCCTATTGTGGCGGGAGCGGGTATTAGTGTGTTTGGTGTATGCGTGTGTATGTGTGATGTAGGTTGCCAACAACGCCACCTGGGACTCTACCCCAGGAAATAGCCCTCTAAAGGCCAACACAGGTCCGGAATCACACAAGGTCCAGAGGTCGTAGTTTCAAAAATAAAAATTTTTTATTTAACGATTATTAAAATAACAAAACTAAGAGTAATGCAGGGGGGAAACAAGGGCACCCAGATGGGACCACCACACTGGCAAAATAAACCAAAAGACACCAATCAGGGCTGGGCTTACCACGGCGGCAGGGAACTCAAAAGGGGATAAATGCAAACTAAACCACCAGTGCACTGCAACAAAACTGTGTCAAACACCACCACCAGGGAAGGGCTGCCGCTCACTGGGACCCAGCACCTATGGTAAAAAAAAACAAGAAAACACATTACAATCAGGCACAGTGTGGGGACATCTGGGACCTCTCAGTTAAAAGAAAGGGAAATCAATTGCAATTATTAACAAAAAGAAATATCAAAACCAAATAATACTAATTTATGTATAAACAACTTAACAAAAGAACAAAATCCTAATTTAACCCAATTTAGGCTGAACAGAAACAAATCAAAAGTCAAACAAAAGAATATACTATTAAAAATTGATATTGCTGTGTGAGGAGCAGCAATTACATAAAACAAAACAAAGACAGGCGAGCCACTCGTTTGGATCGTGTCCACACCGGACCGAAGCTGCGGCCACGTGTAGCGACCCGAGCCAGTACGAGCTTCTCAGTCCGATTAGTCGAGCCAGGACAGGCTTCTCGAACCAGGACAGGCTTCTCGAACCAGGACAAGCTTCTCGAACCAGGACAGGCTTCTCGAACCAGGACAGGCTTCTCGAGCCAGAACAAGCTTCTCGAGCCAGGACAAGCTTCTCGAACCAGGACAAGCTTCTCGAACCAGGACAAGCTTCTCAAACCAGGACAAGCTTCTCGAACCAGGACAAGCTTCTCGAACCAGGACAGGCTTCTCGAACCAGGACAGGCTTCTCGAACCAGGACAGGCTTCTCGAACCAGGACAGGCTTCTCGAACCAGGACAGGCTTCTCGAACCAGGACAACAGCGGACCTCGTCGTGGTGGCCAATGACCGGAACACACCAGGACGCCAAATGGATAGTACAGCACTAGTGGGAGAGTGGGAGACGCTGGTTACAGCGTCCCGCTGTACAGCGAGAAAGAGAGAGAGCGTCACAACTAGTGCAGAGGGAGGAAACTGCAGCAGCAGACAATTACGAGCAGCCTACCTCCGAGCTCTACTGCACCCAAGCACGCGCCCACCGAACTGCTCGCCCCCTCCGGCTCACCGTCGCTCCAAGCACTGTACAACGGAGCGGGAGGATGAAGCCCCAGGGCCCGATAAAAGTAACACAACATGGCAGTTGCAGTTGACACGGGATGCCTACCTTAATATTGTGACGCGGAGACATGGGCATGCACGCCGACCGACACAGACGCACTGCAGTGTGGAGTCAAGAGGGAGAGTAGTGCCCAACACACCTGTTTTAAATCACGCACGCAGCGCCGCCCCCCAATTAACCTGTGCACGGCTGGCACAGCATCATGCAGTGACCAGGAGGGAGATGGCTCACCCGGTCACACTATCAACAATGGAAAAAATGCGTCCTCTGTGATAATATCTGTTCCGAGTTGACTGTTGACTGCTCCTCTTTAGAAGACCGTTTTGAACTGCTTCCGGCTCATCTCTGACCAATTAGGGTATCTCTTCCCTGCAATGGGTTCAAAGGTTTGAGTCGTACTGGCAGAAGAACAAAGCCCTGCGGCAGGCAACTGCCAGTGTGTATGACATAAGTATCAGGCTACGAAGAGGATCAATCAAGCAAAAATAAAAAAAAACAATGGCTAAAATCTAAACAACAGTGCTCACATGAATAGTTCTTAACTGGTTGATTGCTTGATCGTGTTGCCTTTGCTCTGCAGAGTATGTATGCGATTAACATGAAAAAATGCTTGCATTTGTTGTTTTGTTGTTTATTGTTTTTTCTATTTCCCTTTCTTTCTATTTGAATTGTTCTATCTTTTCACAAGCCGCCTGTGGACAAGTGTTGCGAATTAGCACGTGTGCTAAAACACTCAAACAATGCATCTGGTTTGTCCAATGTAATTGCTATGTCCAAATCAAATAAACATTAATAATAATAAATTTAAAAAAGAAGGACCACAGAAAGATCATGACCAAGAGGCAAGAGCAGACTTAATTTCAAGCCACAACGTTGTGACCAGGCCTAGTTCATGCTGCAACCACTGCGACGTCATGACGTGGACAAATGTATATATTCTTTTTTTTAAGTGGTGGTGCAGTTGCACCACCTGCACCACCGGTTCCGGCGCCTCTGATCACAAACTGTGTAAAATATCACGGGTTGGAAGGGGAGGGAAAGACACGTAGCGTAGGATCACAGTTCGTGATTGAAACTTTGGTTCCTACGATGGTAAAATAAATGGTCCTCATTTACATAGCGCTTTTATCCAAAGCGCATTGCAGTGTTGACAGACATTCACCCATTCATGCACACATTCACACACCGACGGCGGAGTCAACCACGCAGGGCAACAGCCAGCTGGTCGGGAGCAGTTAGGGTGAGGCGTCTCGCTCAGGGACGCCACAACACTCAGCTAGGAGGTGCCGGGGATCGAAATTAGCAACCCTACGAGGCGTTCTGTTATGCGTCTTTGTGTTAGAGCACTAGTGCAGGGATTCCCAAAGTGTGGTACGCGCACCCCTAGGGGTACGTGAGCTGCTACCAGGGGGTGCGCGAGATGAAAAATGTAATGGCGGTCTGGTGTAATATTACCTTGTTTTTATTTATTTTATCTGTTTCGAAGCCTATTATCTTTAATGTTGTGGATCGTTTGTAGCTTCATTGCAATTTAATTCGATGTACTGTTGTTCTAATTTCCATAACCGTTGTGTTATGATTAGGATTGTGCCGATGGACCCGCCCCCCCGCGACTCACTTTTCAATTTTCGTTTCCAAATATTTATTTAAAAACGAAAACATCTGTTTTAGAGCGTGTGTGTTAAATTAAATGGTTTTATCTCAAACAAATAGTTCCGTTGCAAATAGGAGGCGCGCAGCATCAATATCCTAACTAAAAAAAGTAAGTCGGCCAACGCAGACACATTTTGCAGATTGTAAATTGTCATGAGACATGAAACGTTCACAATCCTGCTCTATGCGCTGTGATATTTTGTTTATCATCATTTCTATTAACTTCTGCAAGGCGCATAAAGTGGTCATGTAGATCAGTCGTCTGCCTGTCTATTGCGCGTATCACACATGAGCAGATCTTGCACACAACGTCAGTCGTGTCCCTTGGCTGTCCTATTTGTTGGATATTTGTTGATGTTATTGTCATGCGTGTTCTGGTTATTTGCGCATGATTAAACATGAGTCTTTATATGGCGATAAAACAAAGCTTTGTTTTTTTTCCTTATTTTCGAAGTGGGGATTGGGGGTGCGCCAATCCGGTTGGGATGTAGAAGGGGGTGCGCAGGGAAAAAGGTTTGGGAACCGCTGCACTAGTGCTAAGAGCCACCAGCCGGCAGGATGGCTACTATTTTGAGGACCATCTTCTCCTACATTGACGGAACGAGCTACTTCAGATAGATGGGTTAAGATAACGTACTGTCACAAAAGTGGATGATTTACTTGTTCAGATATTGTATGTTGATATTGATATTGTTAAGGCACTAAGTTACATAGTAAAGGTTTAATGACTTGCATTCTATTAGAATGTTTTTTTAGGAACTGAATGGTAAATGTAACTTCTGATGCTAGGGGCCCCTCAATCAAGACAATCACAATACACCTAGTTTGTCGACGTCTTGAAGTGGTGTCAGAACATGAGTTTTTGATTTCATCACCATTTCCCGGGAAAATGACTCATGAATCATCAAATCAAAAATAAAATCAAAAATAAAATAAATAAGGCATCCATACATCCGTGTGTCCGATCTTTGTTGGCTAATTGACAGATGATTCCGTGAGTGCAGCGACCTCATTGTTCTTGTTGAGAGAAACATGGAGTGGTCTGCAACGTGTTCCAGGTGTTGGACATTCAGAGGCGGCCTAGTAGATGCGTAGACGGCAACAATCCAGTGGCCACTCTGGGTGACTCCTTATTTGTCTTCATTTGAATCTGGATTACCTAATGTTTCCATATCCAAATCCTCCTTGACTGTGAAAGAAACAAAAACACATGCAATTAACACTAAGACATAGTACTTTTTAAAGTTGTTAGTTTAATATTCCAAATTTGGATCTTGTTCTAGTTTGTTTTAGCTCGCCGTTGTAGTCGAGGTGTGCTTCGATTAAGGTAACACTGGGGAGGAGGAATGAAGTACGATGGTAAAACTATTTATTAAAGAAGGCAATCGAATCATGCAATAAAAATACACAATCCGTCCATGTATGAATGTATGTATGTATGTATATAATTAATAACATCTTTAGTGCCATGTCAACAATAATCTGTATATATATGTATGTATGTATGTATGTATGTATGTATGTATGTATGTATGTATGTATGCATGTATATATATATATATATATATATATCACATTTTTAAGTATTAAAATAAATGAAGTAAACAGAAAGCTCCACTTTCCACTCCACTTTCCTGAGCGGGCTAGGTTTCGTATTGGGAATGGGAATACACATCACCCCATAATCATCCTTCAAGCATTTTGTTTTTTCTTGGTAACTGACATGCGACTCCATTGGCTGGTCAGACTGGATCGGCTGGTTGGACTGGATCGACTGGTTGGACTGGATCGGCTGGTTGGACTGGATCGACTGGTTGGACTGGATCGGCTGGTTGGACTGGATCGACTGGTTGGACTGGATCGGCTGGTTGGACTGGATCGGCTGGTTGGACGTTGTTCAATGTTTAATGTCTTGTCTAATGTTCTTATTTGTTTAGTGATCTTATATGTATGGACGGCCCATTTGGATCATGTTAGCCATGTTAGTGGATCTATTGGTAGCTGGCTCCTATTGGTGCCGGCTACCAATAGATCCACTCAGCCCTCGGCCTGGGTTGAGTGGCTACAGTTAGTTTGACCCCGTTGCCATGGTAACGATTGTTTTTGGCTCGCCATTACAGCGTGGTATGTGAGCTAGCGCTACACGTTTTTTTCATGGGCTTTTTTCCCAGATGGATAGCAAGATAAATGGCCTATTACGTAGAGAAAAATAATTTAAACAACAATTAATTGCTTTGTTTACTGTTCTTGATTGTTTCTAATGTCATGATCCCAGAGACTCACCAGGTGGTTGAGGGATGAAAGGCTCTCCTTATGGAAACAAGCATGGAAGGGCAGAAATAACATCTTTAGTGGATTACTGTCGCTATGGCAAAAGCTTACGGCACGCATAACAAAATATATATATTTTTATTAAATTGAGTAAACTGAAAGCTGCACTTTTTCCAGTCCTGAGCGGGCTAGTGAAGCTGGTTTCGTATTGGGAATACACATCACACATTTTGTTATTCTCTATCATATCGTCAATTGAATGTTGAATATGAAACTAACTAACTTTAGCCTGGTCACCTCCGCTATACCCTCTTTAATGAAAGAATACATTCAAAGTGAAAAGTATTACACAGCAGAATGATATTTCAACAATATGTACCTTTTGTCTACAGTTTAAAATCTGTCATCTTTCAAGCATTCTACTTAATTATTGGTGTATAATTATTAACTATTGTGACTGACCTGCTAGTTCTTCTGAATCAACTTGTGAGGCTGGTGGCTGGTTACAAACTGAGGAGAAACAACAGAACAAGAAGTCTTTATTTTACCCTGTAGGGAAAAGAATGACCCCCCTCTCTATCCTGGCTATCGCCAGACCAAGCTCAATCTATGATTGGGCTTGGTCTGGGGAAGCTGCTGTCATTTTCTTCAGCACAAGAGACGTGATCAATGGGCCGAGTTCAATTGACTCTGTACGCAATTGGCTGCTTGCTGTCGCTTCCCTGTCGTCATTGTGTTAACCAGCCAATAGCGCGCCAAGGGGAAAAGCCAGCTTGGTGATTGGCTCCCGCAAAAACGTATCGAAACTAGAAAGAAATGTATTGGTCTTCTCCAGACCCTTCTGTAGGGCGAACTCAAATCGCCTGCAGAATGGGCGGGGCTACCCAGTCCACACCCTCTCACCAATGTCTGACACACATACTAAGCTAGAACCAGAGGGTTAAACAGAAGCCCTGGGATGAACTGAACATTTTTGAACAACTGAACACTTTTTCAACTAAAGGGATTCAGCCAGCTTGTGTAGCTTAATGGCGGGGTTCACTCAGAGCAATCGTCACCAAACTTGGTGTACTTAAAGAAACATAGTTCAAGATTAACCAGGCTGACCAGTACATCCAAATAGTCACATATGGCGTTGCTTTTATTTACATTGGATTCATTATTATTATTTGACCATTCAAGGCTTGAATTGAAATGACACCAGTCTTCAATATCTTACATTATTGCTTTTGGCAAACATGAGTTGGATTATTTGTATTTTTAAATCAGTATGATTGCTCTTTATACGGTAAGCTGTGGGCAATATATTTATTCATTAATTGTACCACTTCAATTGTTTATTGTTGATATTCTTTTATTAAAAGGTTGGTTCATTGTTCTTAAAACTGTCTATATGTCAGCATTATTGCCACTTATGTCAGCATTATTGCCACATTATTGTGTAGGCTTTACTGGCATCTAGCAATGAGGTGGCAGATTGCAACCAATGAAAAAACACTAGTGTAACTACAACACCACACACTAGAGATGCGCGGTTGGCGGTTGCAGCCGCCAAATTCGGGCAGGTGGCGGTTTTACCGATCAAATTAAAATATATATATACATATACATTGTTAAGTATTGTTATATATTGTTACCTACATCCGAAAAAACAAGCACACTTTGAAATAGTCAAATTTTCATCAGGCAGTAATCTGGCCTAGTATGCTGCTTTGTTTATTGTCGGAGATGGCTGCGCAGGCAAAGGTAGTACGTGAAAAGCTCAAAAAGGGAGAACTAGAAACCAGCCAGTCATTGTAGCCTACCACTCGTGGAATAAGGAATTTAAAAGAGATTATGGAATGATTTGACTCAGAAGTGACATTGGTCAATGGCAGCGCGAGATGTTCACAACAAGTTAAACTTCTAGCTCAAGAAAGAAGGTAAGAAAAATAGTCAGAAAACTTTGATTTGCGAGGCAAACAACAGTTTTGGGGTTGTTAATTATGTACCATTAAAAATGTGAACTTGCGTTGTGCGGCTGACTTGCAGCGAATATCGGAATTAACAGGCTCGAGTCGGCGTTTCTTTAATATCGAGGCTTGCTTTATAGCCTTGCGTCAGCAGTACCGCGTCGCCTATAGACCTAAAAACACCCGGCGGATGGCGGGCGGGTGGGGTTTTGAAAATTGGTCAAAAACGTTGGTGCGGATGGATGGCGGACGGATGATACGTTTTGTGATGCGGTTGCAGATTAAATAATAGCCCATCCGGCGCATCTCTACTACACACACACACACACACACACACACACACAGTAAGAGAGGCGAGTTCAAGTCCCTGTGGTCAACAATACATCAGTCACATCACGTCTTCTTCTTGGCCGTGGTCAACAGCACCCATTGCTGCACTCTACTGACTGATAGGAGTCTCATCAGTTCTCGGCTGGGTGACCTTTAGTGGCACATCCTCCTGCTCCTTCGTTGGTGTGGTCCTGCTTTAAAACAGGCAAGTTCAGTTAAGCCCCGAATACAATCAAATGCTAGTTCCTCTTGTCACAGTTTCATTCTTTCTCATCCACACTCTTTGATTCTCTTGTACGTCACCCTACTTCCTCATGCATTGTAATGATTATAGTGTAATGATCAGTGGGAGAATCTTAGGATAAGTGAGAAAATTTGAAAATGAGAAGAGTGTGTATTAACATTTGGAGTCTCCAACATTGAATCCACAGACTGCATTTAAAATAGGGTTACGCCTCGTTCACACTACCTCCGTCAGACGACGGAGGGGCGAGGGCGTGTCTGACGTATGGGGAGTACGTAGTCTTTGTGGACTCAGCCTGCAACAGGGGCAACACTCTCCTTGCGCTCTCCTTGCACCAGGCGTTATAAAGCCGGCTTTTTTCTGTGTCTTCCTGCTTGTTGTTGTTATTACTAAATGGATCCCGTAGTCGCAAGGACAGTGTTGCCCCTGTACGTGTACCACAGAAATTGCCCAATTCTTAAATCCATTCTTAAATCCTTCACTGCCGGCCGGCTTTTTGACATTTCCACGGCGGGTTGTATCACAAAGACGATTTCATTGGACAGAGTCCAAATAGCGTCGCACTAGTGTATTTGCATAACCGCGATCTGATTGGCCGACTTGGCCAACTTTGGACGCAGGCCACGGAGCCGACTTGACGGACGGACCCACAATGCATTTCGAGGGAGCCCCATGAAAAGTCAATGAGATGCGTCCGTTGATGGAGATAGTGTGCAAGAGGTTACGCCTCTTGCCCACTGTACACGTCCGTCGACGGATGGGGGCTTTTTGACGCATCTATGTGTTTTCCCGGGTTGTATAACCAAGGCGATTTCATTGGACAGTGCACTTGCGTTATATTTGCATTTGATCTGATTGGGTGACGGATCCGTCACTGCCTGAAAAGTTAAACTTTTCTCAACTTTTTGACGCAAGAGACGGAGCCGACTTGACGGACAGACCCACAATGCATTTCGGGAGCGTCCCATGCAAAGTCAATGAGATCCGTCGGCGGACATGTACAGTGGGTAGGGGGTGTTAGGGTTAGGGTTAGGGTGTTAGGGTGATGACGGTAAATAAGGTCAAAGTGTCAACTTTTGAACTGCTCTCTTCTAGAAGGTGGGCAGGAAAGTCAGAGCACCGGAATAACACCTTTGTTGTGTCTCTAGCTCAAGCCATACAGGTGACACATTCACCACCCAACCCAGCCCCTTTCTCTGGCAAACTCTGGCATGTATCAGAACTAATCCATTCCAATGAGTCAGTTGTCCACTCCCTGACAGAACTGCATAACATTCATTCTGCGCATCCGCGTGTAAATGATCACGCAAATTCATGATCCATACTGCTTTATTTATTGCTCACTGTATTGTACTGACATTCATTTATTTTAGTTTGTTTGCTCAATGATCTTGTGTGCACTTACATGGATTTCCAAAGGGTTTCCATAGCCAAAGTGCCACCACTGCAACAAGGACTGCCAGGAGTAGCACTAGTACGATGATATGGTAGTGGTTGCGTAGTGAAGTATCACCTTGAAAAACACATTGACACCAGAATGAAAGTAAGTTACTGAAATAGCAGACTATATCATAACAATTTTTATCTGTTGTTTGGGAATGCTCTGTTTGACATGACGTGCACTTCCGTTTATATTCAATTTTCTCAAATGACTGAACGACCTGACAAACAGTCAGGTCATTTCTTTACCCCCACCAACTTGGAGAAAGCTCGTCTACCACTGTGATCCCTGTTTGCCCGTGTCCTTAAATGACATTCACCTTCGGGCTGCTGACAGACAATCTTCTCATCAGACGTAACGTTCCTCAAAGAGCATCTGATGAGTCGCGTTGATTTTTCTGAACAGTTTAAGAAAGCAGTACTAGAGATGTTGAACAGCAGAGAAGTCTTATCCTGCTTAACTGTGCTCTTCCATTGTTGCTCAAGGACACCAGACACATTCCATAATATGTTGCTGGCTGGATAGACGGCGGTGGCAGTGCATGTAAGCGAGGCATTGGAGCTGGCATTAGCACTCTCAGGGTCGTGGTGCTCTAGTGTGAGTTCACTGGGGGTTGCTGGAGAAGAAAGAAAACAAGAGAAATTCCTTACAGAAGATACCAGGAGATAACTCACGCAAACACGCAGGGCGAATCTTCGCTTCACTTTGGTGTGAACGCACGGTAAGTCATTCAGTCATTCAACATAAATAGAATGTACCATGGTTCTATTCATTCTTGTGTGAGGGGCTCAACCTGCACGCAAAGGACATCCTCATCTCCTACTTGTTCATGTTTGACTTTCATAAAAAATAGTTTACAGCAGTTCTGTGTATATAAGTGTAACAAAAGCGTAAAAATAAAACATAATTGATGTATACCGCCTTAATGCCCGGAGAAAAGTGAAACAAATTGAAATTGGCAGCCTGGCATGTGTTCGCCCTCTACCTAGATTCAGAGGTCAAATCTGAAATGCCTCCAGGTCTGAAAATATTGGTGAAAAACATGGTTTATAGAAACACTGGAGAAAGTTACATGCTTTAGATAAAATATACAATACCTACCATTTAAGAGTTTATCTGCCAACATTTATGCATTTCAGAATAAACTGGTTGCAGTGGTTGAATGTGATAGGAATTATATATTTATGTTACCAATGTTTTTGTTCAGAGTGGGAATGAGTGAACGGAGGCCTACCAGTTATGCTGAGAGTTGTTTCAGTGTCTTCAGTATGTCCACCGCTGTCCCCATGGTATATAATGCATTTATATTTCCCTTCGTCTGAGACTTTCAGATTCCGAAAGGTTACCGTGTAATCCGTATGGTTCAAGTCGGTGTGATTTCGCTTGGAGTCTGTCTTTTTCGTCTGAGCATTATAATAAATTATAAGCTCTTGCTTCTTGTCTTTGCCTTCTACTTGAAAGCTAATAGACCTTACTGGGCGTTCCTTCATAGAGGAGTTGCATCGAAAGACGACCCTCCCTCCGATCTCTCCATAAAGAGGAGGGTCAGTAAAACCTGAAAGAGAAAGGTTGCAACTTATTTAGAGAACTTCAAGTCTGAAACTAATGAATCCAAACTGTGTCTCTCTATAGCCTCCGCATCACATTATTGCAACACAGACAGAACCCCACAACATGAACATGTGTTACCAAACAACTAGTATGTGTATTGGCTGCTCATTTGGCAACGCTTGCTATAGTCAGCGTTTTTATATATATTTTCATTAATTTTTGCCAAGAAAACCAACACTGCGACTATAAAAGAAAATTGACACAGACATTGAGATGGACCTTGGCCAACCTTTGTAAGGGTATGACCGGTATGCTATGTTATGTTGTGTCAACTTTGGTATGACAGTATGAAGGATTGCCTGATGTCTTGTACCTGCACCTCAGTTAATCTTAATGCGTCTGCAATGTTGCAGAATGTGGACCTAAAGGCTAAAGGGTGTGGTAAATGTTGCCCTCGTACAATGCATTAGATGTCCACATCAAACCTTTTGGTATGGCTGCATACAAAGTGGAATAGGCTATTTATGTTTGGAGTAAATTTGCCAGAATTTGCAACGATTCTGGCAATTCTTATTCAATTATGATGTAAGGCCATTAGAGTAACAGCTCAAATTATTACAGTTATTAGAACTCTTACAACTGAAATATTTTCTTACCTTTGACAAAGAGGTTAAATCCCAGCAGTATGAATAGCATCTTCATCTGGAAAAGACATACATTAAAAAAGTTAATCTTAATTCTTAAACATAGCAATAACAAATCTGTTCAGGTAGCTAAATCAACTTTCAAAAACATGTTTTGAAACACATTTGGCCATATAGCTTCTACATTGCCATTCTGCTCACTATTAGATGTTCTCCGTAGTCTAGTGTCAATGTTTTGATAGTTATGGTACCGCATGCACACACATTGTGTGTTAGCGTGCACAGCAGTGTGGTTACAGTGGCCCGCACTGACTCAGCTTTGTAGGATGTGTCTTATCTGTTGTCTTGTCTTATCACGTATCTGTTCACCGTGGGATAGTGGGAAACGTCTTCCTGATTGCTTTGTATGTCAACATGTGAAGTAATGAAGCTATAAAGCTGACTTTGACTTTGACCGTTTGCGTTATTTTCCATTCTCCAGTCCGATGAATGGAGAGGGCCAGAGCCCCACCATACCCCTGTACATTTTCAAGCTTTGACGTCGTTACTGCCCGCCTACCTCGCTACTAAATGTTGTCGACAAACCTCATTTTATACAAATTACTTGAAGGCCGCCGTGGCTCCAACATCCTATTGTGTTCCCACACTTGAAACTCACTGTGTGTAAAGCAGAAAGAGTGAACTGTATGAAAAGGGAGTCTTACACTTAACACCTGACTATAAAGTAAAGAAATGGTGGAATAAACCCACCCAGGAGAGGATGTATCAAGACAAAGTATTCACACACGTACCTTTTCGATGGAGTCCTGGATGCGAAAGACTTTGAATGACGACACACTTCCTTGTTCTTCGCTGAAGCGAAGTGCGGTGGCACTTCTCATGTGGGCTGGTTAACAACCAAGCCTTGTCATTGTTACATCCTCAGCTGATGCATTCATTAAAAAAAATCAAATACATGAGTTATACGAGGACACACATGCAAACAATGTACACAAATGTCTGAAGGTTGTTGAATAGTGTGTGTGTGTGTGTGTGTGTGTGTGTGTGTGTGTGTGTGTGTGTGTGTGTGTGTGTGTGTGTGTGTGTGTGTGTGTGTGTGTGTGTGTGTGTGTGTGTGTGTGAGAGAGATAGAGATCTACGTTAGAAAGATGATATCTCGGACATTCAAATGATCATTTTAATGTCCACCTATTTTAACTTCACAGGAGTAAAAGGGACTCTTGTTCCCTATAAAGATCCAGCTACAAACTATAGGCTACCCTATGTTCAGGAAATAGTTCTTCTTCCTCCTCACCTCACCAATTATCAATTGATCAATAATGGTGATAACATCTTCAGAAGAAAATATGTACTTTGACACATCATTATCCAGATAAATAATTATAATCAATCACAATTTTGTTGCAGAACTTTTTACCTGTTTGTTTGTGGACTGTTTTAAACTTTCATACGCTGTTTGTTTTATTTGCACTTGTTGTCTGCTGATCGAAGTCTTTCATGCTGTCGTTGCTTAGACTTGGCAGCACGATTCTTTAATTATCTCTCGTTAATAACCATGTCTTTTTTAATCCTTTTTCTGCTGTCCCTCTCATCATGCCTTTCATGGTTCCTTCTTGATCCCTTAAGTCCACCGTGTCACAACACTGAATATTAAACGTGCAAATGTGATCTAAACACAATGCTGGACGGAAGACAAGTAGGTGGTCTGTACATTGTATCAGCACACGGCACATGTGTATTCTAGATGATGGTATAGCGGGCTGACCCTACCACCGACACCTAGGTGGCTTTACTGGGCTGCTCAGACACAGGACACCAGCTGATGGTGTATGAAACGGGTTTACTGCAGCGTTGGAATCGGGCTTACTGCCTGAGCAGGTGCTGCCTCCTGGTGACAAAGTCGGCCTGGCTTCATTTTATAAATACCAACGAGGGGTCAGCACAATGCAAAACCTTTGACAAACGTTGTGTCATCCCCATGGTTACGACCCATGACAAAAAAAATCAAAGAATCAGAAACCCAAGTGACAGCTGGTTCAACCTGTTTGGCTTCATTTTTGATTGCACCGACCACATGCATGCAGCTTCACCCAGCGCCCAGCATCCATTGAGTATTAGGAGTGAGGCTGCTTCATATGAGGCTGCTTGAATCAACAACTCACACACTCACAAGAATGTCTAGTATGAATGAAAGACATAATGTGATGGTGGTTTTTTTATTGGTTGAGTCAAAATTAAACATTGCTTCTTGCTTCTTTCAGTTAGGCTACTTATTGTAAATCGGGATAAACGCATCTGTTAAATGACAGAAATGTCAAAATAAAAGGAGCAAGAAGTGGCCAATGAGTGTTTAGGTGGGGGTTTCTGCCCCTCATGTGTAGCCTTTCATAGCTGAACATGATATGAACTTCAAGCTACTTTAAACCGTATTCGCTAGCCGTCACTGGCTGTTTAAATTCATTCACAACATGAACATAATTAGCTTTTCCCACTCCTGCTTTGAATCAGGTTATGCAAGCTTATCAAACTAGAAACTGATATCAGAGTCAACATTTGAAAATGTTGTTGTTATGAAGTACTCTATCCAAAATATTGTAAAGTACAATACAAATAATTATATCAATACGTAAAATGCATTTGCTTTGAAAATAAATCTTTGTGAAACCTGCTAGGCTAACCCTATGGAAGATCTTAGACAAATACATTACAAAAGTGAAGTATCTAAATGATTAACACATTTGGTCAAGTAGCTAAATAAATTGTGCCCAATTTCAAAGAGACATTTTGAAACACATTTGGTAATCAGCTTTAACATCAGCAATCTGCTCACCATTAGATGTGCTCCATAGTCCATGTCCATGTTAATGTTTTGATAGTTATGGTAACGCAAACACATCCGTGTGTGTGTGTGTGTGTGTTTTAACAAAATGGGCTACAGACAGGCTTTAGCATACAGCTAAATAGATATGGTGAGATTGATGTGTATGTAAACATTGGGAATCGTGTTTATTTGGTTAAATTATGTTCTCATCGTTGGATATTTATTTAATAGTTGCAATCTAGCTGAGTAGGCCCTTTACTTTTTGAAAATGTGCCAAGTCACGTAGAGTAGTTCAAGAGGATAATATCCTCTTGAACTACTCGCTGATATTATCAGTTGAAGCTGCATGTTGGACCGACATTTAAAATAGAGTATTAACTTTCCTAGCAACCGCCTACTCGTCGTATTTCATACACCAAGAAACATTACCGCTTAGTTTGTGTGTAAGTGTAAGAGGAGGACAAATGGAGAGACAAATACGACGAGTAGGCGGTTGCTAGGAAAGTTAATACTCTATTTTAAATGTCGGTCCAACATGCAGCTTCAACTGATAAACAACAACAAGGCACTCATTTTAAACGAATTCATCACCGATAATAACCTGGACTTTCTCTGCATTACCGAAACATGGCACAAACATCTGGACTATTTCACACTCAATCAAGCCACCCCCTCTGGATACACATACATTGATCTCCCCCGTCACACCGGAAGAGGTGGTGGTGTAGCCTCAATCCATAAAAACACATACAAAATCACCACCATACCCACCCCTCCCGTTCTATCTTGCGAAAATATTGCTTTCAAACTCTCTGGTCCCGCCCCCCTGGTCATTGCAGTCATTTATCGCCCCCCCAAGCACAACCCATCCTTTCTCTCTGACTTCTCTGACCTTGTCACACAGCTCACATCCACCTCACCCTCAGTTCTTCTCCTCGGAGACTTCAACTTCCATATTGACAATAAAAACTGCAAACATGCCTCTGAATTTCTGGAACTACTGGACTGCCTCAATTTCACTCAACATGTCAACTTCCCCACACACAATCATGGCCACACCCTGGACTTGGTTTGCTCTACCGGGCTCACATTTCAACAACTCTCCAGCATCAACCTCCACATCTCCGATCACCTGGCTATCACCATGGACATCCATCTCCCCACCCCCCTCCCCAAGATCAAACGCACAATATCCTTCAGAAACCTCAAATCCATCTCCCCCCAAGACTTCTCAGCCTCTCTTTCCACCATTCTGTCCACCTACCCTCCCCCGCTGTCCACTGACCCCGATGACCTCGTTAACTACTACAACAAATCTCTCTCCTCCTGTCTTGATCAACTGGCTCCCATCAAATCCAAATCTGTCACATTCACACACTCTGCCCCCTGGTACAGCCCTGATCTCCGCCACATGAAAACCCGCAAGCGCCAACTCGAACGTCTCCATAAAAAAACCGGTTTAACAGTCCATCTCCAAGCCTACACAGATCACCTTCTACAGTACAAAGCCGCCCTCAACACTGCCCGCTCTGCATACTACTCAAACCTCATTCACACCGGCTCAAACAACCACAAGGCTCTCTTTTCCACTGTTAACAAACTTCTAAACCCCATTGACAACATCTCGAACTCCTTTACCATAGACAAATGCAATTCTTTCCTCTCATTCTTCCAAACCAAAATTGATACGATCTACAGTTCGCTAACCGCCTCCCCCACCCCTCTACCCTCCGCACTCCCATCCACCCCTCTTACCTCCATACCCCTTTCCAAATTCACACTTACCTCCCCGGCCGACCTATCCAGAATCATCTCAACCATGAAAACTTCTACCTGCACATTAGATCCCATCCCATCCTCTCTTGTTAAGTACTGTTTCCCCACCATCGCCCCACTTATTTGCAAAATCATCAACTCCTCCCTCAGCTTTCCCTCCGTTCCCCCTTCACTCAAACTAGCTGCTGTCACCCCCATCATCAAAAAACCCGGTCTAAACCCTGACATCATGAACAATTTCCGGCCCATTTCCAACCTCCCATTTCTGTCAAAAATACTGGAACGCGTCGTTGCCTCTCAAATCAAATCCCACCTCAACAATAATGACCTCTTTGAACAATTTCAATCTGGATTCCGCACCCAACACAGCACCGAAACCGCCCTCCTCAAAATCACAAATGACCTCCTTCTCTCCTCCGACTCCGGCCTACTCTCCATTCTCATCCTCCTTGATCTCTCCGCCGCCTTCGACACCATCAACCATTCTATCCTACTCTCCCGCCTGAAATCCCTTCTCAACATCACCGACACTGCCCTCACCTGGTTACACTCCTACCTCACTGACAGAAAACAGTTCATCTATGTCAACAACTGCTCCTCCACAACTGCTCCCCTGTCCCAAGGCGTCCCCCAGGGTTCTGTGCTTGGTCCTCTCCTCTTCATCGTCTACCTCCTCCCCCTTGGCCAAATCATCCGTCGCCCTGGTATCCATTTCCACTGCTACGCTGACGACATCCAACTATACATTTCAACAAAATCCATCACCCCTGTAACCCACTCCATCCTGTCAAACTGCCTTTCGGAAATTAAAACCTGGATGCAAGAAAACTTTTTACAACTAAACTACGACAAATCTGATATGATCCTCATTGGTCCAAATTCCCTCACCCAAACAGCTCAAGATTTCCACCTCACTGTCAACAACTCCACACTGTCCCCCTCCCCCCTCTGCCGCAACCTTGGTATCATCTTCGACAATAACCTCAGCTTCAACCATCACATCAAACAAGTCACCAAAACAGCCTTCTTTCACCTCAAAAACATCTCCCGCCTCCGCCCGTCACTATCTTTCACTGCCGCCGAAACCCTGATCCACGCCTTCATTACATCCCGCCTCGACTACTGCAACAGCATTTTCTATGGTACAACCTCCAAACTCCTCCATAAACTCCAATACATTCAAAACTCCGCCGCCCGTCTTCTCACTCACACCCGTTCACGCGATCATATCACCCCTGTCCTCCAGAACCTCCACTGGCTCCCCGTCCCTCAGCGTATTCAATTCAAACTCCTCCTTCTCACCCACAAAGCCCTCCACAACCAGGCCCCCTCCTACCTCACTGACCTGCTCCACCACTACACCCCTCCCCGTCACCTCCGCTCCTCTGATGCCAACCTCCTCACTGTCCCTAAAACCAAGCACAGAACCTGGGGAGACAGAGCCTTCTCCGTTGCTGCCCCTACCCTCTGGAATTCCCTCCCCAAACACATCCGTGACTGCAATGACCTCATACTATTCAAATCACTACTCAAAACACACCTGTTCCATTCTGCCTATAATTCTTAACCACTACTTTCCTAATTCTGTTTTTGTTCTGTCTGACTCTGTGCTGTTCTATTTACAATGTATCTACTTTTCTGCGTTTTCTTGTGTTTCTGTGTTTTTAAATGTATTTTAATTACTTATTTTTCATCCTCATCTGTAAAGTGTCTTTGAGTGATTGAAAAGCGCTTCCAAATAAAATGTATTATTATTAGAAGACAAACAGAGGCCACCCACTACCCACTGTTTTGTAAACTGCTGCTTCTCCTAGTTTAATATTAATAGAGTTTACATCAAAATGTTCAGCTTCTTCTACTGTCACTCACATTTAGGCCTACATATCTGAGCGACTTATAGTCTTTAGTTATTGGTTTGAGAGTCATGCTCCCCGTACACATACTAGAATGTTCAGATTATAGAAGCAATCTGTAATTTCACATTTTGTACAACTTTTGGTTTACAATACATTCAAATTTTTGCAGTATGGCATGGTCCACCTTACCAATCACAGAATTCATTGTTTACACACCTTTTTTATCGAGTGAGATGGACAGGAAGGTATGGGAGAGAGAGGGGAGAACATGCAGCAAAAAACCACGGGCAGGAATCTAACCAGGTGTCAGCGGTAAGGACTGGGCCTTAATGGTACGAACTCTACCCGGTGAACCACCAGGGCGCCCCATTTATTCACACACACACACACACACACACACACACAAAATGTATACATCTGATCACGTCTCTCACTCACACACATCAAAATATTCTCTACTTTTATGATTAAAATGAAAAATGAACCATGGTTCATGTTATTAAATGGTATTTACAAAAAAAGAAAAAATAGGAATTTAAGATTAAGCCATGTAATCTATTAAAAAACATGATGAAACAATGTGCAACTCTATCCTCGAAATCTCTGGCGTGCGGCTTTACTGAGATGAACCCAAATACAGGATGACTCAAGTTAATTGCAACATCTTGTTTTAACATTAAGATGCCATGCTTAAACATTGTTTTAGCAGTGAGTCACAATCATTTAAGCGTCTGTTTGGCTTAAAGGCTGCTTCACCGTGTCCCAACTGTCCTTCACAACTGTGTGGTAATTCAAATAACACTAAGCTTCACAGAGCAAGCAGTGAGGCATTCTGCTCATTGATTGTTGACGCAAACTGAAGTGCAAAGGCTATACAGGCTATAACAGTAGCATTAGCTCGACAGAATGAGGAAGATTGAGGACAGGACAACAAAACAATATAAAAACAGCAAGCTATATGTAACCCTTGTCCCATGTAGTTAAATAATAAATCTAGAGTGGTTAATACAATAGGACTGGGCCTGGGCTCGTTGTAGGAAACTACAACTTTGATTCATATGTTAGTTAGATAATTTTAATAAATGACCACCACAACTGTATTTTAAAGGTAAAAGTATTCATTCAAGTATTTATTCACAAAATGAAATACTAGTTGAATGTATTTTAGGAAAAGAAACAAATAAAATCAGATGCACGGGATTCTCCAATTTACAACAATGCAAACTCAATGTACCACACACAATCAAATTAACAACACACTTTAAATGAGGTTAACCCGTTGCAGGCCTGTTATTTGATGCTTGTGTGCGGTGGGGCCTAAAAACTGTACTGGCCGCTTCACTCAACGTTGAGCTCAAAATAAAAGCATGTGCATGTGTAGGTCAGTACTCACGAAATCCAGGGGGTAATTAGTAGGGGCAGAAAGGGATTGGGGGATGATATTCTCACGATGATAATGGCAATGGCGGTGGCAATCCAAACACACACGTGGGCAATGGAGGTGGCGAAGTCACAAAGAAAGAAAACACAGAAACAGCAGGGCCATCTGCTGGAAACCCCTCTCTCTCCAACGTCCAGCTCCTTTAAGCATATTATCCAATGAGCCACAATATCAAACACTATTTCATATCGAACTAGCATTAGCTTTGCGTTAACTTAAGTCACAATACAAAACTACGATATGCGGGCACATTTAGCACAGAATGCTACCGCTAACTAGCACGTCGCTAACCGCGTTACACATCCAGTACTCTTCGTTACTATAACAGTTAGATATAGTACAATGGAGGCATACACATCGTATTCACCTTTTGCAGGTCACAAAGAAGTTTAAATCAGGACCACGAGTAGTCGACCTCACGATAAAACTTAACTGCTTCCCACAGTACGATGCCTCCTCGCTCCCGCTCTCAGGTCAGGTTTCTTTTTCTACATGTGCTCACTACTCCCCACACTAACCTGCTGCACTAGTCCCGCCCGTTACACGGTGAGACTTTATTCGGATTGGCTTGTGAGATCTTAATACAACCAAAGACAAAACAGAAATTAAATGATTTACGTGTGACAGGTAACAGGTTAAATTAAACATAAACACGGCTTCTTCCTCTTTTATATCCTGAATTCACAAATATTTTACAGACTTGAATAACTTAAAGACCTTTATATTAATTTATCTTTTAACTGTAAATAGTTTTATTAAACGTATTATATTTATGCTTTTAACTCGCACACATTTTAACCCATTTTATTATTATGAACTCTATTTATTTATGAACATTTAACACAGCATTTTATTATACTGTTAATTATTTTTTATGCTCTGTAACTTATGGTTTTTGTAACAGGGCTACACCCTCCCTCTTCTGAATGTGTAGATGTCCTCATCACACCTTTTGTCTCTCTTTAACTTGGAAGATTTTTGTACAGAGCTACACCCTCCCTCTTCTGAACGTGTAGATGTCCTCATCACACCTTTTGTCTCTCTTCAACTTGGAGTGTTTTTTGTTCTCCTCCTCCATGTACCTTTTGGATGTTTTGGACTTTTTCCTTGATTCGTTGTCTTGGTTTGGAGGGTTTAACTTGAGTTGGATGACCAGGTTTCTCATAAGTGAATCTCATAGATGGCTTTGGTTTTCTCAGGGATTTCCGGATTGTAGAAGACCTTTCACTTTCACTTCTAGCGCTTTTAGCAGCTTTATCACGTCTGGCTCTGTTTAACAGAGGTGAGCCTGCTCCCTCTTCTGAATCTTGCAAATCTTCCGCAGATTCAGTATATGTCTCTTGGACATAAGAGTGTGACAGAGGAGGTGCAGCACCTTCAGGCGGTTCCTCATACTCTGTTTCTGTAAGTTGTTGAATTTCTGCAGCTTCACAGTTTTCCTCTTCAAATTTGTCATCCTCTTCAGAGTTTTCACTTTCTTCAGAACTCTGACTCTGTTCATCCTCCACAGGTTGATTTATCATGTCTAATTGTTTCCTGACCTCATCCACATCAAAATCTGGAGGATTGTGGACAGTTTCAAACTCTGAGCCTGATGACTCTGTGTCACTTTCTTCAGACTTGGTTGATAGATGTTTCCGGGTAAGTTGAGCTCTTGTTACAGGTCTCCGAGCAGAGTTTGTATCATCTGATTGGTTAGACAACCTAACCATGTACCCGATGGGCAACAGGTGGTCTCGATGGAGAGTTTTTACCACACCTGTACCATGCTCTGGTTTGACCTTGTAAACAGGCAGATTAGGCAACTTCTCCACAACAACATATGGTGTTGATTTCCATCGATCTTGGAGTTTATGCTTGCCTTTTAGACCCAAATTCTGAATGAGAATTCTGTCACCTTTCTCCAAAGGTGAATCTCTCACACGGTGGTCATAGCGAGCTTTGTTTTTCAGATGACTCTTTGTAGCAGCGTCAGATGCCAGTTGGTAGGCTTTTTGTAACTCTTTCCTGATCCTGGCGACGTACTGTTGGTAAGAGGTTTCACTTTCACCATTTGGCGAGATCCCAAAACAGATGTCAATGGGTAACCTTGCCTCCCTTCCAAACATGAGATGATAAGGGGAGTATCCTGTGGAATCATTCTTGGTGCAATTGTATGCATGTACCAGGTGGGTGATATGTTGACTCCAACTTTGTTTCTTTACAGTGTCCAGGGTACCAAGCATTGCTAAAAGTGTTCTATTGAACCTTTCTGGTTGTGCGTCCCCTTGTGGGTGATAGGGGGATGTTCTTGACTTCCGAACCCCAAGCATGGACAAGAGTTCTTTGATCAGGTGACTTTCAAAATCTCGTCCTTGATCCGAGTGTATCCGTGCAGGTAGGCCGTAGTGCACAAAATACTTCTCCCACAATACTCTTGCAACGGTGATAGCCTTTTGATCTTTTGTAGCAAATGCTTGTGCGTAACGTGTATAATGGTCTGTCACTACCAACACATTAGCAACACCTCTAGAGTCAGGCTCTATCTGCAAAAAGTCAATACAGACTAAATCTAAAGGGCCATTACTTGTTATTTGATTCAAAGGCGAGGCATGCTGAGGGAGTGTCTTCCTGGAGATACATCTACCACAGGTTCGAATGTACTGCTCGACCTCAGCTGTCATTCGCGGCCAATAAAATCTGTCTGATCAGTTCGGTAGTGCGTTCCATTCCCATGTGTCCGCACTCATCATGTAGAGACCTTAACACCATTGGGCGGTATCTGGCTGGTAAGACAAGTTGTTTGATCTGTTTTCCGCATGTTTTTTCTTTTACTCTGTAGAGTAATCCATCCTGTAATTCCAACTTTCGGCTTTCGCGTAAGAGCAACACAGTCTCAGGTGAATCATTTTTTGAGCGTGTCAGCCCTTTATTCATTTCCAGTGCCTTCTTTAATGGCCCAATTGTTGGGTCCATGTCTTGTGATGCCTGGATATCTTTCAGACTTAGCTGATCCAGCACGTTCATGCTAAGGTTCACTGGGAACACATAAGCTTCTGGTACAGCTGCAGCAGGAGCTCCCAACTGGTCCACCAATCTGTCGGGCACATCAGCCTCTCCACTGATGCAGGCTCGCTTGCAGAGGGCTTTGATGCCAGCAGGTGGGACACTAGTCCACTCTTTAGCCTCCTCTGGAGAGTATTGTCGAGACAACAAGTCAGCATCGATATTTTGCCTCCCAGGTCGATATTGGATGGTGAACTCGTAGGTGGCAAGGGCAGCGAGCCAACGATGTCCGACTGCACTGAGTTTGGCAGAGGTCAACACATATGTTAATGGGTTGTTGTCAGTTCTTACAGTAAACTTAGCTCCATACAAGTAATCGTGAAACTTGTCCACGACAGCCCATTTTAATGCCAGAAATTCCAATTGATGGACTGGATAGTTGTGCTCTGAGTCTTTAAGCTTCCGACTGGCGAAAGCTACTGGTCTGAGGCCCTCAGGATATTCCTGGTTCAGGACAGCGCCTAGGCCATTCATACTGGCGTCCACATGTAAGATGTACGTCTTAGTGGGGTCAGCGAATGCTAACACTGGGGCATTGATCAAACAGTCACGGATACGCTCAAAAGCGGCCTGGCAGGCCTGAGTCCACCGTTCTCCGAAAAGCTCTGATGGCTTGAAATAGACTTTGCTTGGGTCGACACTCTTTTTGAAATTGGGGTCTTTCCAAGTGGGGGCATAACCCTTGGTGAGCTCAGAAAGAGGACGGACAATGGCAGAGTAATTTGCAATGAACCTTCGATAGTAACTGCAAAATCCGAGGAAAGACTTCAAAGGTTTCAGGTGAGTGGGCTCTTTCCAATGCTTGACTACTTCCACTTTGTCTGGATCAGTAGCTATTCCATTAGCAGAAACGATGTGACCCACATACTTAACCTCAGGCTGGCAGAATTGACATTTGTCAATAGAAACCTTCAATCCGACCTCCTCTAGTCGATCCAGTACCTTGAAAAGACGTTGCTCATGCTCTTCAAGTGTCTTGCCGAAAATGATGATATCATCCAAGTACACAAGAGCTTCCAGAAGATGCATATCACCAACAGCTTTTTCCATTAAGCGCTGAAACGTTGCCGGCGCTCCTGTGATTCCTTGTGGCATGCGCTCAAATTGATAGAAACCAAGAGGGCAAATGAACGCTGTCTTCTCTTTGTCCTCCGGAGCCATCTCTATCTGGTAATAGCCACTGCGCAGATCTAGGACTGAGAACCATTGGCTGCCGGATAGAGAATCCAAGGCGTCGTCAATGCGTGGCATTGTGTACTGGTCTGGTGTGGTGCGGTTGTTCAGTGTTCTGTAATCGATACAGATTCTTATACTCCCGTTCTTTTTGCGAACTACAACGATCGGTGAGGCGTATGGGCTACGGGACTCTGTGATAATTCCAGCTGCCAGCAGTTGTTGTATGTGCCGCCGCACATCGTCTATGTCTGCAGGGGCTAGTCTCCTTGACCTTTCCCTGAAGGGTCTGGGGTCATTCAGGCGTATGTGGTGTTCAACACCCTTTGCACGACCAACCTCCCACTCATGCAGTGAGAAAACATTCCGCCTCTCAGCTAACTTCAGCTGAAGCTGACTCTTCCACTCTTTGGGAATGGGAGAGTCTCCGAAATTAAAGAGACTTGGGTCTATGGTTTCAGCTGTGAGGTCGGAAGGCCTGACTGGGGTAACTGTGTCCACAGCATACATCTCAGCAACAACGGTCCCAACTGGGATTGAAGTTGTCTTTTTGGACTCATTCTGAATGAGGACAGTGAAACTGTTGTTGTCTATGTCGGCGTCTGAGAGCACACCAGGCTGTACCAGCAAACCGGTGGGGAGCAACTGGTCAGTGGGTGCATCAATCAGTACAAGATCTTTGGACGAGGCACTCTGTCTTTCCACTTTGCACGTTGCATAGTACTTTGCACCTGGAGCAATGGAGAGTGAACCGGGTCCTTTCCACTTTATCTGTCCCAAGACTTCATTTTTTGTTGACTGCTCTTGTGCTTTAACAGGGGCATAAACAGACTGAATTCTCATGGAGTACACAGTGTTCTCGTCACCTTTTGTCTTCGCCAGTTCCCATAGGCGGCGGAACAGAGATGTGTTGGTTCCAACCAGCACAGGGGTTTGTTGTTGGTTTCTTGGCTCAGGACAAACCAAGGCAAGCACTTCTACTCGTCCCGTCACACCAGTGATCTCTTCTGAAAACTCCATCTCAACAACAACATATCCTTTGTAAGGATACTCAGTGTCAGCAAGGCCCCAGAGTCCAAGGCCAGAGAGGGGTTTTATTGGGACATCAAGTAAGTGTTTGTTATACCAGCTTTCAAAGATGATAGTCACATTAGACCCACTGTCGATGAGAGCATCGCAGACTACATCATTAACTTTGATGGTGTGAATAAATGATGGACCTACAAGACCTTCAGGTAAGTCAGTGTTCTCTGGGACTTCAACCTTATTGGTTCTAGCTACACAGTGTTCTTCAGCTGCAGGCTGCGGGTTCTCTTTGTGGGAAAGAGGGGAAACACGTGCCAAGCGTATGAGCTTTCTAATGACTTTCTGAAGATTCTCAGGGGCAGTACATCTGATGTGTATTTCACTGCCATTACACTCATTTTACTTTCTAGTGCTTTCACTTGTTTCCTTAGTGATTGCAGTTCACTCTGTGACTCATTTCTCTGTTTTTGTTTCTCTGTAAGACCGTTAAAGGACTCATCAGATGGTGGCTGAGGTTGTGGGTTTGTTCTCTGCTCTAACTGCGCTCTCAATTCTTGAATCCGAGCTTGCAGTTCACTCCTAGAGACTGATTCAGGTTCTTTCTCTTTTTCAGCTTGGACGGTGCGTACACGCTGAGGACGCAGGTGTGACACTTGGCTTTGTCTGGCTGACTGGCGACCTTCCTCTTCCATCACTTCTCTTAACAGGTTCAAGAATGTAGGGGGATTACTACTCCGCTCCCTAATTTTCAACTGTAGCAACATGAGTTCAGAGGTGGACCCTCTAAGAAGCTGCTCTAAACGAGTGCTGTTGGCAGCGCTAACAGGTAAGCCACCTCCTTGTACTACTTTGACAAGAGATCTCTCTACTCTTCGTAGGAACTCAGACAGACGCTCACCAGGCTGTTGGTGGAGGGCTCTGAACGACAGATATAGTTCTTCTGAGGACTCTACTGTACCAAAAATGCTCTCTATAGCCTCTATGTACTCACGTGGGCTAGCATCAGGTTGAGTCAGGCGCACAGCTTGAATGATCTCAAAGGCGGGCCCTTTGAGACTTTCCAGTATCCGACGTCGTTTCTCTTTGTCTGAGCACTCACCTTCCTCTACTAAGAGTGTTGCTTGCTCCAACCAGTTGTCTAAGGTCTCTTCTCCAGTGGGAGTGGGACTGATCCCGGAGAATGTCCGCAGACGTCTGTATGGGTGACTGTCAGATTGTTTGTTTGTTCTGCTCATAACATCACCGACTGCACGGATGATGTCTTCAGGGTTGCTGTTACTTTCTTTGGTGGGGGAACGTAGACTTTGGATGTCCTCCAAGGTTCTCCCTTCACTCTGCAAAAAGGTAAGTAGCTTCTCTTCAAAGTTATCAAGCTGAGGCTCTGTGTAGCAGACAGTTTTCCAACTACTTCCTCCACTTATAGGCATTATCTCAGGTGGGATTTTAGAGGGGTCGATCTCTTCACGACACTCACATAACACCATCAGAGATTGCTGTTGATGGTGAAACATTTTGCCCCTAACTCTAACTCTTCCCCAAGCTTTGATGGTCCCTGCTGTTTCTTCAATGTCTTCTCTTGAAACACCTTCAGGCACTCCATGTAACAGGAAGGCATGCTTTAAATCTACAGATTCTCCTTTGCACCAGTTAATTAGCTCACGTTGTGATGGACTGTTTGCTAGGACTGCCATTGTTGTACTTTACTTTAATTACTTCTAGTTACTGTTAGCACGTTACTTTAAATAAATGCTCTTAAAGTTGTGGGGTCATGTTACTTTTGCTTGTCTCATTTATTTTAGTTTAATAAATCCCAGCGGGGCCTCCATTTTATGTAACCCTTGTCCCATGTAGTTAAATAATAAATCTAGAGTGGTTAATACAATAGGACTGGGCCTGGGCTCGTTGTAGGAAACTACAACTTTGATTCATATGTTAGTTAGATAATTTTAATAAATGACCACCACAACTGTATTTTAAAGGTAAAAGTATTCATTCAAGTATTTATTCACAAAATGAAATACTAGTTGAATGTATTTTAGGAAAAGAAACAAATAAAATCAGATGCACGGGATTCTCCAATTTACAACAATGCAAACTCAATGTACCACACACAATCAAATTAACAACACACTTTAAATGAGGTTAACCCGTTGCAGGCCTGTTATTTGATGCTTGTGTGCGGTGGGGCCTAAAAACTGTACTGGCCGCTTCACTCAACGTTGAGCTCAAAATAAAAGCATGTGCATGTGTAGGTCAGTACTCACGAAATCCAGGGGGTAATTAGTAGGGGCAGAAAGGGATTGGGGGATGATATTCTCACGATGATAATGGCAATGGCGGTGGCAATCCAAACACACACGCGGGCAATGGAGGTGGCGAAGTCACAAAGAAAGAAAACACAGAAACAGCAGGGCCATCTGCTGGAAACCCCTCTCTCTCCAACGTCCAGCTCCTTTAAGCATATTATCCAATGAGCCACAATATCAAACACTATTTCATATCGAACTAGCATTAGCTTTGCGTTAACTTAAGTCACAATACAAAACTACGATATGCGGGCACATTTAGCACAGAATGCTACCGCTAACTAGCACGTCGCTAACCGCGTTACACATCCAGTACTCTTCGTTACTATAACAGTTAGATATAGTACAATGGAGGCATACACATCGTATTCACCTTTTGCAGGTCACAAAGAAGTTTAAATCAGGACCACGAGTAGTCGACCTCACGATAAAACTTAACTGCTTCCCACAGTACGATGCCTCCTCGCTCCCGCTCTCAGGTCAGGTTTCTTTTTCTACATGTGCTCACTACTCCCCACACTAACCTGCTGCACTAGTCCCGCCCGTTACACGGTGAGACTTTATTCGGATTGGCTTGTGAGATCTTAATACAACCAAAGACAAAACAGAAATTAAATGATTTACGTGTGACAGGTAACAGGTTAAATTAAACATAAACACGGCTTCTTCCTCTTTTATATCCTGAATTCACAAATATTTTACAGACTTGAATAACTTAAAGACCTTTATATTAATTTATCTTTTAACTGTAAATAGTTTTATTAAACGTATTATATTTATGCTTTTAACTCGCACACATTTTAACCCATTTTATTATTATGAACTCTATTTATTTATGAACATTTAACACAGCATTTTATTATACTGTTAATTATTTTTTATGCTCTGTAACTTATGGTTTTTGTAACAGGGCTACATATATAAATACATTTAAAAATCCAAAGCGTCGCACATACTTTGTAACAAAGGCCAATTCACTCTGCCTGTGTGGAAAACAGGAAATCATTGTCCACTTTCAGCTAGGACCACGCGTGTGTCGCAGCAGACATCCATGGGTCTGATCTTTGTTGGCTAGTTGACAGATGATTCCGTGAGTGCAGTGACCTCATGGTTCTTGAGAGAAACATGGAGTGGTCTGCAGTCCCATCAACGTGTTCCAGGTCTTTGACATGCAGAGGAGGCCTAGTAGACAGTAACACTCACTTTGGAAGACTACTTTCAATCATTCGTTTTCCCCATTCCTTTTTTCCACATCCGGGGCTGTGAAAGACATACAAACACATGCAATTAACACTAAAGGCCACTGGACATTAAATACGTAATCACGTTATTACTTAATTTCCATGTTTGGATCATTCAACAACTTGTTTGAATTATCCAATTCAAACAAGTTGTTGTTTACAATAGAAGATAAGCTATTTCAAGCTAGCGCCAGTCTAATTATATATATTTTTTGAAGATTTGTTTTTGCATTTTTTCAGCTTTATTATAGAGAGAGATAGAGTGGAAAGTGTGGAAGTCAGAGGGGAAGACATGCAGTAAATGACCCAGGTCGGATTCCATCCTGGGTCTCTGCGATTAGGACTGTGCCTATATGGTATGCGCCTTAGCCCAGTGCCCAATTTAACTAGAGATTTCTCTACACTGCTGCAGAGCTGTTTAATAATTTCATGTTATACCACCTTGTTCTTTCACAGTGGATAACAAACATGTTCATGCTCTGTAATACGTTAAAAAAAAAAGATTTCAAACAATAATTGAATTGCCTTCTTTACTGTTTCTAATGTCACGAAGATCCCTGAGACTCACCGGGTGGCGTCACCATGGGTTCACCTGCGGCAGGAAGGGGCAGAAATAACATTGTGAATGACGGTTGCTATGGTTAATGACAGCTTACAAAGTGACAAAATATGAATTGAATGTTTAAGCATAAGATATGTATCATTCATTCATCTTTTTTTCTTTGGTTTCCGGGACGACTGACCTTCACTGGGTTGATCTTCTTTTTTCCCATTAGCAGCTGAGGAGAAACCACATTAAAAAAAAATTATACCAAAACAAACATTTTATATATATATATATCTTTTTTTGTTAGCTCATTAGCATCTAGCTCCACCGTGAAGTGCGTAGCGCCCGCTAGGGCTGACCGATGTACCGAATTCAAACCGACATCGCGATGTAATAGAACGCAAATAATAAAAAATCTTATTTACGAGTCGTCAAGTCGTATTTACTTTTCTTTTACATTTCAATAGATGAATAAAGATGTTATAATATAAATTCATGCATCAATTCATCTCAACACATAAACCTGGCCTAAAGGAAAGATCAGTTTATACGTTGACTGCTTCCAATGTTGTGTTGTTCATACCATAGAATGATTTATTGCTTGTTTAGTGAATAACACAGAACATAAGGAACTTTAAAATTAAAAATCACATACCAAATCGCAATTGCAATATTGGTCAGAATAATCGCAATTACGATTCTTTCCCCAAACCGTTCAGTCCGCCCACCTACGCTTTCACATTTGGCAAAAGGAGCTGGCGCTCAGAAAAAGAGGCTACGTGGACACGGCAGAATTCTTCTTGCACATTTACAAATGGGTCACAATGGCCATAACATGAATATTGGCTAATGTTTCTATATCTTTCAACCAGGTGACTTATTAACCACGGTGAAGGTTGTGTCAACCTTCCCAGTTGTGTCATTTGAGAAAGTTAGTTTTTGCCTCACCTGTAGTATTAGTTATTTGATTAATTTCAGTTAATTTTAAGTTAGTTATTTCAAGCTAGTGGTGCTAAATGTAACCTTTTCTTTGCTATGCGCTCCTAAACGTGACCTCCTGCAGTGTCCGTTTTGTCATTTGGTCCTAGGTCAAGTGGAAACAATACATTTTGGAACCAAAGCTGAGGAGAAACCACAGAAAAAAGAAGATGGCATTATTTTACCGTGACAGTGGAAAGAATGACCACTGTCCTACAGGTATCAACATGAGCCGGTCTGAAAAGTTTGCCTTTTGTCCAGGACTTGATGTTATGGAGTCCATTTTGTTTTCATTACAAATATACGTTGGAAAATAACATTTCATGGACATGCTCTTATACACATACAGCTGTCATAGAAAGCCCGGTGTGGCTCTGGAAGTCGCAAACTTCCATGAAGGAATAGTCCAAATCAGGAACCCAAAGTGTAATACTACACAACCACATGGTTAAACCAAGGCCCTGGGATGACCTGAACATCGCCAACAGGCACTAATTAAACAAATGGGATTGGGGGTTCTCTAGAATCTAGTGTGTTGTATGAGTCTAACAGTAAAAGTATTTATTAAAGAAGGCATTCAAATCATGCAATCACGAGTCGGTTCAAGAAGCAAGTCAGACAGTTCAAAGGTGGTTTGTGGTTTGGATCACTCTATGTGTGAGCAGTGGTCAGAATTGGTGTTAGCTCTAATACTGTGTCAGGTCCAATGAGGTAATAATGTGAGCTTTAATATGGTGTAATTAGTTAATAGATTAATTGACATCAATGTGTAGGTTGCTTGTTCTTATTATTACGGAGGGGCTTTCTCGTGATTCTCATTTGAGTTTAGACAGCTATTTGGAACCTGCTTTACTCAGATTGGTCCCTGAGAATCTTACTTAGAAAAAAGCTAAGGTTTATATATATTATATATGTATATATATATATAGGACTCTCACTGACCGTCCTATATATATATATATATATCCTATATCCTATATATATATATATATATATATAGGACTGTCAGTGAGAGTCACCCTTTGACCTTTCTTCACTTTCATTCTGATAGCATACAGGCAAGATAATGATTATACTTTCTTTATGTAGTATATAGTAATTATTTACTTTAAACATGCAGTACATTTCTCCCATAGCTCATTCAATAAATTGTATTCAGCAAGTATTTATTTTATGTCCTTATTTGAATCAAGACTTTTTATTTACTACAGAAAATATTCAACTGAATCCCTGTCCTCCAGCCAGGTATTTTGACCAAAATATTTAATTTTTACATATGACCCTATTGAATTATTCTACTTTTATCTATTGTGTGCGTCTCATTCATTCGTCTTAATGTGTTTTTTTCTTTGGTTGATCTGTCCATCATACATCTGAGTCAGTTGGACACCCTCACTTGTGATGTCAGTAAAGGCTTGTTTTGAAACGGCTTGTTTTGAAACGGTTCAATTGCTTTCTTTACTGTTCTTCATTGGTTCTAATGTCACGAAGATCCCCGAGACTCACCAGGTTGTTCAGGCAGGAGACTCTCGAGTTCTGGAAACAATTAGAAATAACATCTTTAGTGGATTACTGTTGCTATGGCAAAGGCTTAGGGTATGCTTGTAGAGCTGCACTTTACACTTTCCTGAGCGGGCTAGTGAAGCTGGTTTCGTATTGGGAATACACATCACACAATAATCGTTAATCCCTACCATATCGTCAATTGAATGTTGAATATTAAGCTAACTTTGGCCTGGTCACCTCCGCTATGCTATACGCTATGTAATGAAAGAATACATCAAAGTGAAAATATCATATTTTGGCAACAGTAGAATAATATTATAACAATATGTACCTTTTGTCTACAGTTTATAATCATCAGCATTATAAGCATTTTGTTTTTTCTTGGTAACTACGGTGACTGACCTGCGACTCCATTGGCTGGTTGGACTGGAACAGCTGGTTGGACTGGAACAGCTGGTTGGACTGGAACAGCTGGTTGGACTGGAACAGCTGGTTGGACTGGAACAGCTGGTTGGACTGGAACAGCTGGTTGGACTGGAACAGCTGTTTGGACTGGAACAGCTGGTTGGACTAGATTGACAAGGACTGGATCGGCAGGCTGGACTGGTTTCTTGTAAAAAGCTGAGGAGAAACCAAAGAACAAGTTTACGTCATTATTTTACCGTGACGGTGGTAAGAATGACCATCCTCTCACAGGCATCAACTTGAGCCGGACGGTCAGTGGCGGTTTTAGGTACGGGTGATGCGGGCAGCCGCCCGGGGCGGCATTACAGGGGGGGGGGCGTCACGAGCACACGAAAAAAAAAAAGATCAGCGCATTTTCTACTATCGATCATACCCCCCCCCCCCCCCCCCATCAACAATTCCGCCAGACCGGACCGCAATCGCAAGCCCCCCCCCCGTCAACAACTCTGCCAGATCGCAACCGCGCGCCCCCCCCCCCCCCCGTCAACAACTGTCCGGGGGGGGCGCATGGAGGGGGTCTCGCACGGGGCGCAATTCAATGTAGAACCGCTACTGCGGATGGTGGTCTGGAAAGCTTGCCTTTTGTCCAGGACTGGATGTTGTGGAGTCCATTTTGTTTTCATTACAAATATACGTTGGAAAATAACATTTCATGGACATGCTCTAGATCATAAACATAGGGTGTAGATATACATTTGACCAAAAAACACTCACGTATCCACTTCTTTAGACGTATGGAAAATGGATGCTCTGGACCTGGGTCAGGAAGAAAACTTAGGTCAATATTGCGGACACTTAACACTGTGTTCAAGCATTCTAAGCCTATCCATTTGACAGATATTTGGCCCTCCATGTAGTTATTTTATTTTGCTATGTTCGAATCAATATATATATGCAACTCTATAAATAGATGTATGTATATATTTTTCTATATATATATATATATAGCAATATATAAAGCTATCGATAGATAAATCTCAAGACTATATATCTTTCTTGCGAGAGACCTTGAAAAAGTTGATTGAAAAGATACTTACAGAACTTCACCAGAGCAATTACGGCAATTAGAGCAACAATGGATAACATGGTAAGAATTATTCCGAAAATCGCCCCACCATTTAAACCTGCAACGGTGAAAATTAAAATAAACATTAAAGGTACCATCACGGCATCAACATGCTCACACACACAACGTTAATCCTTTGTCTCAACCTGCAACCTTTGCAATAACACACACTTTGATCCGTGACCCAGCAGCATGTAAGTCAGGCTTCTTTGTGTTTCTTTACATGTGAATAGCACAATCTAAATCAAAGTAACAGACCTTATCCATCTAGCGGCCAGATACGAAGAGGACTACTGGAAACATGCTAGGCGGTCCCTTAACATATTGACCGGCCTAGCAACCGTAACGCATTTAGAAGGCAACGGGACTAGAGGTGATCAATGAACGAGCTGCTAATGTGATCCTCTCTGTTCAAAGCAGTTAGCTGACCACCTTAGTAAGCAACCTTATGAAGAGTCAAAAGTGCCCAATAGCCCATTGGCACACTCATATGTCTTTGGCCATGAAGTAAGACAAGCTAAATGGAAATAAACTGTTGTGCATTTCATTTAGTGGAAAAACGTATATAAATAGATCTTGGTATTGTTAATTGTTAACTTTGTATTGTTAACTTTGTATTGTTGATTGTGTTTGCATCGCACTGTTGCTTACCAGTTGTAATTCAAAATACATCAAGCATGGTTCATTTCACTGATTCCTAACCGACTGTCCCAACCGACTAAACTGTCAAACAAACTGATCATTGAAATAAGGAGGGAGGTTTGCGTTCATTTCCAGGTAGAATAAGGCTACTATGGACAAGACTTCTAACGTTAGCCCTGGTGGGGACAGGAGAATACCCCATGAGAATGTTCACTAGTGTCAAGCCTATAGTTTGGCCCTCATTTTGTTTTATACTGAGAGTTTGGATGTATGAACAGGCTAGGGTTCAGCCTAACACAGAAACAAAAAACGCCTGTTTAATTGACTTATTGGAGAAGTGATAATGTTTGCACATTGCCTAAACAATGCCTTCTGGTTAGATTGCACGTGCTATTAAGAAACAAATGCACAAAACCTATCCGATCCTATTGATTGCAAAAGTCAAGGTGCGCAGATTCCACACTCTGACACGTGTGTGTGTGTGTGTGTGTGTGTGTGTGTATTTCTTATGCAATTCTACATTTCAAAATACTAATTGAGAGTAAACCTACCACTTCCCAAATCCTATTCTACAAATTAAAGCCTTTGCAACACAATTACCTTTATACCACCCTTCAGTGTTGACATACCTGGTACTGGTTTATAGAGTGGATTGTCCATGGGCATGCTGGTGTTGCTGGTCCTCACCGGCGGCTGGGTCGTTATACTGGGCGTCGGAGGGGGCCCTGGTCAGGTGAAAAGAACACAAGAACATAAATGAGGTCTTCCCTTTGCTGTTTATCTCTACACCCCCCAGACCATTAAAAAAAAACTTTCAGGGCTCACTACAACATTTCCCACTAGTAGCATTTGTGCCCCCAACATTTCTATTTCAATTCAAAAAAATAATGAATTGCGTAGGTGGTCGTTTTCTTGCCAGTGCGTAAATCTGCGTCTGTCTGTCTGCAGTCTAGAGCCCTGTCACTTTTCATATATTTTCCTATGCATATTGTGGCAACCCGGCTCAGTCCCAATCAACGTGATGCAGAGCACCTGAGGAGCCGGGATGAAGCAGGCTTAAAAGGCAGGCTTCCACACCCATTCAGGGCTCTCTCTTGGCTGGAGTGGAAGGAGAGTCCAGCCGTTGTGGCTGTGCCACCCGATCATCTTTTAGTTATTTTTACAAGGAAGACTTTAAGTTTGATTAAACGTGCCGTTGTGGCTTTAACATCTAAGATTTGTGTGCTGATTGAAGCAAGGCGGGTTCACTCCCCGAGGCGGGTTACCACAATATTTGCGAACTGATGGTAAAGGTTAGGTTAGCTTTCGTCCGAATATTCCGGCACTGCCAATGCAATCCAGCCGTAAGATATGGGCCGATTTGTTTTATTACCCTAATGCCCCAGGCCATTCGTTTTGCCAATTTCTTTCGGCTATTTCATGTTTCCTTAAAGTGTAAGTCTGGTGAAAATTTAACCCAGGGTCTATTTCTGCATGAAAACAGCTCAAATAAGCCATCAAGACATTTTTTTAGCTCATCAACTAGTATCTTTACAGCCCAAATGGCTAATAGTGCATTGGCTAGGGGCGGTGCACCAAACGCCTCCAAATCAGCATTTTTTAACCACTAATATTGCTCAGAATAGCACCAAACCGCTGCAGTAGCATGACTAGGGTCCCTACACATGAAACAAAGCACCAACAATGTAGTTAGTGAACCCAGAGTTTATTTAAAAATGAGATAAGCCCCCATTTGTTTGGGCTCAGGTCAATAAATGGAACACGCACACGCACATAGTTACTAATGACTTTAACATCATAAGTCCTGTATGTTAAGTAAGTAAATTTTTCATTCATTTTGATTCGGAGCCAAAATTAATTTAGAAAACCGAAAAAAAGGCAAAGGTACAAGATTGTACAATATTTGTGAGATTATTATAGTGTTTATATTGTTAATAAAGGTGTGTGTGTGTGTGTGTGTGTGTGTGTGTGTGTGTGTGTGTGTGTGTGTGTGTGTGTGTGTGTGTGTGTGTGTGTGTGTGTGTGTGTGTGTGTGTGTGTGTGTGTGTGTGTGTGTGTGTGTGTGTGTGTAATGTTTCATATAGTGTATATAGTGTCGTAGTCAACATGGTACAGTGCTTTGTTATGGTGTGTTCCAGATGCCTCGGACACCAGCCTTCCAAGTTGCACTTGTGACGTCATTTCCTGTCTCGTAGCATTTATAGCGTTGTCTTTGTGATCGTGTCATGTCATTGGCTAGTCATTGTTATTGTTAGCTACATTAGCCTCTTTAGAAAACCAGCTCGAAAACAAACAACACAACTAAGACACAGAAGATGATTATGATGATTATTTAAGGCAGCAACGTTACTCGTTTATAATACATGTGAATTCAGTTATGTATTCATTCACCATTATGTATTCCTACCATTTATGCTATCCAAATTACTATATAGCACTGCTATACTATTTATAGTATTTATTTACCTGTAATACTCACTGCAGCATGATAACAACATGATTAGTACAACTCATGTCAGCTACCTTATTAGCAGCCAGCCTGCAAAATTCACCTCAACCCTGTATGTCTTCTCCTTCATACTGGCCCTGACAGAACCCTCAACCCTGTATGTCTTCTCCTTCATACCGGCCCTGACAGAACCCTCAACCCTGTATGTCTTCTCCTTCATACTGGCCCTGACAGAACCCTCAACCCTGTATGTCTTCTCCTTCATACTGGCCCTGACAGAACCCTCAACCCTGTATGTCTTCTCCTTCATACTGACCCTGACAGAACCGTGTGTGTGTGTGTGTGTGTGTGTGTGTGTGTGTGTGTGTGTGTGTGTGTGTGTGTGTGTGTGTGTGTGTGTGTGTGTGTGTGTGTGTGTGTGTGTGTGTGTGTGTGTGTGTATTTCTTATGCAATCCTACATTTCAAAATACTAATTGAGAGTAAACCTACCACTTCCCAAATCCTATTCTACAAATTAAAGCCTTTGCAACACAATTACCTTTATACCACCCTTCAGTGTTGACATACCTGGTACTGGTTTATAGAGTGGATTGTCCATGGGCATGCTGGTGTTGCTGGTCCTCACACGGGTGATCAGCCTGCAGAAGAACTTCTCAGGGGTATCAGAACTGTTCATATTCTTCAGCTGATCACCCACGGTCCACTCTCCTTCGTCTTTCTTCCATTCGTAGGAGACCGGTCCCAGATCCTTGGTTTCAGCGGTACACTTCAGAGCACAACTGACGTCACACAGCGGCGGCTGGGTCGTTATACTGGGCGTCGGAGGGGGCCCTGGTCAGGTGAAAAGAACACAAGAACAGAAATTAGGTCTTCCCTTTGCTGTTTATCTCTACACCCCCCAGACCTTTAAAAAAAACTTTCAGGGCTCACTACAACATTTCCCACTAGTAGCATTTGTGCCCCCAACATTTTCATTTCAATTCTAAAAAATAATGTATTGCGTAGGTGGTCGTTTTCTTGCCAGTGCGTAAATCTGTGTCTGTCTGTCTGCAGTCTAGAGCCCTGTCACTTTTCATATAGTTGCCTATGTATATATGCAAACTGATGGTAAATATTAGGTTAGCTTTCGTCCGAATATCCCAACACTGCCAATGCAATCCCGCCGTAAGATATGGGCTGATTTGTTTTATTACCCTAATGCCCCAGGCCATTCGTTTTGCCAATTTCTTTCGGCTATTTCATGTTTCCTTAAAGTGTAAGTCCAGCGAAAATTTAACCCAGGGTCTATTTCTGCATGACAACAGATAAAATAAGCCATCGAGACATTTTTTTTGTTGAACCTGTATCTTTACAGCCCAAATGGCTAATAGTGCATTGGCTAGGGGCCGTGCACCAAACGCCTACAAATCAGTATTTTTTAACCACTAATATTGCTCAGAATAGCACCAAACCTCTGCAGTAGCATGACTAGCAGTAGCGGGGGGGGGGGGGGGGGGGGCTGCAGCCAGCCTGCAAAATTCACCTCAACCCTGTATGTCTTCTCCTTCATACTGGCCCTGAGTGACTAGTGACTTGTAGTGATTTTCACCCCTTTGGACTTTTCATCATCTCTAAAAAAAAACAAATCATGTCTCAGAGGGAAATCATGGTTTCTCTGTGGTAAACGATCGAGTTCAGTGGCGGCAGTTACCCACGACATGACTTTCGCGGTTGCGGTAGACGTTTCCATGGGAACAGCGAGCTCCACCAATCAGAGGCTTTGTGTTACATTTCAGGTTTGACGGTAGTGTACTTCTCGATGACATGGTGACTAAAACATGTTTTTCTTAAAACTAAAATGAAATAGAATGAGAGTTAGAAAAGTACCATGATTCTATTTATTCTGGTGTGAGGTACTCAACCTGCACGTAAAGGATATCCTCATCCCCTATTTGTTCATGTTTGACTTAGAAAAATAGTTTACAGCAGTTCTGTGTGATATATTTGTAATAAAAGCATAAAAATAAATATAAAAAAATAAAATGAACATAATTGATTTATATGCCTAGAGAATGCCTGGAGAAAAGTGAAACAAATTGAAATTGGCAGCCTGTGGCATGTCGCATGTGTTTGCCCTCTGCCTAGTTACAGAGGTCAAATCTGAAATTCCTCCAAGTCCCTGAAAATAACCTTTATGGTTTATAGAAACACTTGAGAAAGTTACATGCTTTAGACATAAAATATACAATACCTACCATTTACCAATAAACTGATTAGAGTGGTAGAATGGAATAGGAATTATATATTTATGTTACCAATGTTCTTGTTCAGAGTGGGAATGAGTGAACGGAGGCCTACCAATTATGAAGAGAGTTGTTTCAGTGTCTTTAGTATGTCCACCGCTGACCCCATCGTGTCTAATGATGCATTTATATTTCCCTTCGTCTGAGACGTTCAGATTCCGAAAGGTTACCGTCTTATCCATATGGTTCAAGTCGGTGTCAGGTCGGTTTTTGATGTCTTCCTTCTGAGCACGATATCCAATTATAAGCTTTTCAAAAGCTGTGCCTCCTTGAAAGTAAATAGACTTTATTTCATTCTTAGTTGAGTCGCATTGAAAGACGACCGTCCCTCCGATCTCTCCATAAAGAGTAAGGCCAGTAAAACCTGAAAGAGAAAGGTTGCAACTTATTTAGAGAGAACCTCAAGTCTGAAACTAATGAATCCAAACTGTATCTCTCTATAGCCTCCGCATCACATTATTGCAACACAGAACCCCACAACATGAACATGTGTTACCAAACAACTAGTATGTGTATTGGCTGCTCATTTGGCAACGCTTGCTATAGTCAGCGTTTTTATATAATAAATAAAAGAGTTTCTACCAAAGGGGAGGTTCATTTTGGAAAATTCACACAGACTTTGAGACAGACGTCTTTTATATTGTGGTGTCAGCTTTTGGTTTGAAAGATTGCCTGATGTCTTGTTGTTGCAGAATGAGGAACTACAGGTGGTTCCTCATTAGGTAGACGAAAAGAAGAACCCCACAACATGAACATGTGTTACCAAACAACTAGTATGTGTATTGGCTGCTCATTTGGCAACGCTTGCTATAGTCAGCGTTTTTATATATATTGTCATTCATTTTTGCCAAGAAAACCAACACTGCCTGCGACTATAAAAGAAAATTGACACAGACATTGAGATGGACCTTGGCCAACCTTTGTAAGGGTATGACCGGTATGCTATGTTATGTTGTGTCAACTTTGGTATGAAGGTATGAAGGATTGCCTGATGTCTTGTACCTGCACCTCAGTTAATCTTAATGCATCTGCGGAATGTGGACCTACAGGCTGAAGGGTATGGTAAATGTTGCCCTCGTACAAGGCATTAGATGTGTCCAGTGGCGGAGCCAGACTTTTTTTCAAGGGGTGGCACGAGGGTGGCCGAGGCTTTATAGGGGGGTCCATATTGAATTGTTGACGGGGGGGGGGACGAACGTGATTGTCGACGGGGGGGGGGGGTACGAACACGGTTGTCGACGGGGGTGGGGGGGGTTCGAACGCGATTGTTGACGAACGCGATCGCGCTTTCACACATCAAACCTTTTGGTATGGCTGCATACAAAGTGGAGTAGGCAATTTATGTTTGGAGTAAATTTGCCAGAATTTGCAACGATTCTGGCAATTCTTATTCAATTATGATGTAAGGCCATTAGAGTAACAGCTCAAATTATTACAGTTATTAGAACTCTTACAACTGAAATATTTTCTTACCTTTGACAAAGAGGGTAAATCCCAGCAGTATGAATAGCATCTTCATCTGGGAAAGACATACATTAAAAAAGTTAATCTTAATTCTTAAACATAGCAATAACAAATCTGTTCAGGTAGCTAAATCAACTTTCAAAAGCATGTTTTGAAACACATTTGGCCATATAGCTTCTACATTGCCATTCTGCTCACTATTAGATGTTCTCCGTAGTCTAGTGTCAATGTTTTGATAGTTATGGTACTGCACACACACACACACACTTTGTGTGTTTTGCGTGCACAGCGGTGTGGATACAGTGGCCCGCACTGTATCCACACCGCTGTTCACCGTGGGATAGTGGGAAACGTCTTCCTGATTGCTTTGTATGTCTACATGTGAAGTAATGAAGCTATAAAGCTGACTTTGACTTTGACCTTGACACCGTTTGCGTTATTTTCCATTCTCCAGTCCGATGAATGGAGAGGGCCAGAACCACCGATGATGACTGTTGACGGTTGCCTCGTAACGATCAAAAAACAAAGCATCAAGCTGCTTCTGTTTTACAGACTTCAATTACAAAAAAACTTTTATACTAATTACTTGAAGGCCGCCGTGGCTCCAACATCCCATTGTGTTCCCCCACGGTGCTCCACATGGGGCAGTACGCCTACCTAGCCTAGCTCAATGTCGGCGACAAACTCTAACTTGAAACTCACTGTGTGTAAAGCAGAAAGTGTGAACTGTATGAAAAGAGAGTCTTACACTTAACACCTGACTATAAAGTAAAGAAATGGTGGAATAAACTCACCCAGGAGAGGATGTATCAAGACAAAGTATTCACACACGTACAGTACCTGTTCGATGGAGTCCTGGATGCGAAAGACTGAATGACGACACACTTCCTTGTTCTTGCGTGTGCGGTGGCTCTTCTCATGTGGTCTGGGTAACAACCAAGCCTTGTCATTGTTACATCCTCAGCTGATTCATTCATTAAAAAAAATCAAATACATGAGTTATACGAGGACACACATGCAAACAATGTACACAAATGTCTGAAGGTTGTTGAATAGTGTGTGTGTGTGTGTGTGTGTGTGTGTGTGTGTGTGTGTGTGTGTGTGTGTGTGTGTGTGTGTGTGTGTGTGTGTGTGTGTGTGTGTGTGTGTGTGTGTGTGTGCGTGCGTGCGTGCGTGCGTGCGTGCGTGCGTGCGTGCGAGCGAGCGAGCGAGCGAGAGAGAGAGAGAGAGAGAGAGAGAGAGAGAGATAGAGATAGAGATCTACGTTAGAAAGATGATATCTCGGACATTCAAATGATCATTTTAATTTCCACCTATTTTAACTTCACAGGAGTAAAAGGGACTCTTGTTCCCTATAAAGATCCAGCTACAAACTATAGGCTACCCTATGTTCAGGAAATAGTTCTTCTTCCTCCTCACCTCACCAATTATCAATTGATCAACAATGGTGATAACATCTTCAGAAGAAAATATGTACTTTGACACATCATTATCCAGATAAATAATTATAATCAATCACAATTTTGTTGCAGAACTTTTTACCTGTTTGTTTGTGGACTGTTTTAAACTTTCATACGCTGTTTGTTTTATTTGCACTTGTTGTCTGCTGATCGAAGTCTTTCATGCTGTCGTTGCTTAGACTTGGCAGCACGATTCTTTAATTATCTCTCGTTAATAACCATGTCTTTTTTAATCCTTTTTCTGCTGTCCCTCTCATCATGCCTTTCATGGTTCCTTCTTGATCCCTTAAGTCCACCGTGTCACAACACTGAATATTAAACGTGCAAATGTGATCTAAACACAATGCTGGACGGAAGACAAGTAGGTGGTCTGTACATTGTATCAGCACACGGCACATGTGTATTCTAGATGATGGTATAGCGGGCTGACCGTACCACCGACACCTAGGTGGCTTTACTGGGCTGCTCAGACACAGGACACCAGCTGATGGTGTATGAAACGGGTTTACTGCAGCGTTGGAATCGGGCTTACTGCCTGAGCAGGTGCTGCCTCCTGGTGACAAAGTCGGCCTGGCTTCATTTTATAAATACCAACGAGGGGTCAGCACAATGCAAAACCTTTGACAAACGTTGTGTCATCCCCATGGTTACGACCCATGACAAAAAAAATCAAAGAATCAGAAACCCAAGTGACAGCTGGTTCAACCTGTTTGGCTTCATTTTTGATTGCACCGACCACATGCATGCAGCCTCACCGCATCCTGCAGCCTGCAGCGCCCAGCATCCATTGAGTATCAGGAGTGAGGCTGCTTCATATGAGGCTGCTTGAATCAACAACTCACACACTCACAAGAATGTCTAGTATGAATGAAAGACATAATGTGATGTTTTTTTTATTGGTTGAGTCAAAATTAAACATTGCTTCTTGCTTCTTTCAGTTACTTATTGTAAATCGGGATAAACGCATCTGTTAAATGACAGAAATGTCAAAATAAAAGGAGCAAGAAGTGGCCAATGAGTGTTTAGGTGGGGGTTTCTGCCCCTCATAGCTTTCATACCTGAACATGATATCAACTTCAAGCTACTTTAAACCGTATTCGCTAGCCGTCACTGGCCGTTTAAATTCATTCACAACATGAACATAATTAGCTTTTCCCACTCCTGGTTTGAATCAGGTTATGCAAGCTTATCAAACTAGAAACTGATATCAGAGTCAACATTTGAAAATCTTGTTGTTATGAAGTACTCTATCCAAAATATTGTAAAGTACAATACAAATAATTATATCAATACGTAAAATACATTTGCTTTGAAAATAAATCTTTGTGAAACCTGCTAGGCTAACCCTATGGAAGATCTTAGACAAATACATTACAAAAGTGAAGTATCTAAATGATTAACACATTTGGTCAAGTATATAATAATATAATAAATTGTGCCCAATATCAAAGAGACATTTTGAAACACATTTGGTAATCAGCTTTAACATCAGCAATCTGCTCACCATTAGATGTGCTCCATGGTCCATGTCCATGTTAATGTTTTGATAGTTATGGTAACGCAAACACATACGTCCTACTAATTGAATGCTGTGAGCTGTGAGCGCTGAAAGTGAGACTGTGCTGTTCTGCTCCCCTTCACCATTGACACTTTTGGCGTCGCCGGGTCAAACCATGCCGCGCTGAATGTAACTGAATTCGCATCAGCTTTTGAATCACGTGACACAGCGCAACAATGACCATTACGCACCACCAGTAGCCAACGCTGCGACAGTCGCACCAACTCCGTTATTAAACATCACCATATTACGTTATAGTGGTTGTTTTAAACCAAATAGTATATCCGGTCTAATCAGCATGCCTCGCGTTGAAAGATGCCGCCTGACACTAGTATAATCCTCCCTCCACAAACTGACAAAGAGGTGAATGGAGACTCCACTGTTGTTTGTTGGAGGAAATGTCTCCAGTGGACTGAGCTCATGGTCCCCCAAGGTTTAAAGCCACCAGGGACTGAGGGACTGATCACGCATCCAACCTCACAGGGGACACCCTGTGAGGTTGGAGAAGACATCTGCTCAGCTTGGAGGATTCCAACTGAACCAAAGGGAAGATTCAGTGGATGAAAACACAAGAAAATGTTGTTGGATCCACTCAGTTGTTTATTATCATTATGCTTTATTAACAAATACAACTGAATATATTGTACCTTGCGTGTACACACAAAACAGAATGATAAAAATATAAGTAGCAGACATTACAAATCATAAAAAATAAACAGGTGCACACAAATCTTTAATAACTGAACACGTTCTGTTGCCGTGCTCCCAACAGAACACAAGGAATCGATATTCAGTTTAAAATCATTCAACAGAAACATAATCAGCAACTAGAGTACTTGCATTTATGAATATATAATTAAATCAGCTTTCAATCAGGTTATACAAGCTTATCAAAATAGAAATGGCTATCAGAGGCCTTAAGTTTGAAAATGTTGTCATAATGGAGTACTCTATCCAAAATATTGTAGTAAAGTACAATACAAATAATCATATCAAAATTAAAAATACATTTTTATTTGAAAATACGTCTCTGTGAAACGTGCTTAGGTTAACCCTATGGAAGATCTTAGAAGTCACCTCCTTTCACGGTTCACCATGCGAGACTGTTCAGAAGCGATTGGAGTATCGTTGAGTGTGTGTATTTAAATCTGTATTTACACTCTCCAAGTTGACTCCTGAGAACTGCTATTAGAACAACACAATGCAAAACATGTAGACACATCCGTGGGTCCAGATGCGGATATTCCAGATCTGCATTTAGATAACAACTGGTCATCTCCACAACAAACGCTTTATCAGAATACGAAAACACCCCCGAACTCAACCGGGCAGTCCCCCCTTGAATCTCACCAGGGTTAGGGTTTGTGTGTGTGTGTGTGTGTGTGTGTGTGTGTGTGTGTGTGTGTGTGTGTGTGTGTGTGTGTGTGTGTGTGTGTGTGTGTGTGTGTGTGTGTGTGTGTGTGTGTGCGCGCACATGTGTATGTGTGTGTGGCTATATCTGACACAGAGACATTGAGGAACCAAATCCCCATAACCCAAACGCAGGGTAGAGGACCTCATAGGTGAATGCGGACTGGAAGGTGTGGATGTGTGTCAGTGTGTCTGAGGACCCTCCTCCATCTGGGGACACTCTGTAGAAGGACAGAGTGCCAGCAGGCCGGTTCAGATACACTCCTACCCTGTTAGAGCCAGCGGGGGGGAGACGTATGTCTGTTGTACTACCGTTGTACCGGGCAGTGTAACCACCATCATAACAATAAAGACTCCAAGACTTGTTGTCCTCGCCAAGCCAGCCTTCAGTATTCCATCCTTTCCTTGTGATTCCTTTGTATGCCATTCCAATATAAACATCTCCTTCCCTCTCTGCTTCCCAGTAACAGCGGCCAGTCAGACCCTCTCTACACAACACATGGTTCTGGGAGTCAAATCTCAGTGGGTGATCAGGATATGACTGCATCTTTCTAACCAGCGTCACCTTCCTGTTGTCCTCAGACAGAAAGAGATGTTTGTAGGCTGTGTTTGGGTCCAGTGTGAGTACACAGGCATCTGACGGGAGAACAAGAAATTATTAAGCAGCTGTATGTTTTCACATTATGTTCTGGTGCACTGTACTAGTATCTCTAGTTTGTGGAGGATTCATCAACAGATAGACTTTTTATCAACAGTTAGTTGTAGTATCTCTAGTTGTTTGAGGATTAATCAACAGATTACAAACTATACAGACACTTACACTTTTTTAGAGCTGGTTTCAGCCTCCCCACTCCATCGTGCTCCACACTGGGGGGTAAACAAAGTTAGAGCAGCATGTTGTTTTTAAACATGGAAACATTCATAATCTGCTGTCTCATTCCTTTCTTTTTGAAACCACTTCATCTAGCAGGGGGTTGAATCCTTGAAGGAGCCATTGTCCCTGAATGGTGAGCTGTATTCTCTATACCTGAGAGTGTCCAGTCTCCAGCGTGGATCCTCCAGTCCAGCAGAGAGCAGCGTAACTCCTGAGTCTCCTGAGTGATTGTAACTCAGGTCCAGCTCTCTCAGATGGGAGGGGTTGGAGATCAGAGCTGAGGCCAGAGCTGCACAGCCCTCCTGTGTGACCAGGCAGCCAGACAACCTAGACACGCACGCACGCACGCACGCACACGCACACACACACACACACTATTTATTATATCTGGAGAACAGTTTGTATTAAACAAATACTCCGGCTCACCTACAAATCTCACCATGGAATCTCACCGCAATACCTCACAGATCTCCTCCATCCCTACACGCAGTCACGCTCTCTGCGGTCCTCTGACAAGGACCGCAGGCCATGCTGGCCATCCCCCGCACTAGATTGTGGACCTTTGGAGACAGGGCATTCTCTGCCAGTTCTCCCACACTATGGAACAGCCTACCACTCCACATCCACATCCCTGCACATGTTTAAAAAACACCTCAAAACATTCCTCTTCACTTAGTCCTTTGACCCCTAACCCCCCCTTCCCCTCTCCCCTTTTTTGTTAAGCGACTATAGTTAGGCGCTATAAACATCCAAGTTATTATTATTATTATTATTATTATTATTAATAAACAAAACGGAATAAAATTGTATTACATTTGGGAATTGTAATTGCATCAAAATACCTGTGTCACAACAAATGTTTGAAGCTCCATTGATCAACTTGGACCAATACAAGTTCACTACCAAGGGCCTTTTTTTAAACATTCGGTAATGTCTGTGAGGTGCATGAAAGCTGGGACAAAGAGGGCCGAGGAAATTCTGTAATGTCTTAACCATTAGATTGGATTGTAGAAAAAATAAAATATTTTGCTGCATTTGTATTTGTAATTAAAATTCACTCCAAATTAATGTGAATAAAATCATTTAATTCACCAAGTGCACAACATAATTACAAATTGTACAGTTTGGTTACAAATTACTATATATATTTTTTTATCTGTATCTATACCAAGTGCACTGAACACTGAACAACGAGGAGCTAAATCTCTGAAGGGCTCGAACAGGTGCACTGAAATCGGGGGTACAGCTGAGGTGCTCATCACTGAGAATGGATCTGTATCTGTACTTATGTTGTTATATTTCATCAATGAGAAAGTTGAATGACACTTGCTAAACATCTACATGGTCCTCATCACGTTCACGTGTGCACCAGCAGTTTTCATAATAAAAGTTTTACAAATAAATAAATAAAATGTAATAATATGTAAGGGATAATGTATAGAATGCAGCTCATTATCAGGAAATAAGCCCCGACAGGGCGAACAGGACACCGACACAAAGCGGAGGTGTCTTGCTTCGCCCTGAAGGGGCTTATTTCCCAATAATGACCGGCGACGTTCTATACATTATCCCACTTATTACACGGCTACTTGCCAAAATGAAAAAAAAACTTCACACGGTGTGTCTTTTTACAATTTATTTGTTACCAGCATTCGTAGTGTTGATCAGCAGAGAAATAGTCAGCCAAAGACGTTGACGTCGCTTAGCAACCGAGTACGCTGGGCAAGCTTTTTGAGAGTGGGGGGGACATATTTTCACGGGGGTGAAAATATAAAAAATTGAAAGAAGTAGATGCAATTTCCCACATTCTGGTGCATTTTACCATGTTTTTAGATTTAAAATGATCTCCCTCTTTCATTGATTTTCCTTGGAGCTGGCATGGTCTGCAATTACTGACTACTATTATGTTATTTATATATATATATATATTTTTTTTTTAATTAATTTATTTATTTTAATTTTATTTTATTATTATATATGTATATATTTTAACAGCCATTGAAAACGTTTACATGTCTTGATGATATATAGGCTAGGTTTTTTATACAACAAAGTAGGCTATTAGGCACGAATATTTGATCTTTGTGACTTTGAATATTGCTAATGCCAGAGAATGTCTCATGAGGGTGCTAACATTCTTATCAGAAAAACTGGCTGTGTTTGGCCATGGAAGAACGCAATTTAGCTGTTTGGCCACGCAATGGAAAACTTGGGCAAATTTACTTTACTTTACTTTCCTCTTCTTCGAAAAAAAAAGTCCTTATGTCCATCTCGTGTCGCTGTCGTTGATCCGACTCTCAACAACAGCTTGCTTCGGTCGGCTTTGTGGTGTGTTTTGAATGCGTGCGTGATGCTGCGTTGTGTGTTTTTTGTGTATTTATATGGGTATTCCCCCTACTGATAAAGTGGAACGGATTTGATTGTGAAGCGATGGAAAGAACGCTGGACTAGTGGACCAGTCATGCACTAATATCTTTGATGGCAAATGTGGGGGAGTCGAAATGACTTTTTTCCACCATAATATAATTGGGGGGGACGTGTCCCCCCCCAATTATATTATGTAATAAATAATAATATTATACAGAATTAATTCGGAGTGGCCAGCAAGTTCAAACAAAAAGATATATAAAAGTTTATATATAAAAAGTTTTTTATATCATCATATCATTTATAAATTCAATCATATGGCCAGCTGGCCGTATGATGCCCAGGTCTGCTGTACAGTATACATTACATAATGGTACATTACGCTGTACTGTACAATACAGATGACATCATCAGAGCAGATCCTCTGCTTTACAAATGCTCCTTTCTCAATAATAACAACTTAAATACTGACTCTGTAAGTGTTAGGAGATGTGAATTCTGTTTGGTTCCAACAATGTTTAAAACCAGGCAATGATTAGTCAACAGGGGGAAAAATACTAATAGAAATCGATTGGATCCCAAACTAATGTTAAATCCTAATCCTAAGTATTATTGTTCATAAATTACATCTTTAAATTTTTAAGTTGTTTAGTTGGCTAAACAAAGACATTGACATTATTATAAACTGACCTGAGTGTCTCCAATGTACAGTGTGGACTCCCCAGTCCAGCAGAGAGCAGCATCACTCCTGAATCATGCAGGTCATTGGTACTCAGGTCCAGCTCTATCAGACTAGAGGAGTTGGAGCTGAGGACTGAGGCCAGAGCTTCACAGCATCTCTCTGACAGATGACAGCCATTCAGCCTTCACACAAAATAAACAGAAATATGCAGAAATATGTAACAGTGTGAACTGTTGTTTGAGTGGGTGGAAGCACCTGTGCCACCATGATAAACAACCTTTTATGGATATGAGTGGTTTTTTTTACATCGGGGGCACCATTAAAATAATTTTGTTAAAGGGGAGATCTAACAGAAGAAAGTAAGAACAATTGTACTAGAATATCCACATGAACCACAAGGTCTCACATTTCCAATCATACCAGTGTCATGAATGTAGTCATCACAGGTAGTGAGTTGAGTTATAACAGTGGTTCTCAAACTTTTTCGGTCATCCCCCACTTTGGACAAGGGGGGATGTTCAAGCCCCACCTGCCCCCATCGCCCCAACACAACGCTAACAAAATACGCCAAGCTTAACATCTCCACATTTATTGAAGTAACATCAAGTTACATCATGTTGTATCTAAATTCTAACTCAATAACGTCAAATAACAGCAAGTTCAACAACAAGAGAAAATAAAAGTGCAGCTGTGTCATGACTTGTATCAAGTTCAGAAAAAGAGAAAATAAAAGTGCCACTTTGCAATCTGTTAAAAAAAAATAAAAAAAGACGAGCAATGCATTTGGCAAGACAGGTGAGCAATTGAACTCATGAGACCTATACCTGCATGAGTGGCTGCAAAGCTGCAAGCTTAAAATGTTCAAATGTAGGCCTATTTCAAATTTAAAAAAAATCATTATTAGTGACACATCTACAAAATATGCGAGCAGCGCCCCCCCCGGCTGAGAAGAGAGCTGGAGTGTCAGCGGACACACTATGGGACGGGGAGGATTCCAGTGACGAGGCTCAGCATCGGGACGAAGCTGCTGCTCGGTTACAACACCTAAAGACGACTCTGTCGGTGTGTGATCGCGGTGGGGAGAGCACTGGTCTCCCCAATATCGCTCAGATTGACAGATTTATCCTCGCCGTCCCTGCTCAGTGCGTCCAGCGCTCCGAGACTTCTCCGGTGCTGGATCTGATATTCAGGTCGGATGTGGTTTTAAGTTGTGCGGGTATAAGGACGGGTGCGGGTTTGCAACATGAGAGGCGTGCAGGACTCTGCTCTGCTCACCTCTCTCTCCGTCCCGCTCTGCCTCTGGCTCACACACGCTCCCCCTCCGGCCCCCGCTCTTCCGCTCGCGCCACTTTTTAAAATCCCCTTCAGCGCAAAACATGTATTTGCCACATCTTGCTCCGACTGTTTTTGACTGACTAATTTTTAAATGTTTAGCTACCCTGGCCTACAGGCAGGTTAACGAGCACAGCGACGCGGCGCCCCCGATGTAGAATGACGAGATGGAGCGCGGCGACAGCACTTATTTTATAGCATGTATATATCTTATAGCGACATTCTGCTTGAAAATACGAGATATGACTTTTGGTCCATATCGCCCAGCCCTACTGTCAAGCCTTCACTCCTACCATAAGAAATGTGGAGTTTTCAGTGAAATTTCCTCCCGTTTGTCGCGCCCCACCTGTCACGTCTCTGTTCCCCACCAGTGGGGCGCGCCCCACACTTTGAGAACCGCTGAGTTATAAGATGATATATTTAGACGTAATTTTGGAGGACATTCCCAAACAAGGGGGTTGTAATTAAGAGGTTTTAAATATCGTCCGAAATGGAACCTTGTGTTATGGAACCTCACTGTATGTACAATGAGTAAAACTGACCTGAGTGTCTCCAATGTACAGTGTGGACTCCCCAGTCCAGCAGAGAGCAGCATCACTCCTGTATCCTGTAGGTCATTGGTACTCAGGTCCAGCTCTCTCAGATGTGAGGAGTTGGAGCTGAGGACTGAGGCCAGAGCTTGACAGCATCTCTCTGAGAGATGACAGCCATTCAGCCTTCACACAAAATAAAGGAATATGTTAGTAACCATGTTGAAATATTTTCTGAGCATTGAAAATGTACTACTTTTCGTATTATGAATGTTAATAAGAATGTTACCCAACATACACCTCCCATCTTCCACAAACTGAAAGAATATAACATATACTTTATACTGTCATGGCAACATGAATATAGATACAGTATGTTGAGGTATTCCTATGAAGAGGATATAATAAGTTTATTTAGACCTGTGAAATTTAATCGATTTATAAATATGTCAATCAGCATCCCGTGTACGGGGAATGGTAGGTTGGGGGGCACTTTTATTATATTAGTGTTTATGTTTATATTAATAATTGAAAAGGTGCAACCAAATTGAAGTAATATATCCAACTTATCAACAAGGTGTAACATTTCCAATGATACCACCATCATGAATGTGATCACCACAGGTATAAGTTATAAGTAAGTAAATAAGAATTATAAGCTGAAATATTTTGACATAATTGATCACGTCAAGGAGGAGATAGTTAAGAGGTTTTAAATGTCTTCTGATATAAAAACTTGTGATGTAACTCTTTGCAAATTTAGTAAAACTGACCTGAGGGTTTCCAGTGTACAGTGTGGACTCCCCAGTCCAGCAGAGAGCAGCTTCACTCCTGAATCCTGAAGTTCATTGGTACTCAGGTCCAACTCTCTCAGACTAGAGGAGTTGGAGCTGAGGACTGAGGCCAGAGCTTGACAGCATCTCTCAGACAGCTTACAGTCATTCAGCCTTCACACAAAATAAACAGGAATATGAAAGTAATCATGTCAAAATCTTTTCTGGGATAATATATCACCCCTCCTTTCAGTCCTCTCAAGCCACTCCCCCAAAACAAGTGACTAGCTTGTTAGCTTTAGCAATAGATTTTCCGAGCCTTGTTGAAGATTTTGGTCACAATAATTATATTTAGTGTTTATGTTTATATTTATTGAAGGGACGTTTCATGTTATTAGTGCACCTACAGAGATGATTTGTACATTATTATAACTTTTATATCAAAGTATTATGTATATTGTGTTGTGTTTATTGTAATACATATTATTAGCCCATCTACAGAGATGTTTTGTATATTATTATAACGTTTATATTCTAGTATTATGTAGAGTATGTTTTGGGCATTGTAATACATGTTATTAGCCCATCTACAGAGATGTTTTGTATATTATTATAACTTTTATATTTTAGTATTTTGTATATTATATTGTGTGTATTGTAATACATTTTATAAGTACACCTAGAGAGATATTCTGGAGTCTTTAAACACTGGCAGCAGCCTCAGAAGACCCTTCTCTGAAGCACAGTATTTGCCCACATAAGTTCCATTGAAAAAAAAAAAGCAGAAAAAGCTTTATAGTTTAAAAGGTTGAAAGAGTTGAAAAAAGTTGAATAGAAGTCATAGTGTCGTTACAGTGCTGAACATTTTGATAGTGTAATTGTTTCTGTAGCTGAAAGTATGCAGAAGTAGCAGAAGACCAAAAAGGGGCGGAATAAGAATAAGTATAATAACGATTATAATATCTAGAGTGTGAATGTAGAGTGTAACAATAGTTGGGCACTGCTTGCAGCACCCAACCTTGTGTTGTAACACTGACCTGAGAGTTTCCAGTGTACAGTGTTGACTCCCCAGTCCAGCAGAGAGCAGCTTCACTCCTGAATCCTGCAGATCATTGGTACTCAGGTCCAGCTCTCTCAGTCTACAGTTTGAGCTGAGAACTGAGGCCACAGCTTCACAGCATTTCTCTGACAGCTTACAGACATTCAGCCTTCACAGAAAATAAACAGGAATTATTCAATTTGATTTAATCCAGTGCGAGGGACATGGGTCAATATTAACTGCTTCGAAGTTTATCCAGATTGGGACATAGGGGGCCAAATTAGCCACCATCACCTTCAGTAAGCTTTTAGCATTGACTGAATGTAGGGCTCAAGGGAATTTGTGTTATAGCTCTTTAAATTCTCAACTACACAACTCTGTCTGTGATTCTGCTATCAGGGCCCTACATTTGCCAGTACATCAACCGCTGGGACACACCGGCCCCCATCAAAAAAGACACTTGCCAATGGGCCTCACATTTCTAGGAGAAACCCTGGGTGTGTAAAGCACTTCTCTTTGGTGGAGAAACATAAGCGGGATGGCCGCCTGTTTCCTTTTTTTTCAAAATATCGATCTCTATAATTTCCATGTTCTAGTATTATGTATATTGTACATATATAAAAACATGTTATTTGTGCACCTACAGTGATGTTTTGTATATGATTTTAACATTTAAATTCTAGTATTATGTATAAAGTATTGTGTTTATTGTACACCTACAGAGATGTTTTGTGTATTATTAATAACTTTAATGTTCTAGTATTATGTATATTACGTTGCATGCATTGTATTACATGTTATGAGTACACTTACAGAAATGTTTCGGAATCTTTAAACACTGGCATCAGCCTCAGAAGACCCTCCTCTGAAGCACAGTAATTCTTCAGGTCAAACACGTCAAGTTCCTCTTCTGATGACAGTAAGATGAAGGCCAGAGCTGACCACTGAGCAAGGGAGAGCGATATTGTGGAGAGACTTCCTGATGTCAGGTACTGTTGGATCTCCCTCACTAGAGAACGGTCGTCCATCTCATTCAGACAGTGGAAGAGATTGATGCTTCTCTCTGGAGAGAGATCTCCACTTATCTTCTCCTTGATATGATTGACTATATAATATTGGTTTACATCTGCATTTTGCAGCAGACCTTGTAGGAGAATTTGATTGGTACGCAGAGAGAGACCAACGACAAAGCGTAGGAACAAGTCCAGGTGTCCATTCTTACTCTGTAAGGCCTTGTCCACAGCTCTCTGGTAGATGAGGTGTTTTTCTTTGTTTTTGTTGGAGGGTGGTTGTTCTTTTGAGAGCTCATTGAAACCAGTGTCGATGAAGGATAGCAAGATATATAGGGCAGCCAGAAACTCCTGAATGCTCAGATGGACAAAGCAGAACACCTTGTCGTGGTAAAGACCACACTCCTCTTTGAAGATCTGGGTGAACAATCCTGAGTACACTGAGGCTGCTTGGACATCAAGGCCACACTCTACCAGGTCTGTTTCATAGAATATCAGGTTGCCTTTCTCCAGCTGGTTAAAAGCCAGTTTCCCAAGAGAAACAATTATCTTCCCGCTCTCTGGACTCCACTTTGGATCTGTTCCAGCTTTACCAATGTACTTCCTGTTGCCCTGTATGGACTGAACCCTCAGGAACTGGATGTACATCTGAGTCAGGGTTTTGGGCATCTCTTCTCCGTTCTTGGATGTTTTGAACCAGTGCTCCAGAACTGTAGCCATGATCCAACAGCAGACTGGGATGTTACACATGATGCGGAAGCTGTGTGATGTCATGATGTGGGAGATGGTTTTGCGGGCTTGCGTCTCCTTTCTGAATCTCTTCCTGAAGTACTCCTCCTTCTGCAATTCGGTGAACCCTCTCACCTCTGTCACCATGTCAACACACTCAGCAGGGATCTGATTGGCTGCCGCAGGGCGTGTGGTTATCCAGATGCGAGCGGAGGGAAGCAGGTTGCCCCTGATGAGGTTTGTCAGCAGCACGTCCACCGAGGCTGACTCTGTGACATCAGTCAAGATCTGGTTGTTCTGGAAGTCCAGAGGAAGTCGACACTCATCCAGACCATCCAAGATGAAGACAACCTGGAACCGGTCATATCTGCAGATTCCTGCTTCTTTGGTCTCAATAAAGAAGTAATGCAGAAGTTCCAGCAAACTGAACTCTTTCCATTTCAGTAAATTCAGCTCTCTGAAAGGGATGGGAAATGTGAACTGTATGTCATGGTTGGTTTTGCCTTCAGCCCAGTCCAGAGTGAACTTATGTGTTAAGACGGTTTTACCAATGCCGGCCACTCCAGTTGTCATTATTGTTCTGATTGGTCGATCTTTTCCAGGTAAGGGTTTAAAGATGTCTTCACATTTGATGGCTGTTTCCTCCTTGGCTGGTTTTATGGAAGCTGTTTCCATCAGTCGGAACTCATGCTCCTTGTTGACCTCTCCACTACCTCTCTCTGTGATGCAAGGCTCTATGTAGAAGTCATTCAGCCCTGTTGGCTGTCCCTCAAACACACACCCGGACACCTTCTTCAGATGAGACTTGATTTTACCTTGGCACTCTAAAGCAGCAGTTTCTAAATGACAAAACAACAGAAGACATTAGTGGATACATCTCAATAATTACTGTAAAATGATCAAGTTTGAGATATTAAGTGGCTTCATTACTGGTGGTCAGAGAAATAGGTCATGACTAGGACTGCATGTCATGATTACAATATTTCTGGATTATTTTAATACTTCCACAGCAATATGATTGGTGTAATGATCGTTGTATTTTTACCCATGATTTTACCCATGATTTGCAGTAGTGCTCATCATTATTGTGTATCAGTGGGAAGTGACTTGCCATGCTGATGATAAGACACTAATACATCTCTTCCATTTATTCTGCAGTGGATCTGCAGTTAATAATATAGCCTCAATAACCCTTCATATCTGGATCAAGCCATTTAACCTGATACCCCCTGCAATAAACCTACATATCCGGATCAAACCTTTGAGCCTCCAATAGGAAAGATAACTGCACAAGGAAAGTTATAGCTGTAGAAATCTTGACCTTATTTAGTTCAGTTGACACCTTTCCAGAATGGCAGACAATGTGTTGTCTTAAGTTTCTTACCACTTTGTTTTTCAAAATAAGAGTATCTAGTGTTTACAAAAAATAGTATCTTCTCTGTTATAAAAAAAAAATCTCTTACCGCACAGTTTGTCAGCCAGTTCCTCCTGGTTCATCTCCATCAGGCAGAGCTTTGCGATGTCTACAACTCCCTTTATGGCACGCCTCCACTGCTCCTTTTTCTTACCATCCATCTCTTCCTCCTCTTCCCTCTGACTCTCTGAGCATTGTGGGTGATCTGGGAAGAGAACCCTCCAGAGCTTCTTCAGCCTCTTGTCTAGAAAAGTTTGTGCGTCCTCCTCAGCCCTCTGGAACAGAAAAAACATCACTCTTAACTGAGGACATCAGAACCATAACTATTTTTTATTCATTAGCACAAAGAAAGTGATACAGCAAAATAATTTAAAAGAATGACAGGGGTGGGCCTCTGTATTTATGGAATATTGTCCAAGAGTTGTAGCAATTCCAGTAGTAAGCTCTTTGGGTTCATAGTTAAAACATCCCCACTAGGTTCTACAGTCGATCCTAATACTATGGATGTGTTTCCTTAACGTAATGTAACACGAAATAAATATATAAATTATAATTATAGCAATATTAATAATAATAATACCAATTAAACATAAGTTAGCACGCAACACACATACATTAAATATGACAGGTGTTATTTCATTTTAGACTTAAATACTGACAGTAATGGACAGGTTTTGATAGAGACATGATTGGCATTCCAGAGTGACAGGCTTCTGTATTTTATGGCATAGAGTTGTGTGATAATAGGTAAGATGAATTTCCTTTGCTTGTCTTTCTATTGCTATCAACATTAATGGTCAAAACATAGAACAGTTAGGGATAATTATAGGTTTGTGAATGCAGTTGACTACTATGGATGCAGCTGGAGGACTGTATTTTGAGAAACGTAGATAGGCTATAAAGTAGACCTACTGCAGCCATTTCCTACAACATGTACAGTGACAATGGTGGCAATGACAAAGACACTCGAATATGGTGGGTTAAACAGATATTTCTTGCAGGCTAGAGCGGTAAAAAATCGAGCTTTGTACGAATTAAATTTATGTTGCCTCTATGCAAAACGGAAATCACAGTGCATGTGTAATTATTTAATTACCTGGGAATAAATCGCAAAGAACATTCGCGTTCAACGTAAAAGGACTTCTAAGGGACTTTACTTCTAAACTATGAACTTATAGTTTTACTTCTTTTTTTTTTACTAAATATCAATTTCTCAAGGAACCTCATCACTTAACATTTAACGCAATACACGCCAGTACAGGGCACTGTAATCAATGGAAAAGGATGGATGAGGGTGTGTTATTCATTTGGTTGCAATCTGCAACCTCACCACTAGTGGTCACCTACATTTTACACACTGGACCCTTAGGTATGTTTCAAGTGAATTTTATGTTCCTGGCAGACTCTTTAAACTTGTCTTAGTAAGTATTTATTTTGATGACTATAACCATCTAGATTCACATCCCACTGGTCTAAGGAAGAAAGCCTGGAGACTAGAAAAAGAAAGAGACACTTTTGAATGTTCATGTAGAGCTGAAGTCAAATGTCTTGTTGGACATTTACAAACCTTGATCAGCTCTGTTTGATGCTGCAGCAAGGACTGGGCACTGGTTACATTTGAACTCTCCTGGTGTTGTCTGTCACACACACACGCACACGCACACGCACACGCACACACACACACACAGGATCAATTGTATTTCTCCTGACTTCTAAACATCAGTATCATTCGATTTTTGCTAACAACCAACTTGGGCTTTATTTGAAACCCCTACCTCTCCTCTCCGGGGGAGAGGGCCTCTTCTTTACATTGAAGAGGATGATTCCTAGGACCGTCAGTATTCACAGAGTCACAGCTGGGTCCAGGGGAGTCTGCTCTCTCTTGCTTGACTCTTGGAGAAAAACACACACAGTTTCAAAGTCAGAATTTGTGGATGTTGTGGAGTTTGATTATTTCTGGGCTAAATCCTCACCTTTTCTTAAAGGGTTGTCCTTCTACGAAAGGTTGTCCTTCGTTTAACCCAACAGGTCTAGCCATGGGGCAGTCCCTCTCCATGGAGACACCGCTGGGTCCAGGGAATTCGGGGGTCTCTTGCTGAACTCTTCTAGAAAAACAACAACTATGATTTATGGATGCTCGATAGATGCTGTATTTTGCTTTAACTCAGACTCATGATGGTGCTGTGATGTGTGACTGCTGAGCTCTGAGACGGACAACAGTCCCAAACAGTTAGAAATCCTCTTCTTACCTCTTAGCTTTGCTCTGGTGGCCATGGTCCCCAGACAGAGTGGTTTCAGAAGTAGGACCCCCCTCCTCTCTCTCCTCATCCATAGTAGACTGGAGACCTGGACATAAACACAACTCATTGATGACTTTATTTGACATTTGAACTTTAGACAACACTGAAATGTCTCTTATGATGAGACACTGAAATGTCTCTTATGATGAGACGCTGAAATGACTCTTTGAAAGAGTAGATCATTGTAACTTCATAATACTAAACCATAATAAATGTACAGATGTATGCAGTATATGAGAATAATATAACTCACCTTGAAGACTGTAACTGTGCTAAAACAAATACAACTAACTACCACAACTTAATTTAAAAAACTCATAGTACAAATAAAGGTAGAGAATGTTTCAATCCAGGGTGTGTGTGTGTGTGTGTGTGTGTGTGTGTGTGTGTGTGTGTGTGTGTGTGTGTGTGTGTGTGTGTGTGTGTGTGTGTGTGTGTGTGTGCGTGCGTGCGTGCGTGCGTCTGTGTCTTTGTGTGAGAGTACATTATACAAGACAGGGTGAAGAAGAACAAACAATGTACAGGATGAAAATAAAATTTTAAAAAAGTATCAAGTATATATCTCAAGTATAAGTATATCTCAAGTATACCCTTGAGGTATCAACAGCAAGCCAATGTCATAAATGACTTCCTAAAATATTCTATACTTGTTTTTGAATATATATTCAAAAACAATATTTATATTTATATATATATATATAGTTATTTTATATGGAAATTTAATGGGGGTGAAAACGCTGAAATCAAAACGTCAACATCTGAGAAACGTCAAATTGGGCACAAATATGGAAACCGGAAGTAGGCAGGTAAACAAGAGGGCGCCAAATTTCGCTGTCAAACCTGAACGGTCACGCCCCCTCCCCCGCCAAAAAGTTGCACAACTTGGGCTGCAACTTTTTGCCTAAAAGGACCCAAAAGGACCGCTAAGGTCTATCTGGATATATTTTTCTGTGCTTGTTACAGCAAAGCTAACCCTAGCCCTATGCTTTCTGAAACGTCCAAAAAAAACATAAAAAAAAAAAAAAAGAAGAAGAATCGAATTATAGAAACATTTGCCATTATTAGATAATTAATTGTAATATAACAATAATATAAAGAAAATATATAATGTAGTGAACTGTAGCCCTACCTTATCTTGTCCGTGATGAAAAGGATTTAAAGTGTATTTAGAGCAACGACGGAGATTAAGGGCTCATCACTGTGGAAGATAATATGATAATATGAGGAAGCAGAGAACATCTAGGAAGCCCTGACGCGCAGGGAAATCCAGAGAGCCAATCAGAGTCTCTGATAGCTCACAGGAACCGCCCCATCTCTGTGATAGCAAATGAGGGCACCGTCCTATGGCTGTTGTGGAACAAGTAACCCTTTCAGACACTAAACGTAAACAGTGGCGCTTAAAAGCGAACCTGCCGCTCCTTGCGTTTATAATGTCTCATTCTCAGTTGTATGCTTGACGTTTTCATGCTATGTAACGCTAAGTATTAATTATAGTGTGTTGTCGTCAGTGGAAAGTTGATAATACGATGCAAATTCTAGGGAGGAGCCGGCTGGCCTCACGTGATTTTAGGAAAATCGAAAGTATCGCAGCCTTCAAGGCGTGAAAACAAAACTGATGGTACACACACACACACACACACACACACACACACACACACACACACACACACACACACACTTTATTGGGCTTTATTGATATATATACAGTTTATATGCCATGCCTTGACCAAAAGGCATTAGGTAATATAAAATATGTTATATATTATGTTGTCATTCATTTGTGATGTTATTAATCCATTTAGCAGACTTCTTAATACCCAAAGTGACAGAATTAAGAATTAGAATTAAGGCTTATATATATTGGATTAGATACAAAATGTGGTGCAGTGCCCAGACAGACCAAACTACAGAATTTTGTACTCTGACCCAATGCTTTCACCGGTCTGGCTCTTTCACTTCGGATTTGTGTGAGTCAAGTCAAGTCTATTTTATTTGTATAGCCCGTAATCACAGTTACAGACTCCAAGAGCTTTACAGGTCGTATATATTTATGACACCCCCTAACTCTAGTCCCCCAAAGGGAGGAAAAAAGTCCCGTAAAGATCAAGCAAGAAACCTTGAGAAGGAACGGTGAGTGGAGGATCCATCCTAGGGACGGTTAGCAGTGCAATAGGTGTGATTATTGACATACATAGTAGTACTCAAAGCATCCAAAAACATTGTGGAAATATTCTCTATATTGATGGGGGTAAGCTGGTAGCCACCAGGGGTGTCCAGGGCGTCCAGTCACGATCTAGGCCCGACTTCTTGTGTAGAGGACGTAACACAGCAGTCTTAATGGCGTCCTATTATGCAATTATTGTGGTTAATAATTTCATTTGTGGCTGCTACTTGAATAGGTGTATATGCTTTAATGTTAAAATACACCTTGTTATTCTCACACTATTCATTGCTGCTACAGAGCTGTGGGGTGGGGTAGCTTTATGCTACTGTACACACTGCAGAAACATGCACAAACCAGTCTTGCAAACCTCCTGCAAAGGAGCCAGTCAGCACTCCTCCCTCCTCACACTCCTCTCTATAGAGCCATTATTTGGTCAATGTTTCAACCCGATAGGCGAATTACAAAGAAGTGGCACCCTGCCCGAGACAATATCCTAACCATAAAACGGGAGAGAGAGAGAGAGAGAGAGAGAGAGAGAGAGAGAGAGAGAGAGAGAGATAAAAAGGACGGAAGAGAAGAATATTTTGAAAATAAGCAACCTGAAAAATAACTCCCCTTCCTCCTCTGCTCCCTACCAACCCGACGTGCCATGGTCAGAAATTAGGCGGGAGCAGTAAAAATCTAAATAGTTGCATACAAACTCACAGGGAGTCAACTGTAAAGCACATTATTAGAGCATTACACTAACTAATGGCTGACAGAGGGCTATGGCATTGCTAACAAACAACACTCAAATCATAGCTCTATCTACAGCACCTTTAAGTAACTATTGGTTGTTCTTACAGATGCAAGGAGGGAAAAAAAAAAAGGAAATCATATTGGAATATTAACATCCTAAGCTTCATTTGGTCTTTCGTGGTCTTCTGACACAGAAGCAGAATTTTGGGCATAAAATGCTGTTAGGTGCTGACATAATGAATAACCATCCAACACCTTATTAATCAACCTGTAGGTTCATTACAGGGGGTCTGCTCTGTTTTCCTCAATAATATATAGGCCTAATTTAAGAATGTTTCTTTGTCAATCAAAGGCTGGGCTGAAAACTGTGAAGACCCCTGTTTTATCCATGTTGTAATATGCATGAATGTAGAGATAACATTCCAATATGTTACTACTCGGGAAACCTATGTCAAGGTCTAGCGCCCCTAGTGTTTATGAAATTCAAAACAGAATGACATATGACATATATACAAAATAATGTTTGAATTCTATAATTCCAAACATTTTAAAATCGCGAAAATAAAATCTTAATTCAATGGAAGAAAACTTGGGAGGTCGGCCCCGGGGTGCTCCCTCGTCCGTCCTCCCCATTTAGGCGGAACCTTGTCGCAGTCGGACTAGGACGACCCGGGCCCTTCATCACAGGCGCTCGAACATGGCCGCCAACATTGAGCAAATATTCCAAGACTTTATTTTGAATAAAATAAGAGAAATTGAGGACCAACAAGAAGACAATGGGTACTTGAATTTATTGTATACTTTATAATCTATTCTCCTCGTGTTTATTCATTTCATGTCAGCTGTATAATCTTTGTGATGAGTTCTCGGCCGTCGCTGGAGAAGCCTGGCTGGCGACCCAATGGACGCTGCTCTGAGCGCTTTTATTTTGTTAAAACCTGTTTCTGTTGTCTTGTTATCATACCACATATATGATACCACTTCTCATATATGGCCTGTTGTCTTTCTTTCTTTCTTTCTTTCTTTTTTTAACGTTATTGACACTGGTTGCAAAGGCTCTGTTAATTATCAGTTCGATTCACCCTCTAATACCTTTTTAATATATTTCATATTTGTTTATTTGGTTGGAGGAATCAATTGCTCAGTTTCCCATCATACTACATAAGCTCATTGTGAAAATTGACATATTTGTTACATTAGCACAGCGAACTTGCCCATCTATGTACTTTTATCATAGCTGTAACGTTAGCTTAACACTTTTGTCATCCAGATTACCAAAACCTTTTTTTCAGTCGGAATATTTTCAGCTATACAAATAGACAAATCAGACACATCATCATTTGCGTTGTCAAAACTGGCCTCCTTCAGTTGTTGACTATGATTTTCAACCTTCAACCCGGCTACTGAATATGCATTTTTTTTATATGAATATAAATATGAATTTGTGTCTGCTGTAGATAAATGCACCCTATTTAGTGGAAAAACGGTATTATACACATTTATCCAAAAAACTGGTAGCAGAAAACCTTTTAACCAACCCGGTGTTACTCAACCCTACTCGTTCTGTCTCAGTCCTGTGAAGGCCTCGGCTGCAGACGCCGACGCCACCGCCAGGACCGTACCGGACTCTGAGAGGGACGACAAGGAAGAGGACAGCCAGGGGGCGTCCCTCAAGAAACACAAGAAGCACAAGAAGCACAAGAGCAAGAAGAGCAAGAAAAAGAAGAAGAAACGAGACAAAGATGAGAAGGAGAGCAGCTCAGAGTCTGGGGTCGAGTCCGAAGGAGAGGTCAAGCGCCGCTCCAGGTCAGGGTTTGAGGTTTTCAGGCGCTGGCAGAAGCAGCTGGTGGTGCTGCGTCACGTCATGGTTTTCACTGTTGATTTGAATTAGGCCTGGGCAATAAAACGATAAATGATTGTATCGTGATAGACTTTTGAGAAATATCAATATAAAAACATGTTCAATATATATATATATATCGATCAGAGACTGGACCACCGAATCTAGCAGCTGGGTTTGTTACACAAACACGGTTCCATACTTATTTATAATATTTGAGTGTTTTTCATTGCCGTGTCGACATTGGAGTATTTATCAATGAAGAACAGTGGAAGGTCATATTAAGTGTTAAACAGAAGTGTTTAAATCCAGCATGGTAATTCCTAGTCTTTTTAAGTCAATAAAATGATCAATAGTTATCGATATCGATCAATTTGATCAAGTTATATCGTGATATGTCTTTCAGTAATATCGCCCAGGCCTAATTTGAATACAAAATGTATTCTTCTATCTATGGTTTTATAGTGGTGTAGGCTGCATTTCTATCAAACGATGTGCTGAGATGTTGATGGGGATATAATGTTCACGTGTAACTCTGGTGTCTCTCTGTTCCCCAGCAGAACACCTGGAGAGGAGACCCATGATGGAGGTAAGCTGTAGCTTCTCTCCCCCGGGAGAGAAGCTTGTTTAAATGTTGTAACATCTGGGATTTGGTTCAGGATCGCTGTATAGAACAGTATTTGGCATTGCATACTGTCATATCTAAAAAGGTCTATTGCGGGGAGTCCAGTGGCGAATCATGAATTTCACACACAAATATAGGGTGACAAAGTCGCTGCCAAAGTCAGATTCAAATCGCCCCCTTTTTTCCCTAGACGGCAATCGAAAAGCCGGTCGGCACAAGCAGCACCTGACGGGGAAGAAGAAGAAAAGGAAGCGGAGAAAAGAAGATGGCCATAGCTCGTCCGACTCGGAGTCGGGGGGCAGCCAGAAGGACGGCCGCCGGGGTCCCGGCTCCTCGTCATGCCGGCAGGAAGACCTCCCAGACATCATCCCCAAACAGGTAACGAGTTACCCCAAAAACTACTGTGTGACAAAACTTTTGTTCTTTTTTTTTTTCAACCAAAAATTCAGTGTGCCGCGAAAATGTAAGTTTATGAAACGTATTCGTTCGGAAAGTCTTTGATCAACGGCGAGGCCTGTAGCGGTTCGTTCACCTGCTGGTCTTCTCGCTGCGCACACAGGACAGCTCCAAGGCCGGAGGAGCCGACTCCGGGAGAGGGGGTGGGAGGAGCCACGCCTCGCGCTCCCGCGTCCCGTCCCGCTCGCGCTCGCGGTCCCGCTCGGCGCGGAGAGCGCGCCGCTCCCGCTCCAGGCCGCGCGGCCGGCGGTCCAGGTCGCACTCCCGCTCCAGGTCCCGGCGTCGCCGAAATAGGTCCGCCTCCAGGTCAAGGTGGGCGTTTGCGGTTTGCCGCTTGATCAGAAACGTTTAGTACTACAATAGTTATTAACTTGAAGGCATATACTGTATGTTGAAATGGGGAGAAATTGAAATTTGATGGGGTACCGTAGTGTACTCTGACATCACCGTAGCTCTGAATGCATCAATTGTCTGAAAATGATTGACCACACGAGCGATCCTTTCCACACCACCAGCAGGCTCGTAGAAGACTTACGGTGTAGTCCTAGATGAAAAGGCTTACTTGTAGATTCAATGCAGTGATCTGGTAATATGTCACCTATTGAATTATAGTATTTAAAGTTGTGCAGAGTACTTCCCTAGGCGTTTGAATTTGCCTTGTGGTCACTCCACTCCACTCCTTTTGTAAGACGGCAGAGTGTACATTGTGTCCATGTGCAACGGCCTCTTGTTTACCTTCTGCTGAACGTACGGATCACGGTGGCTTGCCGCGGTGGTTCTTGTGTTTGGCGAACAGTAGTTTCCGAAGATTTACAGACGATGACGCCTAAAAAAAACATCATCCTTTCACGCGGTTTCGCCACGCCAGGTCCCAGTTAGGCCGGCGATCCAGGAGGTCAAAGTCCCGATCCCAGTCTCCCAGGAGCCGCAGGTCCCCGAGGGCCCGGAGGTCGCCCAAGACCCGGCGGTCCAGGACGGGGTCCGGATCCGGGACGCGGGGTTCTGGACCGGACAAGAGGCCCTCCCCGGAGCCAGCCGCCGGTGTGACGGAGCCCTCCGATGTATGTCATTTCCTGCACTCCTTTGCATCTTCATGTCTGCCGCCATAGTCTCCTCCTCGCCTCCTGCTCTGCGTCATTTCATTCGGCCTACTTGAATCCATATAGTAAATCGATTGTTTGATTTATTCACACTCTGACAAATGCCTTTAAACCTATTCCTTTAGACCAATTTCTCATCACCATTCCGTCGACACAATCACACAAGTGTCGTGAATCACAGCTTCTTTTTTTTTAATATATATTGTGTTCCTCTAGTCCTGCCTTCCTGGCGACCAACCCCAGGTCTCAGACCCCGTCGTAGCCCCTGCGGTCCCCACCCCGGGGGACCCCCTCATCCGCTCCCCGGACCCTTCGCCTCCAGAAGCCGTGGCTGTGAAGTCGGCGGGGTCATGGAAACCACTGCCGCCCTTGGAGGTCATGACCTCCGCCAGGTAAACCAACTGAGACGCGGGAGGCGTGACCACAGATGTGTGTAACACGTGTTTCAGTTTTAGGCATACCATGGTATATATGCAGACTAAGCACATCATTGGATACTATGGGGAGGGAGGGATGTAAGTTTGTTGGGGGGTTAAATGCCTTGATTTTCCCCATAGACGTTTTAAGAAAGTGACCTCATTGCCAAACAAAAGTCAGTAATCCTTTTCAGGGCTAAAACATTGGCCTATAACTAGCGTTCATTTCAATAAGGTTCCAGTACCTATACCACAACCACATGTTAATCGCAAGTTTTGTGCACAGTAGCTGGGAGCTCACTGCCTTCTGAAATAAGTCGCCAAAGTCACATTCATTTTCAGGAGGAAACTGGTAGTAGTACAAGTCAAGTTTTCCTTTTTTTCGTTGCACCCATCGACTCACAGTTCGTCACTGAAGGACGGCTCCACCCAACCCTCCATCCAACCCTCCACCCAACCCTCCACCCAACCCTCCACCCAACCCTCCACCCAACCCCCCGAAGGTCCGGCCGGGGGCCCCGCGTCCCCTCAGCCCGTCCCCACTGAGGAGGGCTGCGGAGGGACCGGGGAGGACCCGCCCAGCGCCGAGCCCCAGAGCGCAGAGCGAGGGGCGGACGCACCGGCCCAGGAGAGAGCGGAGGACACGGGGGAGGCCTCTCCGGTTATAAAAGGCACGAGATGATGATGATGGATGTCTCTCTCTCTCTCTCTCTCTCTCTCTCTGTTTGTCACTACTTAGTAGTTACTACTACTGCTAGTCTGTCTCTAGTACTGCTCTGTCTCTCGCTCTCTTTGTCCGTATCTCTGTCTGTCTACTAGTCTGTCTCTCTCTCTCTGTCTCTCTACTGGTCTGTCACTCTCTCTTTGTCCTCTCTCTCTCTATCTGTCTGTCTGTCTCTCTCTGTTTGTCTCTCTATTTGTCTGTCTCTCTCTCTCTCTCTGTCTACTGGTCTGTCACTCTCTCTTTGTCCTCTCTCTCTCTCTGTCTGTCTCTCTCTCTCTGTCTGTCTACTGGTCTGTCACTCTTTGTCCTCTCTCTCTCTCTGTGTCTGTCTGTCTCTCTCTGTTTGTCTCTCTATTTGTCTCTCTCTCTTTGACTGTCTCAGTCTCTATCTCTCTTTCTGTCTGTCTCTCTCTGTCCCTGTGTCTGTGTGTCTGTCTGTCTCCCTGTTTCTCTTTCTCTGTCTGTCTCTGTCTCTGCCAGTCACTATTTTTCATCGGAACGTATAATCACAATCGCAATGATTATCAATTGCGCCTGATGAATAATTACCTGTGTGTTTGTGTGTGTGTGTGTGTTCTTTCTTTCTTTCTGTAGAACCGGACGTTCCTGTCCCACTGCCCAGTCCCAGTGACATAGAGACCCCCCCGGTTCCCCCCCCCGGCGCTGCAGACCCGGACCACCCCACAGAGAGCCCCCGTCTCTCTGAGAAGCCGATCTCCGGCGCGCCCTGCGCCGACGGCGACGACGCCAAGTCCTCCGCGAAGAAGAAGAGGACGTCGTCCAAGTCGCCGCAGAAGAAGAAGGAGGCCAAGTCGGCGGCAGCGGCGTCGTCCAAGAAGAGCAGCAGGCGCAGGTCCAGGTCCGACTCCCGCGCCCGCCGGAGGAGCTCGCGCTCGGGGAGCCGCACCAGGAGGAAGAGGTCCGGGTCCCGGAGGAAGAGGTCCGGGTCCCGGAGGAAGAGGTCCGGGTCCCGGAGGAAGAGGTCCGGCTCCAGGAGGAAGAGGTCCGGCTCCAGGAGGAAGAGGTCCGGTTCCAGGAGGAAGAGGTCCGGCTCCAGGAGGAAGAGGTCCGGCTCCAGGCCGCGGAGGAGATCCAGGTCCAAGTCCAGGTCCAGGAAGAAATCAAAGTCAAGGTAGGCGGCCACTTTGGGTCATAATGGAAGTGGAAGAATCTGCTCCGGTTAGGACCTGGTTTGGTCGGTCTTGGATGGAGTATAGCTCGCTCTGCATTGCAGAACCCAGTGGTATCAGCTCGAGGTAGAACCTGGCTTAGGTTCTAGTTAGGACCTGGTTAAGTCAGTCCTCTCTTTAGACTGTAGTTCGCTTTTCATTGCAGAACCAGGTGGAAGGATTTTATTTCAGATCCATAAGTAAGAAGAGGCTATAGCCGAACATCTGGGGGAGAGACACACCACACTCCGACTCGGCCGCAATCCAGCGAGATCGAGGGAGGGAGTGACGCAGGGTTTCCTGTTTAGTTACGGACAATTCGTCTGGCCGTGTAGAGAAACTCATTCGGGAGCGGCAGACTTCCGATTTAAATCTAAAGTCCCCTCTTCATTCACAAACCCAGCCACAGCCCTGCGAGAGATGACACGATTCCTGTCCTCCTTTCCTGCGTTTTTGCAGGGAATCATTAACACAGATTTCTTCCCTTCGAAGTGTAAAAAAAAAAACAACCACCAAACATTTGTGTTTGTTTCCCGCGTCTCTCTGCAGGTCCCCGGCCCGCCGGTCCAGGAGGTCACGCTCGCGCTCGCGCTCCGGGTCGCGGGCGCAGCGGCGGGGCGCGTACGGCGGGGGCTTCAGCCAGCGGGACCGCTGGAAGCGGGAGCCCAGCCACTCCCCCGTGCTCATCCTCCGCAAGAACCGCTCGCCGGCCCCCAAGCACCTCGGAGACGGCAAGAGCCCGCCACGCATCACGGAGCTGGGTGAGGACATTTTATTCTGATCAAAGTTGTCTGTCGTGTTTTTGTCTTCATTAAAGTACTTTGGGGAGCTGCTGTGTCGCCAACATTTGACGTAAACGTGCTCCTAAACCAGAAGATGTTGCATTAGAGAATTAGAGAATGAATGGATACAATTATGTATATCTTCATAGGCACACAGTATTACCTTTTCCACTCGTGGCTTATGCATGCAGGCTACCGTTTTTTTTCCTCGAATAAACTAGAACATCGTCTCGTGTCATATGTCCTGAATCCCTTTTTCGTTTTTGTGTTTCTCTCGTCCTCCTACCAGACAAGGAGCAGCTGCTGGAGATCGCCAAGGCCAACGCGGCGGCCATGTGCACCAAGGCGGGCGTGCCCATCCCGGACAACCTGAAGCCCAGGCTGACCGGCCAGCTGCACGTGCCCCTCGCCATGCCCATGCCCAACATGGCCATGAACGCGGCCGTGGCCAGCATGACCGCCGGTAGGACCTCCCGCGCCGGTGTGCGCGACACTCGATCAATCGGCCGTTTACAGTGCGGGGTTGCAAGGCATGCCGCGCTGTGAATGCATAACGTCTAGAACCACGCAAGTTGAAACATCTAGGTCTAGAACCCATGAGAGAAACGTCTAGGTCTGGAACCCACAAGGTAAAACATCTAGGTTCTAGACCCCACACGATGAAACATCTAGGTTCTATGAACCAGAAGATAAAACATCTAGGTTCTATGAACCAGAAGATAAAACATCTAGGTTCTATGGCCCAGAAGATAAAACATATAGGTTCTAGAATCCACAAGATAAAACATCTAGGTTCTAGAACCCACAAGATAAGACATCTAGGTCTAGACCCCAGGGTCGAACATGATCACTGACCAAGCGTCTCATGTGGTTGGATCCTGGCGGGTCAGAAATTAAACTGCCCAAAAAAATGGCTGTTCAACATCTTCAAACGTAGCTTGTTTTCTCGACGTTTATTGAAGGTGCTTGCCGTTATTATACGTTATGTTTTCCTAAAATACAATACCAGGCATTGGCAAAATCATCAGAGCACAATTCAAACCCTCTAGATTGAATAATAGGGACGCTTTCTCTCATCTGAAGATGTTAGGCATGCAAAATGCGGAATGAAATATATAGAGCTGCACTACCGGTTAAACCTGCTAGATGGCGATGTGGACTGAGGTGCACGTGCCATCTGGATGATCCAGCCCAGACCAGAGATTGATATGAGTTTGGGGTTCTGGGATTATAAGAGCTGGGCCAATGCAGCTATTAAAAACATTATGGCCTCAAGCTCTCACAACCTCACCTTTTATTGTCTATGTTGTAATAGGGTAGTTGTATTAAATAATCTGTCTCTCTGCTGCTCTCTCTCTCTCGCTCTGTCTGGCTCTGTCTCTGCCGCTCTCTCTCTTGTCTCTCTCTCTTGTCTCTCTGTATCTCTCTTTGTTTCTCTCTATCTATCTATCTATCTATCTATCTATCTATCTATCTCTCTGTGTGTCTCTCTCTCTGTCTCCCCCCCCCCCCCACCCTCCAGCGACGATGACCGCGGCGCTGTCCAGCATGGGGGCCCTGGCCGCCATGCCCCCCCTGCCCTCCATCACCAATAAGCCCCCGCCCGGCGTCCCCCAGCTCAACATGGCCGCCCTGGAGGTGGTCAAGAAGAAAGTGACCAAGCAGGCCAACAGCATCAGCATCAAGGAGTTCACGGACGTAAGGGGAAAGAGTGCTAGCCTCGCGACACCATCCCGGTGTCAGAGGTCACGATCAGTGCATACTGCATATCTAGAGTGACGGAAAATGACATAAGGATAGGACCAATGAGGGCCAAGGGGAGGGAGTTTCAGTACTACAGGCCAACCACAAGGAGTGCGTGTTTGTTTCTTGAGAAACGAAAATAGCCCCCGAGGAAAGTGAAGCAATCGACAGCGGAACGATGGCAATGTTAAAGATAGACGGAAATCTGCAGGGAAGGCTTTTCTTTGCACAGCGGAAGGCCCATATCAGGAGGCCAGGCTGATATACATACCCATCTTGAAAATGCTGATGGTCTCACGAGGCTAGAGCAAGAAACACACACGTTTCTCTACTGAGAAAGCAACAGGAGGTTGCTAAAACGCCTGCTTAAATTGGTTTAGCACACGGCGCAGTTTGTTGCGTTTCTCCTTGATCAAACCTCGTCAGTACTCGCGGCCACCTTCGTCCGTGCAACATTCTGAGGGCTCTGGATGTTTGTGCTCTGCACATTTAGGCCTTATTATGAGAAGCTTGACCTGACCTTTGTGTCTCTCCGTGGCAGAAATGCAAGATGATCGTGGACAGCAAGGGGGAGCTGCCCGTGGCCCAGCCTCACGTCTCTGACGAGGAGGACGAGGGGAAGCCCTTCGGGAGCGCAGCCCTGCGAGAGCAGAAGGCCATCAGCTTCAGCATCAATGTGAGGACTCGCACACGCACGCACGCACACACGCACACACACTCCATGTTATTCTCGTGAAATCATTGATATAAGCTCTGGGTAGCTCTCCTTTCAGCAGGCATGTGTCGGCGCTCCTGCTTTCCTGTCCTTGATTCCTCTGTCCCTTCCCCCCCCCCCCCCCCACACACCGTCCAATCAGAACATGTCCGTGCGACCGGCCGCGCGGAGTGATGCGGGCATCGCCAAGGAGTTCCCCGTGTCCTCGGGATCCCAGCACCGCAAGAAGGTAGCGTACCCCCCCCCCCCCCATCCCCTTAAATGTCAGACACTGCACAATTACAGTAACCCTACTAACCCTAACCCTAACTCAGATAGGATCAATCGGGCCAGAGGTGGATTTTTGGGCCATCAATGCAGATATCGACAAATCAATTCTAAAGCCAGGAAGAAGAACAATAGATGAGACGTTGTTGTAGTCGCTGCGCTGGTCCCCATCGAGCAACACGGTGTATTCCTCAGAGCACAGCGGAAAGGCTAGCGGGTTTGAGGTCGTGCTCGAATGCTTGTTGAGGGTGTCTAGCTGAGGGAGCCGGGGAGAAGGGGTGGTTTAGAATCGGTGAAAACGCCAGCCGTGGCTTGGTTTGATCCCCGGTTTTTACCCATTTGAGTATTTTTGCATTGAATCCGAAATCGGCCCAATGGAAACGTACGACAGAGCTGTTGGCCCCAATGGGCCCCAATGAATTGGGGCCCACCTGTCCATCATGTAGCACCTGTCCATCATGTAGCACCTGTCCATCATGTAGCACCTGTCCATCATGTACCCCCTCATCCATCATGCCCCTCCCCTGACATGTGACCCCCCCCGCTGGCCGTGCAGGAGGGCGACGCCCCCGGTGCCTACGGAGAATGGGTCAAGGTGGAGAAGACCACGGCGGCGGCGGCCAAAGCGGCGGCAGCGGCCGTCGCCGCCGCCATGAAGGCGGCCGCGTGCCCTCCGTCGTCGTCATCGACGACGGCCTCCTCGTCGCCAGGGGCGACGGTCGCCGAGACGCAGCCCCCCGCGGTCACCCCGGCGGCTGCGACGCAGGCGGCGGCGGCCGTGTCCGCCAGTGACAGCGTTTTCCCCGAGCCGCCGCTACAGGTGAGGACCCTCCCCCCACCCCTCCTCCCCGTAGGTCAAGTCCTTTATCTCACCGTTTCTCACCGTATTTGCAGGATTTAGTTACTATGCAACAAATTGCAGGAATGACCACTATTAAAACGTGACTGAAGACTTTAATGTTTGCTTTGGCTTTTCCGCTAAATCTTACATTCATTGCACTTTTAACTTTTGCAGTTCTTCCACAATGCCTTTTATTTTATTTGTCTATTTTCTATATTGTATATATATTCTATTGTATGACGATGTTTTTACGTGACGCACTTTGAATCCTTTGAAGCCTCGTGTATGAAAAGCGCTACATAAATAGAGTTGCCTTGCCTTAATGGTGACTTATGGCCTTTGCACGTATTTCCTCTTTGCACGTATTAACTCTTTCTTTGCGTGCATTTACGTGCTTCTAATGGCTTCACGGTCTCCACCGCGTTGTCCCTCCAGCCGGTGGATATCTCCCAGGCTGTGATCGAGAGGATCAAAGCTCAGAGGCGATTGGCTGAGAACCCGTACGACGTCAGCGCCATCAGCATGCTCAGCCGCGCACAAGAGCAGGTAAAAGCACCCGCAGTGAGCGGGCCATATGATATTGTTTATGGATGCTTTTTTTTTGATATTGTATTTCATTTCTCAATACCTTTTTTTACTAGCAGTCGATAAGCCGTGCTCTGAAGCGGTCTAGAATGGGTTGGGATCTTGGTGGAGCGATGCCACACAACTGTATGTGCGGTGCCTAAAGGGGTCTTTATGGTTCTACGTCGACGCAACGTAAGAGGGTTTACGTCCTTGCGGGGACCCTCCTTGCATCCACCGCAAGGGCCTGACGCGCGCCTCCCAAGAACTTTAACCTTGCGTTGAGGCGACGCAGCAGCAAGTGCTGAGATCGGTCCTCCAACTACATAATTTCCGGCAACACGCTTGTATGTAAAAAAAAATCAAAAGGCAAAACATGTAACTTTTGCCTTCATAGCCGTAACCTTTTTTTTTTTTTTTTTTTACTCGCTAGTAATCCGTATAAAGCGGAGACGTTTTGTATTGGGTCGTCGTAGACTTTGAATGTAATGACCAGAATGGAGAACGACGACCAACTTCGCAGCCTATCTTCTGTTTTTGTTGCACATTGTTTAATTCGTATTCAGCTTTCACGTTGCTAGAATCCATACCATAATCAAAACATCTAGTAGTAGACCAATTGTAAAGTAACTGCATGCACAGACAAAGACCACCTATTTGTTCTCTCTTTACCACGGACACGCATAGCGACGCGTAAAGCCGACGCAGGACCATAAAAGGCTCGCGACTGTGCGGTCATTGCGTCGCGTGAACGTGGAACCATAATCAAGCCTTAACCACCACCCCCCCCCCCTGCAGGTGGACGCGTGGGCCCAGTCCAACACCATCCCGGGGCTGTTCACCGGCTCCACGGGGGCCACGGTCCTCACCTCCGAAGAGCTGTCCAGCAGCGGGCCCCAGGCCTGGCTCAAAAAGGTACCCCAGTAGGGCAGGCAGGGGCGTAGAACACTGGCTAGCTCCACGTCCTGGGTAGACGCACACGGGACGTGGACGGCCGATCAAACGCGAAAGGACACGTGCTCCCCACATGCTTGACTTTAGCGCGCACGTGCCCCCAAAAGAAGACATCTTTGGGCTGCGCGGTGAGCTGTTGGCACCCTGCATGGAAGTGAGGTGGGAGGAGAGGGGGTGGGAGCTTCTAGTGTGGCTTCTGGGATGTGAATTTCACAGCATTTCAAATTTCACAGCGTTCAGTCATGCGTTTTAGGGGATTCGTCTCACGTAATCACTGTGAGCGGAGATTAAAACACAATCGACTGTTTTTGTTTTAAATGCAGCGTGTACTTTTGGACCTTATCGATTGGATGATGCATATCACGACATGAGCCGCAAAGCGATACGTGTCACGTTTCATACACAGTGTGAAACGTATCACGATTTATTGCGATTCAATATAATTTTATTAACGCTTGTTCAAATATAATTCCAGACTCGTGATGCGGACGGTGCATTTCGGATTTTTCTCTATTTTTTAAGATGACAAACATAACCGTGAAGCATTCCATATCTAAACAATTGATGCATCAAAACATTTATAAAATCAATCGGTTTTTTTCCAGCCACACCGTATCTCAAATAACAGTAGTAGACGGATCGTCTTGCTGTGTTTCTACCTCCACTCGCAGTGAGACTCGAGACGAATCCCTTAAAACGCAGTTCCATCCTGAAACTCCCTTCACAGAAGCTACGTAGCTCGAGGCTTCGGGCCCCCTCCACTTCCATGGGGCGCGCTAACGGCTAACCACGCAGCCGGGGGACTTGTCTTTACAGATGCAAACCGGTGTCCATCTTCTCCTCCGGACGGTGGGGGGGGGAGACGGACAAAGAGATCATTCCCCCCACCCCCCCGCCCTCCCCTTAAAAAAGTTGGCGTGTTCCTTTTCTCACACACACACACACCCTACACACACTAACTCTACCATATCGATCAATACCCCCCCCACCCCCCCCCCCACACTCTGAAAGGTGTCTGCGTTGTTTGTGCCCGCCGATTTGCAACCCAGAGCTGTATAGCTGATAGCTGCCCCAGCCCCCCCCCGCCACCACATGACAACCACAGTTCTGCTGCTACCCCTGCACTGTCCACTGCACTGAAGGCTGTCCACGCTGACGTTCAGCTGCATTCCAACACTGTCTATTAATGAACAGTTGAAAAATTTAAAAAAATTAAAAATTGTAAATTGTCGAAATTACTAACGAGAGGCCAAGTCCTGTTTTAATTGGAGATCACTTCTTCCCAGCGGCTGTGGACCCTCTCCCCCCCACCCCCCCTTCTTTCTATACAGCTCTGGGCTCCTCTCGCGGCGGCACGGGCAACGCACGCGTCTCACTCTTATTCTCAACCACCACAGCAGGTACGGGCGCAGCCCTGCGGCCGGCCTCTAGGGGGCAGTGTAGCGCCCTCCTCTGCCTCCACTCCCTGGAGCTCTGTGCCCACCTGGCTCCTCCCCCCACCCCCCCCCTGGAGGGAGAGGGAGGCGTGTTGGGGAAAGGGAGGAGGAGGGGGGGGGTGGATCAGGTCTTATCAGCATGTTTAACCACCCGGACCCCAAGGCCAAGGGACGAGTCAGGAGTTTTACTCTACTTTACTTTTTTTTTCGTCCATAAACATAAAGTAATCCGTCTCGATGGACCACGATGGTTTAAAGGACGTCAAGGTCAAGGTTCAATTCCTGCCCGACCGGTACACAAGAGATAGAAAATGTAGACTTTTGAATTTCGTTTTTTTCGTTTTTTCATCTCTTGGTGTGGGGCCACGTCTTGGGTTTGACTCCTTCAATCAAACCAAGTTCAAATAGAGCTCATATTTTGAAATGACATTCTTCCCGCCACAATCCGGGGCTTTAATAGTTGAAGCCTTGATTGATAAAGCCATGCATAGAAAGCTGTAGGCCACTCGCACAGCAAACAGCCTTGTCTGGACACGACCTAGCTTTGGTTGTGTTTCAGGGTCTGTCGGGTCTAGGTCTTTGGCGCTTGGGTCAGGTCTGGGTCAGGTCTAGGTCTTTGGAGCCTGGGTCAGGTCTAGGTCTTTGGCGCCTGGGTCAGGTCTAGGTCTTGGTCTTTGGCCCCCGGGTCGGGCTTTAGTTCTGACCTTGATGGGAGGAGGAGGAGGAGGGAGGGGAGGTGGGGCGGACGGGGGAGGTGGGAGTTTGCGGCGGTCGCAATGGCGACCCTGTGAACTCTCACCTCTCTGTGTATCATTAGACCTCTACAGGGCCGACGGCAGCGCACGGCCCCTCTCTGTGGTTGGGGGGCTTCAACAGGGTGGAGAGGAGGGGCTAGGTACGTACCCACACCCAGCATCCTTCACCCACTGCAGCCTGTGTGTGTGTGTGTGTGTGTGTGTTGAGAGAGTGGATGTGAGCTCTGCTGGCTAACAGGTATGTAATGTGTGTGCGTGTGTGTATGTGTGTGTGTAGATGCATACACGCAGCGCACGCTAGGGATGGGAAGGAGGGAGCTAGTTTTACCGGTTCAGTCGTTCTCGCGACGTTCTCAAAAGAGTGCCACTTCTTTTAAATGCGACACATGCTAACGATGCTAATGCTAGACCGGGCTTCATTGTCGTAGTTTCTGACAAGAGTGCTAGGATGACATTCAGGCTCCCCGCTGATAATGTTTGACTGTAATAAGCTAATAACAATCTTTGAGACGATTTAGATTAATCCAAAAATGTGTGCATTTGAGTTGATTTGGTTAATAAAACAAACCAAACACTTATAGAGATGCAGGATAGAGATGGCTGTGCAATTAAGTAAAATAGAGAGCTTGTGGAAAAAAAGGCAGTGGCCGACGATTCTCCGTACCCATCTCTACTGCACTCCTACGCACCGTCCTTGGCACCGGCTAATTGCCCCTCTTTCTACCCCCTCTGTTATTTTTTTTCTCTTCCTCGCTTTCTTTTTTATCTCTTCTCTATCTGCCCTTTTTTCTCTCGCTCTCTCTTTCTTTTTCCTTCTCTCTCTCTCTCTCTTTCTTTCTTTCTTTCTTTCTTTCTTTCTTTCTTTCTTTCTCTCTCGCCTCTTTCCTTTCTCTCGCCTCTCTCTCTCTCTCGCCTCTTTCCTTTCTCTCGCCTCTCTCTCTCTCTTTCTCTTTTTCCTTCTCTCTCTCTCTCGCTCTCTCTCGCTCTCTCTCTTTTTCCTGCTTGTCTTTCCTTTCTCTCTCTCTCTCTCTCTCTCTCTCCACTCGTTCCCCTCCTCAGGACCAGTTCCTGCGGGCGGCGCCCGTGTCCGGGGGCGTGGGCGAGTTCCTGATGAGGAAGATGGGCTGGCGGACGGGCGAGGGCCTGGGCCGGAACCGCGAGGGCACGGTGGAGCCCATCATCATCGACTTCAAGATCGACCGCAAAGGTCGGCGCTTTACCCACAATCCCTTTCAAACACGGGGTGGGGGGGGGGGGGGTTCAAACGTCACGATAATTACGTCAGACCTTGTTCGAATCGCCCACTCCCTCCCGTGCACTCTGCTCCTCCCGGCCTCCGTTCACCTCACTGTCCCCTCTGCCCGTCTCCCCGCGATGGGGAGCAGAGCCTTCAGCCGCTCTGCCCCCCCCCCCCCCCCCCGGCATCCACAACACCGACTCCATATCCCGGTTCAAATCAAAGCTCAAAACTCACCTTTTGAAATAATAATAATAATTTTATTTTGGGTTAGGGTTAGGGCAATGACACAAAGACGCTTACCACTCACACACATGTCATACCGGTGGTGGTGAACTACGATAGTAGCCACAGCTGCCCTGGGGCAGACGCACGGAAGCGTGGCTGCCATTCAGCGCCCACTGCCCCTCCGACCGCCACCTCAAACACACAGCAGTCAGACACATTCACACGAGTCAAGGTGGGTGAAGTGTCTTTGCCCGATGACACAACGACCATGACACAAGTGGCAAGGGCGGGGATCGAACCGCCGACCCTCCGATCATCGGCCATCCCACTCTACCGCCTGAGCACACGGTCGCCCAAATCCGCTTACCCCTCCAGATCTTCCCGTCCCACATCACCGCATCGCCATCACCCGTTGTCCACCTTATTTAAACTTTTTAATTTATATTGGTTTTTTTGTGCATCTGTTTCTGATTGTATATATGTTTTTCTTTGAGAGCCTTGAAAGGCGCTTTCATATCAAATGTATTGTTACTATTGTCCAAATGATGGCGATATGAGAAGTAGTCAACGTCGGCGTTGCGTTTGTGTTTTCAGGGCTTGTCGCTTCAGGGGAGAAGCCTCAGAAGCAGACAGGGGGGCTGGTGGTGACCAAGGACCTCATGGGTAAGATGGACCCACACGCACGCACAGCGCACCACTTTCCAATCAGCGGTTCGTTTTTTTTTCCGAGTTAGTAACAGTAACTACAGGATGGGGCGGGGGGGGCGAGACTTGGCAATAGACGATCTGTCTTTAAGATGTCAAACTATTTTCCGACGTGTTTTTTAATGTACACGCTATAAAATGTTCAGATCCATTTTTTTGAACTCTTTATCAGATTCCAAAGAACCACAGATAGGTAAACAAACGTACATTTATTGTATATTCAAGTATTCAAGGAGAAAATAAAAAAATTCTATATATATATATATATATATATATAACCGTAAGAAAACCGTGAGAAAACCAGATCAATAATAAAAAATTGATCAAATAAAAGAATAGACAAATACATAAAAAAAAGAGAACGTTTGGACTGGAGGTTACAAAATGTTCAGATCAAAGTAATGTTGGAATGAGAATCCGGGAAAAAAAGCGAGAGCAGTGTTTCATGTCCTGTGCTCTGACCCGCTCCTCCTCCCAGGGAAACACCCGGTCTCCGCCCTGATCGAGCTGTGCAACAAGCGCCGCATCCTGCAGCCCGACTTTGTGATGGTGCACCACAGCGGGCCCGACCACCGCAAGAACTTCCTGTTCAAGGTTTGACCCCCCCCCCCCCCCCCCCCCCCCCCCGGCGCGGCGGTGGCGCACTTTCACACTCTGTGTCCTGCACTGCCCCCGGCCTGAAACACGTGTTACTGTTCAATTGTATTTGTATAGCCCTTAACCACAGGTACAGTCTCAAAGGGCTTAAGATGCCATGTATTTATGACACGCCCCTTGCCCTAGACCCCCCCCAGAGGTCTAGGAAAAAATAACACAAGTCTTTGAGGGAGCTGTCCCTTTTTAACCTTTTATTTAACCAGGTAGAATCTCCAGGTAGAGATTGGCAACCTCCTTTTCAAGAGATGTGGCCACGCCAAGGTTACAACCGAAAACCGCGACGCTCCGAAAACGTATACGCACGCATAACCCGTTAGAGTCCGCTGAATCAGTTACACATGGGCTTAAAAAAAGTTTTAGAGCGTGCGTAAGGTTTAGATCACGGTGTCCCGCAGGGTTGACGCAAACCGAGGGAACAAAGTGAAGCTAGTCTATCTCAAGACACTCTTTAGAAGGTTCCAAGCAGATCTCGTTTTCCTCTCTCTGTCCTCTTCCTCCCTCCCTCCCTCCCTCCGTCCTCTCCCTCCCTCCCTCCGTCCCCTCCCTCCCTCCCTCCTTCCCTCCCTCCCTCCGTCCCCTCCCTCCCTCCCTCCCTCCCTCCCTCGTCCCCTCCCTCCCTCCCTCCCTCCCTCCCTCCCTCTGTCCCCTCCCTCCCTCCGTCCCCTCCCTCCCTCCGTCCTCTCCCTCCCTCTGTCCTCTCCCTCCCTCCATCCCTCTCCCTCTCTCTGTCCCCTCCCTCCCTCCCTCTCCGTCCCCGCCCTCCCTCCGTCCCCTCCCTCCCTCCATCCCTCTCCCTCCCTCCGTCCTCTCCCTCTGACGGCCCCTTTCCTCCCCTCCCCTCCAGGTGACGGTGAACAGCGTGGACTACCAGCCGCAGACGGCCAGCCCCAACAAGAAGCACGCCAAGGCCATGGCCGCCATGGTGGCCCTGCAGGGCCTGGGCGAGGTAAGACCCCCCCCACCACCCCCACCCCCACCTCCCCGGTCGCACCGGATCCTTCTCAGAGCGGGGGGGGGGGGGGGTCGCGTCTTTGACGTGATCCCACCCGACGTCTCGATGGGGACCGCCATTGGTGGACACGACCTGTCACTCAGAGCGGATGCTGAGGCTGTGGTTTGCTTGTGCGTCGGTAGGTGCCTTCGGACGGACCGGGGCTGTACACCGGACCTGTGTTTACGGCGGCATCCACCGGACCCCTGTTCTCCACCTGATGTGCTACATGTGCTACATGTGGGCCTGTGGTTTTAACTGTCTTTGTTACATGGCACAGCCCGCTCCCCACCACCACCACCACCACCACCGCTCCTCAATCAACCACAGCGTACTGGATAGTGAATATTGTATTAGTGTAATAGTGTGTAATGGATAGTGAAGTGTCGGAACCGTCTCTGCAGACTCATTCGTCAGGTAGCCTGATTTTTCACATTGACTGTGATTTTTAAAAAGATTAAAGCTGTATTTACCTCCGTTATCCCCGTTTGTACGCATTTTTTAATGAGTGACGGTAAAACAGACCTGCTTGTGTTCCCTTTGTTTTTGACTATTGGTCTTCAACGTGCTTTGCGTTGCTGTTTTATGTACTTGAATTAGTCTGAAGTTTCTTCTGTCTGAGGTGTTTTCGGACATTTCTAGAATCGTCTTCTTCTACGTCATGGGTTATCAACACCGGAGGTGAATCTTCTAATCCTAACCACTACTACTCTAACCCTAACCCTAACCACTACTACCCTAACCCTAACCACTACTACTACCCTAAGCCTAACCCTAACTACCCTAACCCGTTTCAGCACCAAATCAAATAACCAATCAGAGGAGAGCCCTTCTAACCAATCAGAGGCAAAAAAGGCGGTACTTGCCCCTACCATCCTACTAAAGAAAGATTTGCACACCGGAGACCGGGTTTCAAGTCCTGGTAGTCCACGCTATCTTGTCATTAACTATAAATTCTCGTATAAGTATAAGAATTCATGTTTTACTATTTCAGCTGGCTGCAACCAAAGACAAAGCACAGGGACACGGTAGAATCCATCCAATCCAGAATCACATTTTTATTTGTTATAAATATCACATCTTATAAAAAAGATACAAAGATTTTTTAAAAAGTAGTAATAAAAGTAGAATAACAAGTCACTTCCTCACGTGTAGAAAAATAGGGAGTAGCAGTGCAGAGAAATACAATGTTTTGTGCTGATCACAGTGACCTGATGGGCGGGGGAAACACGCGGGACTGATTCTCACCCGTCTGGGCGGTAGCACCTAGCGGTTAGCACGTAGCGGTTAGCACGTAGCCCCTCCGGCCGGGCAAGTGGTTCAGTTATACCAGCCTTCTGAGCATGTATAGCTAACCAGTAAGAGTTTTTTTTTTTTTTTTCCATTCATCCATGTCTTTTATTTATTTTAAATCCCGACCGGCAAAACAAACAAAGACGATTTTAAAATGCTTGACCTAGCTCAGCGACCTAGCGTACCGACCGCCGCCGCCGGCGAATGACGTGGGATATCACATTGTAAAGGACATGCTCTCTCTTGTCGTTGTTCTTTGGCTTTTAAAGAGATCTGAAAAACTACAAAATAAGAAACGCGAGTCACATAACATTTTACACATTTTTAAAGCTCCACTCGCGTCGTTGGTTCATTGGCATCAATTGGTCTGGAAAAAAACAACAACCAGTAGCGACAAACGACAAGTTGATAAAATGAGGTATAACACAAATTTACAAAACACAGAACGGCGTGTGAAAGGCGACACAAGAAAAAGGAGGGTTCATATTTGGATGGAGGATAAGGGGGGGGTGTGTGGGTGGGGGGGGTGTGTGTTTAGGGGGGGAAGGCGGTCTCTCTCTTTTCTGAGAGTATAGTGATGCTCTCTCTCTCTCGTCCCCCCCCCCACCGGAGGAGAGCCCAACGTTTGAATAGCACCAAAGGACCCTGCTGCTGGCTGCGTCGATCCAGGGGGTTAGTGGCTCCCTGCGGAGAGAAGAAGCGACCAATCGCACGAGTTAGAATCACACGGCATGATGGCGTTCGACCAATTGCAATACTACACATCAGACGACGTTAGGGTAGGGGTTAGACATGGAATGATGTTAATTTGACCTCCTTAGGAACGTGAACAAAAACATTAACGTGTTCAGTTTATTTCAATCATTATTTTCCATCGCGTTGTGATTTGATCACACTCACACCGTGGATAAACCCTGAAATATATCACGTGTGAAACGGCAACTTTTCTCAGCTTTGCCCCCACTTAAATATAAATACAATATAATCAACAACAACAAAAAAATACAAGGAAAGGGTTTCGGAAAATAAAAATGGCCGGGGAGTGCCGTTGTGATGACAGGTCAACAACAGACCTCACATCCTGGACAAATCGCAAGGTGCTACACCTTGTTATTGCACCCCCCCCCCGAGAGAGTGTGTGTGTGTGAGAGAGAGACGGTGAGAGAGAGAGAGCAAAGAGGAAAGGAAGGAGAGGGGCAGCTGTTAAGCCCCTCTAAACCCCACACCTGAGCACCGCCACCATTGTCCTTTCATCACCGTCCCCTCGGCGCGAATTACGACGCGTCTTTGAAGCGGGCGGCCATTGTCGAACCCCTCCCCCTCCCCCCCCCCCCCCCCTCGCACTCAGGAACAGGAAACCTTAAGGGTGACGTGAGGGGGGGGCCGCGCGCCGCTGTTATGTGTCAAGGCGGCTCCCAAGACCCCCCCCCCAAAACATACACGGAACATTCTTACTCTTTCATCAGCAGGCCGAGGGCGGAGCCCGTGTCCTCAGGTGTGTGTGTGTGTTTCCTCAGGTGTGTGTGCGTTTCCTCAGGTGTGTGTGCGTTTCCTCAGGTGTGTGTGTGTTTCCTCAGGTGTGTGTCTGTGCTTGTGAGTGTCTGTCCTCAGGTTTGTGTGTGTGTGTGTGTGTCTGTCCTCAGGTGTGTGTGTGTGTGTGTCTCTGTCCTCAGATGTGTGTGTGTGTGTGTCTTCCTCGTGTCCTGAGATGTGTGTGTTTGTGTGCGTGTGTGTCTGTGCTTGTGTGTGTGTGTGTCTGTCCTCAGGTTTGTGTGTGTGTGTGTGTCTGTCAAGTGTGTGTGCGTGTGTCTACGTCTGTGTGAGTGTGTCCTGAGATATATGTGTGTGTGTTTGTGTCCTCAGGTGTGTGTGTGTGGACGATGACAACGCGCAAAGGTGGTGTTTAAGGGGATTAACCTGTGTTTAGCGAGCCACTTTGTAGTCTGAGGACGCTTGTTAACGCAAAAGGCCTAACGCCATCTGCCAACACGCACACGCCACAACGCACACACACTGAGACACACACAGGCACGTACACACACACACACACACACACACACACTTTTGAGAGGCAGACCCCTGGCAGCTCTGTGATCATTGTTTTTTTGGTCTCTTTTTCACCTGCGTGTACACACACACACACACACACACACACACACACACGGGGGTGATGAGAACAGAATTGAAACAGATGTGTTTTGAGTGCGGTGTAATTCTGGGGCGGGGGCTGAAAAGCTTATACAAGCCTTCGTCTCGACAACAAAGGAAGCCCCCCCCCCCCCCCCCCCCAACACACACACACACACACACGCGGCACCAGTGTTGCAGGGGGTGCTCGGGGGGAGGGACAGCTGTTTGTGGACACTGCAGGTGGATGCGTGTGTGTGTGTGTGTGACAGTATGCAGGAGAAGAGAGAAAAGAAAGGTGTCTTGACAGGATGATCTCACGGTGACAGCCGGACGAGGAGGCCTTGACGCGATCGTGTGAGCGCGTGCGCGGGGACGACCTCGGGAATGAGCCGTCTGGTTTTAATAGACGTGAGAGGGGAGGAATAAACCGTGGGGGGCCCCCCTGAGGGTCTTTAAAAAAAATAATAAAAGTATGTAATTAAATGTTGTTTTTTATTAATATTACAGGCTGCACGTTTGTGGCCCGGTGGGGAAGGGCCAACGCGTTTGTACCTGAGGAACAGCTGGTTGTTGCTATGGTGTCTCTGACAGACAGCTGGTTGTTGCTATGGTGTCCCTGACAGACAGCTGGTTGTTGCTATGGTGTACCTGATAGACAGATGGTTGTTGCTATGGTGTCCCTGACAGACAGCTGGTTGTTGCTATGGTGTACCTGATAGACAGATGGTTGTTGCTATGGTGTCCCTGACAGACAGCTGGTTGTTGCTATGGTGTCCCTGACAGACAGCTGGTTGTTGCTATGGTGTACCTGATAGACAGATGGTTGTTGCTATGGTGTCCCTGACAGACAGCTGGTTGTTGCTATGGTGTCCCTGACAGACACTTGGTTGTTGCTATGGTGTACCTGACAGACAGCTGGTTGTTGCTATGGTGTCCCTGACAGACACCTGGTTGTTGCTATGGTGTACCTGACAGACAGCTGGTTGTTGCTATGGTGTACCTGATAGACAGGTGCTCGATGCAAAAGTGTACCTGATAGACAGCTGGTTGTTGCTATGGTGATGCCGTAGAGGTGCGAGCGCTGGTCAGGCAGGAACTCGTCGGTGAACTTACTGGTGTCTTTGTTCACCGCGATCACACCGTCCCTGGAGAGAGAGAGAGAGCGAGAGAGAGAGAGAGATCAGGAAATACCCTGGATGGATGGACGGACACAGACAGACTTGCAGAGGGACATACAGGCAGACAGACAGTCAGCCCAGACGTGTTTGGCGGCCGTACCTCCTCCAGTCGGAGTAGTAGAAGTGGTTCCTGTAGTAGACCATGCTGAAGGGGTAGTTGAGGTTAGGGTGGACCACCCTTCTGCCAGACCCGTCCGGAGACACACACTCCAGCTTCTTAGTGCCTGGGGGGAGAGAGAGATGGAGGAAGAGAGGGAGAGATGGAGGGAGAGGGAGAGATGGAGGTAGAGAGAGAGATGGAGGGAGAGAGAGAGATGGAGGGAGAGAGACAGACGGAGGGAGGAGGGAGAGAGATGGAGGGAGAGAGAGAGAAGAAGGGAGAGAGAGAGATGGAGGGAGAGAGTGAAAGGGAGGGAGAGAGAGAGAGAGATGGAGGGAGAGAGATGGAGTGAGAAAGAGGGAGAGATGGAGTGAGAGAGGGAGAGATTCAGGAGGGAGGAAGCAAAGTTTTTTTTATTTATTTGTATCTAAGGTTTGGGGGTTCAACCATCAGGGTGTGGAATACAGCGGTTTAGCGCCGCTAACGCTAGCATCCGTTACCTGCGTCGGCCCAGCAGATCTGCCTGGCCACGGTGTCGTAGGTCAGCGCGTTGGGCAGGCCGATGCCCTCGGAGACCACCACCTTCCGGTTGTCTCCGTCCACGGTGGAGCACTCGATCTTAGGGGCCTCGCGGTTCCAGTCGGTCCAGTACAACGTCCTGGGGCCCCAAGAAGAAAACAATGCGACAAAAAATTGAGACTAAAAAAGGCAAATAAATACATACTAACACATCTTAACAATACATGTTAAGAGTGACTTAAAATGGCACTGCAGCTTTTCAATTAAATTCAATCCAATTCAATTCAAAAAACTTTGTTTGTCCCCCAGGGGGCAATTGAAGGCACATAGAGCAGCAGCATTACAAATTACAATAACAGCGTTCGACAACGCTAATTAAACATTTTTACGACACGCACTACAATTAAGCAATTGATCCCAATCACACAATAAGGGCAACAAGGGGCCGTGGAGGCCGTCCCATCGGACAGGAGGAGAGTGTGACTCCACAACACACACTTGACCGAGAGGAGAGGAATAAACCACAAAAATGGTCGGGATCTTTATCAAAACAAGTGATGGCTTACGACCAGCGGGGGTTTCCCTCTTTGGTTCTGATTTTTTGAGTTGCTCGAAAGCGCTCTCGGCACACATGGACCAAAAGGCTATCAAAATAAACACGGGGCGATTGAGCTCCGTCTGCTACTCGGGCCCCTGGCGTATGTTTCGCTACAGAAAAATAAACGGAACGGTGGGGTCAGACGCGGGGCTGACTCGCGTGGAGGGTGAAAGCTACAAGTACGCCTTTCATCAAAAAAACTTTTGTATACATTTTTTGGCATGTTTCTTTCAAACTCGACCCGATAAATTCTTCGAACAAATTCTTCAAATCGTTGAGTTTTTTTTTTTGTTTTTTTTAAGGTGTGTATCCAGAGTGTGAACGGCCGGGGCTTCTCCTCCGAGCTCCACGCCAAAGAGTCTCGTGTCTCTGGCGTGTCTCTGGCGTGTCTCTGGCGTTCAGCGTGTTTATCCAAGACTTTTGAGCTGTTGGACTGATTTGTTTTTTGTGGCGAGCTACCACCTCTGAGCTCTGGGCTCTGTATGACAGCCAGGCAATCAGATCCGCTCACGCACACCAACACACACACACACACACACATACATAAATACACATATGTATATATGTCGATATCGATACCAGTGTTCCTCAAACTGTGGTACCACCGGTGGTACACTGCGGTACTGCAGGGGGTATGTGGAATAGAAAATATATAATGTAGATCATTTAAAATCAATATATTATAAATATTGTTCAGTAAATAGCGTTATGGTTTGTTATTTTGCACAAATAGTGTCACTTTGTGCGTTCCGTCATATGTCTTCTATCGTCATGGTTTCCATTGGTGTTTTTCTGCTCAATAAATCCACTGGGACCAGACGCAGCGATGCTGGCGTTTTCTTTCCACCGTTTTTTTTTTCCACACTTGCAGCAATAATTGTGTATAATTTAGTGGTCAGAGGTTGGGTGTCCACTGGTCTGCACCGTCGTGCGCGCACACACACACACACACACCTACACACACAGACACAGAAACAGACACACACCTACACACACACACACAGAAAAGTTCAAATCTGTGTGTGGGGCGGAGGTGAGGCCGGGGGGTGGGGGGTTAACTGGGTCATGACCACCTGTCTCCCACTGATGAGGTCCCGGTTAGGTTACGCAAAGCAGTGTGTGACCTTTGACCCCCCCACCGGTCTCCCCCGGGGTACAGCATCACACGGTCGCTCTTGACATCCCTGCACTGTGTAACTGTACCGGGTACGGCATAGATACAGACACACACACACACACACAAATTTAAACCGGGCGCTACCTCATTTTCTGCCATAAGGTAACAAATGAACAAATACAGACAGAAGGAAATACGCTGTATACATTGTAATGTCATGTATAACCTCTTGTCATTGATCATTAATCATTAATCATTGGCTCTGTCTGTGTTGCGGTAGAGAGCCCTTTTGGTAAACCTTCTGCAGACCAGGGTTCAATTCATGCTGACGTTAGTTTCCCTTGAACCATAATGTATGTTTAAAAAGGTAATGAAGTGACTATTGTACTGTCATATATAACCTCCAACCACATACATTTCCTAACCTCTGTGGGACCAGGATTCAAGTCCTTGCTCATTGACTTTAACGGAAGCCTCTTATTTCTACAGCTGACGAATTGTAAAGTAAGACTAAGTGGGAACTAAGTATGACTTGTCAAGGATCACAGTATTTGACATTACAGTCACAGTCGCACGCCAAAGCACCAGAAAAAAACGGACGGCAATAGCCCTAGGACAGTAATAGCGCGCCGCCACTAACACTAACAAACACAGAGACGGAGCGCCACACACCAGGCCACACGCAAGAGAGGCCGCCAGCGGGGATGCATAGACAGACAGTGAGTCAGGCGGCCATGACAGACAGAACATGTCTCAGTGAATTAATCATTCTGACGTGAACCACAGGCTCGGTCGGAGCCAGGGAACTCATCGTCAACTCGTCTTTCAGGTGTGTGTGTGTGCGTGCGTGTGTGCGTGCGTGTGTGTGTGTGTTCGTTCCAGATGATGGTGTAGATGTGGCGTATCCAGCCTTGCACACAGGGAACCGTTATGGAGATCAAATGGGCAATCAGAAGACACACACACACACACACACACACACATACACACAGACTCACACATACTGCCTTGGGCTTACATGTGTGTGGGTATGTGAGGGGTTACATGTGTAGTGGATTGTATAGGAGTATGTGTGTGTGTGTGTGTTTGCCAGATATAAAGTCCCAGTGGGGGGGGGTCTGTGTGTCTAAGCATATGGTCTATGTCTGTCTTGTGTGTTCACACACAGTTCAAGAATTCAAGGGTTAGGTGTGTACATGAGTGCTAGTTCATGTAACATGTGACTGCACATATGTACGTGCGTGTGTGTGTCTGTGCGTTCGGGTCAGTGAGCTTCGATTGCGATGAGAAAAGAGACATTGCTTCACTTTTAACCATCCCAGAATCCCAGACAGTATCAAAGGTATAATATTACCTTGGATAGTCCGCTCTGCTTGGCAACTCTCAGACATGACTTAAACATACTCGATATCTGCCAAGTTTATGTATGTTAATGCCTAAAATTGTACATATGGGCTCACATACCCTCTCTGTTACACAAAGAGACACACACACACACACATCTACCCCCCCCCCACACACACACACACAACAGACAGACCGACACACAAAAAGTCTGGCAGACAGTTCTGGCGTGAACTCAACAAAAATATATTTTATGTTTATGTTATCAACCTATCGACACACCTTCAGGGGTTTCATGACTTGCTGCCATAGTAAATGATTTGCATCAACCACAAAAAAAGCACACACACACACACACACACACACACACACACACACACACACACACACACACACACACACACACACACACACACACACACACACACACACACACACACACACACACACACACAGAACATTGCTGATTCTCTCTGATTAGTTGAGAAGATTAAAAGCAGATGCTTTTCTTGCAAAGCTGGCCAGGATTCCCAACTCTGGCCCTGCCTCTCTCTCCCCGTCTCGTCTCTCTCTCGGTATGTGTGGCGTGCTGTGTGTCTACACACGTTATGTACAGTATGTACAGGATACAGTCTGTCCACAGTATGCTACGACAACAACAACGTCAACCATCCCAACGCCATCAACCATCGCAACCCGGCCCGGGTGTCCATTCACCACCGCAGGGTACGCTTCCAACGCCCTGGTTCTCCCCCCTGGGTGAAGGAGGGGGGGGGGGGCTCTGGTCCGGGCGGCCCAGGACCAGGCTCTGTCGGGGGTGCCGGTGCATGAGGTCGTGGAGTGGCTCTTTGAGCGGGAAGAGATGGATGAATTGGGGGGCGGGGGGCGGGGTGGGGGGTGGCTAGCTAGGCAGTGGCGGCTGGTCAATAGAGGGCGCTAGGGTGCCGCCCCTCCGTGAAATATTCACTCGAATATATCTGCCAACTTTGAATACTGAATACTGAATACTGTCTGGTCAAAAAAAACATAAGGGGTGACACTGTCGTTTTTTGTCGTTATGCAAGAAAACATAAGGGGTAACACTGTTATTTTTTGTAATAAAATACTGTCGGGCCAAAAAAAACATAAGGGGTAACACTGTTGTTTTTTTGTAATAAAATACTGTTGGGACAAAAAAACATGAGGGGTAACACTGTCGTTTTTTATCGGTCGTCGTGAAAAAAACATAAGGGGTAACACTGTCGTTTTTTATCGGTCGTCATGAAAAAAAACATAAGGGGTAACACTGTCGTTTTTTATCAGTTATTGTGAAAAAATACATAAGGGGTAACACTGTTGTTTTTTATCGGTCGTCGTGAAAAAATACATAAGGGGTAACACTGTCGTTTTTTATGGGTCGTCACGAAAAAAAACATAAGGGGTAACACTGTCATTTTTTGTAATGAAATACTGTCAGGCCAAAAAAAACATAAGGGGTAACACTGTTGTTTTTTTGTAATAAAATACTGTCGGGCCAAAAAAGACATAAGGGGTAACACTGTTGTTTTTTATCGGTCGGCATGAAAAAAATATAAGGGGTAACACTGTCGTTTTTTATCGGTCGTCATGAAAAAAAATATAAGGGGTAACACTGTCATTTTTTATCGGTCGTCATGAAAAAAACATAAGGGGTAACACTGTTGTTTTTTGTAATAAAATACTGTCGGGCCAAAAAAAACATAAGGGGTAACACTGTCGTTTTTTATTGGTCGGCATGAAAAAAACATAAGTGGTAACACTGTCGTTTTTCATCGGTCGTCATGAAAAAAACATAAGGGGTAACACTGTCGTTTTTTATCGGTCGTCATAAAAAAAACATAAGGGGTAACACTTTCATTTTTTATCGGTCGTCATGAAGAAAAGCATAAGGGGTAACACTGTTGTTTTTTATCGGTCGTCATAAAAAAAACATAAGGGGTAACACTGTCGTTTTTTATCGGTCGTCATGAAAAAAAACATAAGGGGTAACACTGTCGTTTTTTATCGGTCGTCATGAAAAAAACATAAGGGGTAACACTGTCGTTTTTTGTAATAAAATACTGTCGGGCCAAAAAAAACATAAGGGGTAACACTGTTGTTTTTTTGTAATAAAATACTGTCGGGCCAAAAAAAACATAAGGGGTAACACTGTCATTTTTTATCGGTCGTCATGAAAAAACATAAGGGGTAACACTGTCGTTTTTTATCGGTCGTCATGAAAAAAAATATAAGGGGTAACACTGTCATTTTTTATCGGTCGTCATGAAAAAAACATAAGGGGTAACATTGTCGTTTTTTATCGGTCGTCATGAAAAAAACATAAGGGGTAACACTGTCGTTTTTTGTAATAAAATACTGTCGGGCCAAAAAAAACATAAGGGGTAACACTGTCATTTTTTATCGGTCGTCATGAAAAAAAACATAAGGGGTAACACTGTCGTTTTTTAACGGTTATTGTGAAAAAAACATAAGGGGTAACACTGTCGTTTTTTATCGGTCGTCATAAAAAAACATAAGGGGTAACACTGTCGTTTTTTTATCGGTCATCGTGAAAAAAAACATAAGGGGTAACACTGTCGTTTTTTGTAATAAAATACCGTCAGGCCAGAAAAAACATAAGGGGTAACACTGTTGTTTTTTCCAATCATGAAAAAAACCATAAGGGGTAACATCAGTGGCGGCAATAGAGAGAGCCCCTCCGTAAAATATTCACTCGAATATATCTGCCAACTTTGAATGAACTATTATACATACGAAATAAATCAACAAAAATACATAGCGTTTATCCTCGTTTAATTGTGTGACAGACTGTACTTGCAACTGCCAGCAACCATTTAAATGCGTCTGAACGTAAATTATTTGGGCTAGGCTAGTTATTGGTCATTCAAAATAAAGCCCTCCTCCAAGTCAGGGGCGCCGGCCAAGTTGAAGTCAACGTAAGCTCGCAAACTTTTTGCTGTCTATCAAGCAGAGACGGATTTTCATTGAAGCAAAAAAAATCGCCCTTGGGTCGCAGCAGTGTGCGTCCCAGGCCAATGGTATGGCTTTCTGTTTTTTTTATCACCACAGACGATTGGACAATTCAGCGAATCAAATAAGCTACCTCCCTCAGCAACACTCGCGGCAACACACAGCATAGAAGAGATAGATCGCTAACTAGCAGAGAGTTGTAAAAGCACTTTCCACCCATTTCAGTGGAGGAATTGGACTCCCCAAGCAATGTTATACTTAAAAGCAGCAAGTAAGTTACATATTAATTTAGTCTTTCGGCCTGTAGCATATAAATAATAAGCAACTGTCCCATATTTCTAACTGCATTTGAAATAGCCATTGAGACACAATAATGGACACTATAGGACAGTGATCATGATTTGCCTCAATATCATAATAACAACAATGGGTAAGCTTGCCCCAGGCCCTGCAAGTCAGGATGTAGGCTATGAATCTGAATGAATAGTAGGTAATATGTAATAGGTAGCCATCTCCAAAATGCACCAGAATACAGGAAATCAAATCTAGGATACAAACATCGATGGAACACACACACACACACACAGCCACACGCGAGCACACACACACACACACACACACACACACAGTAACAAACACCCCACCCACACACAAGGTAACGGTATCTAAGTTCGTTCCAGGAGGGAGGGGTGGGTGGGGGGGAGGGGGGGGAGAGAGGGAGGGGGGGGGTGGGGGGGAGGGGGTCAGGCGTCCTACCCGGTGGAAGGGACGGCGATGATGGCGCGGGGGTTGACCAGGTCGCTGTGGAAGAGCGTGCGGCGCCCGCTGCCGTCCAGGCCGGCCCGCTCGATCTTGTCGTGGCGCAGAGTCCACCCAGAACATGAGCCGGTCGGGACGGGTCCACCGCCAGGCCCTCGGGCTGGTGAGGTCTGCACAGGGCAGGGGAGAAAGTACACCAAATAAATAACATAAATAAAATAACATGTGTGTATGTGTGTGTGTGCCTGCATGTGCGTATGTGGGTGTGTGTGTGTGTGTGACCTGCATGTGCGTATTTGGGTGTGTGTGTGTGTGTGTGTGCCTGCATGTGTGTATGTGGGTGTGTGTGTGGGTGGGTGTGCGTGCGTGTGTGTCTGCATGTGTGTGTGTGTGTGTGTGTG